>NC_041391.1:14976866-14987583 GCF_002162155.2 Triticum dicoccoides | reverse complement strand
GCGCAGGGGCGCGGGACGGGAGGGGCGCGGGAGCATGTGCTCACAGGGGGCGGCGGCGACGGCGAAGGCGAGCAGCCTGACGGCGTCGGTGGCGGCGGTGACGGCGAAGGCGAGCAGCCTGACGGCGTCGGTGGCGGTGGCGACGGCAAGGTGGAGCAGAGGCGTCGGGCGGCGACGGCGACGAGGAGGAGCAGGGGGCGTCGGGGGAGAAGTGGGGGATTTGGTCTAAAACTGCTAAGTGCTGTATATGTATCAAGAGCTTTGGTCACGGTTGGTGGCACCAACCGGGACTAATACACCCTTTAGTCCTGGTTGGTGCCACCAACCGGGACCAAAGGCCTCTTTTCAGCAGCCCAAAGAGCGGGAAGCGGCGGCCTTTGGTCCCGGTTGGTGCCACGTACCGGGACTAAAGGGTGGGCATTGGTACCGGTTGGTGCCACGAACCGGGACCAATGCATCCCTTTAGTCCCGGTTCGTGGCACCAACCAGGACCAAAGGCCCCTGCGCTGCCCGCGTCGCGGCCAAAATTTAGTCCCACCTCGCTAGTTGAGAGGGGCTCGGAGTGGTTTATAAGCCCTGTTGCGGCTACCCTCTCGAGCTCCTCTCAAATGCAGGCTTTCGGGCCTAATCTCACATTATGCTGCTGTGGGCCTATTGGGCCTACTGCGGGCATGAATCCTGGCCCAGGTTGGGTTTCTAGTCGTATTCAGGCCGTGGTGGCCCAATAGGTGGCAATTTTTTTTATTTTTTTCCCAGTTTTTTTGTTTTGTTTTTTGCATTATTTATTTTCTTTTATTTTTTGCTTTATTTTTTAATTCTTTTTACTTTTAGGGCAGAAAAATTATGAACTTTCTGTTAGTGCCATTAGTTTTAGAAAAATTATTTTGTTTTCTTTGTTGCTTTATTTATTTTATTTTGTTTCTACTTACAACAAAATACTTATTGTTGCTATTTTTATTTATTTTATTAAAGTTTATGTTTAATTATTTTTTTAAGTCACAAAAATTATAAACTTTCTGTTAGTGTCATTAGTTTTCAAATTTCAATAGTTAAAATTTGAATTCTTTGAAATTTGTGTGAATCACAAGTTTGTGATTAACTTTACTAAAAAAATGAACATAGATGCGCCTATAGAGAAAAAAGGTCCAGACGAACCGGGACCAATGGCCCACGTGGCTGCCCTCTTGAGAGTGTTCTTGGTGAGAACATAGTTGACAAGGAGCGAACCGGGATTAATGGTATTACGAGGGCCGAACCATAAGACATTAAAGCATTTCAAATGAACTCTGAAAAGTTGAAAGTTGGCATGGTATCATATTTTCATGCACATAGCATGTGCATGTACAAAACGGACAATGGTATCATACTCGTCTGTTACAAAGTTGGCATGGTATCATCATAATAGTTGCGGGAGAAAGTCTTCACTTTTTCTTCGCTTGTGTTATTTGCTTATTGCGCCGTAACCATGGATAATCTTCATCGTTTATCAGGATGCTGGGGTCAGCCTTGACTTTGAAGGGAGGAATTTCATGAAACTTTTCATAATCTTCAGACATGTCTGTCTTGCCCTCCACTCCCATGATGTCCCTTTTTCCTGAAAGAACTATGTGGCGCTTTGGCTCATCGTATGATGTATTCGCTTCCTTATCTTTTATTTTTCTCGGTCTGGTAGACATGTCCTTCATATAGATAACCTGTGCCACATCATTGGCTAGGACGAACGGTTCGTCAGTGTACCCAAGATTTTTCAGATCCACTGTTGTCATTCCGTACTGTGGGTCTACCTGTACCCCGCCTCCTGACAGATTGACCCATTTGCATTTAAACAAAAGGAACCTTAAAATCATGTCCATAGTCAAGTTCCCATATGTCCACTATGTAACCATAATACATGTCCTTTCCCATCTCGGTTGTTGCATCAAAGCGGACACCGCTGTTTTGGTTGGTGCTCTTTTTATCTTGGTCAATCGTGTAAAATGTATTCCCATTTATCTCGTATCCTTTCCAAATTGTAACAGTCGAAGATGGTCCCCTAGACAACAAGTACAGCTCATCACAAATAGTGTTGTCACCTCTGAGACGTGTTTCCAACCAACTGCTGAAAGTCCTGATGTGTTCACATGTAATCCAGTCGTCGCACTGCTCCGGGTGTTTGGAGCGCAGACTGTTCTTGTGTTCATCGACATACGGGGTCACCAAGGTAGAGTTCTGTAGAACTACGTAGCGTGCTTGAGACCAAGAATATCCGTCCCTGCATATTATTGAGTCCCTTCCAAGCGTGCCTTTTCCAGTCAGTCTCCCCTCATACCGCGATTTAGGGAGACCTATCTTCTTAAGGCCAGGAATGAAGTCAACACAAAACCCGATGACATCCTCTGTTTGATGGCCCATGGAGATGCTTCCTTCTGGCCTAGCGCGGTTACGAACATATTTCTTTAGGACTCCCATGAACCTCTCAAAGGGGTACATATTGTGTAGAAATACGGGGCCCAGAATGACAATCTCGTTGACTAGATGAACTAGGACGTGCTTCATGATATTGAAGAAGGATGGTGGGAACACCATCTCGAAACCGACAAGACATTGCACCACATCACTCCTTAGCCTTGGTATGATTTCTGGATCGATCACCTTCTAAGAGATTTCATTGAGGAATGCACATAGCTTCACAATGGCTAATCGGACGTTTTTCGGTAGAAGCCCCCTCAATGCAACTGGAAGTAGTTGCGTCATAATCACGTGGCAGTCATGAGACTTTAGGTTCTGGAACTTATTCTCTGGCATATTTATTATTCCCTTTAATTCGACGAGAAGCCAGTCGGGACCTTCATACTAAGCAGGCATTCAAAGAAGATTTCCTTCTCTTCTTTGGTAAGAGCATAGCTGGCAGGACCTTCATACTGCTTTGGAGGCATGCCGTCTTTTTCGTGCAAACGTTGAAGGTCCTCCCGTGCCTCACCTGTATCTTTTGTCTTTCCATACACTCCCAAGAAGCCTAGTAGGTTCACGCAAAGGTTCTTCGTCACGTGCATCACATCAATTGAAGAGCGGACCTCTAGGCCTTTCCAGTAGGGTAGGTCCCAAAATATAGAATTCTTCTTCCACATGGGTGCGTGTCCCCCAATGTCATTCGGAACAGCTAGTGCACCGGGACCCTTTCCAAAGATTACGTATAAATCATTGACCATAGCAAGTACGTGATCACCGGTACGCATGGCGGGCTTCTTCCGGTGATCTGCCTCGCCTTTGAAATGCTTGCCTTTCTTTCGACATTGATTGTTGGTCGGAAGAAATCGACGATGGCCCAGGTACACATTCTTCCTGCAGCTTCCCAGGTATATACTTTCGGTGTCAAGTAAACAGTGCGTGCATGCGTGGTATCCCTTGTTTGTCTGTCCTGAAAGGTTACTGGGAGCGGGCCAATCGTTGATGGTCACGAATAGCAAAGCCTTTAGGTCAAATTCCTCCTGTTTGTGCTCATCCCACGTACGTACATCGTTTCCATTCCACAAATATAAAAGTTGTTCAACTAATGGCCTTAGGTACACATCAATGTCGTTGCCGGGTTGCTTAGGGCCTTGGATGAGAACTGGCATCATAATGAACTTCCGCTTCATGGCATCGCATCAACTTGGCATGCTCTCCGTTTCTGAACAGACGTTTCAACCGTGGTATTATAGGAGCATACCACATCACCTTCGCAGGAACCCTCTTCCTGGGGGGGTTGCCGTCAACATCACCAGGGTTATCTCGTCTGATCTTATACGGTAATGCACCGCATACCGGGCATGCGTTCAGATCCTTGTATGCACCACGATAGAGGATGCAGTCATTAGGGCATGCATGTATCTTATGCACCTCCAATCCTAGAGGGCATACGACCTTCTTTGTTGCGTATGTACCGTCGGGCAATTCGTTATCCTTTGGAAGCTTCTTCTTCAATATTTTCAGTAGCTTCTCAAATCCTTTGTCTGGCACAGCATTCTCTGCCTTCCACTGCAGCAATTCCAGTACGGTACCCAGCTTTGTGTTGCCATCTTCGCAATTGGGGTACAACCCTTTTTTGTGATCCTCTATCATGCGATCGAACTTCAGCTTCTCCTTTTGACTTTCGCATTGCGTCCTTGCATCGACAATGACCCGGCGGAGATCATCATCATCGGGCACATCGTCTGGTTCCTCTTGATCTTCAGCAGCTTCGCCCGTTGCAGCATCATCGTGCACATCGTCTGGTTCCTCTTGATGTTCAGTAGCATCACCGTATTCAGGGGGCACATAGTTGTCATCGTACTCTTCTTCTTCATCGTCTTCCATCATAACCCCTATTTCTCCGTGCCTCGTCCAAATATTATAGTGTGGCATGAAACCCTTGTAAAGCAGGTGGGTGTGAAGGATTTTCCGGTCAGAGTAAGACTTCGTATTCCCACATATAGGGCATGGATAACACATAAAACCATTCTGCTAGTTTTCCTCAGCCACTTCGAGAAAATCATGCACGCCCTTAATGTACTCGGAGGTGTGTCTGTTACCGTACATCCATTGCTGGTTCATCTGCGTGCATTATATATAATTAAGTGTGTCAAAAATCATTACAGAACATCATGAATAGATAACTAAGTGACCAAATTAATAGAAGTTCATCATCACATTAAAACCAAAGTACATACATAGTTCTCATCTTCAAGCAAAAATCATTACAGAAAAACATAAAGCTCTACAGAGCATCTAAATTAATTAAACCATACATTGAAACTATGTAAAACATTTCGATGCGAAAACAAATGCGATCATAATCGCAACCAAGGTAACAACTGATCCAACGGCATAATGATACCAAGCCTCGGTATGAATGGCATATTTTCTAATCTTTATAATCTTCAAGTGCATTGCATCCATCTTGATCTTGTGATCATCGACGACATCCGCAACATGCAGCTCCAATATCATCTTCTCCTCCTCAATTTTTCTTATTTTTTCCTTCAAGAAATTGTTTTCTTCTTCAACTAAATTTAACCTCTCGACAATAGGGTCGGTTGGAATTTCCGGTTTAACAACCTCCTAGATAAATAAAATCTATGTCACGTTGGTCGGCATAATTTTCATAAACAATAAATGAACCAATAGTTATGAAAAGATAATATATACCACATCCGAATCATAGACAGGACGAGGGCCGACGGGGGCGGATACCAAAACCATCGCACTATATAAGATGCAATAATAAAAGTAAGAAAATAATACAAGTATCTATCTAAACATACAAGTAAGAATATTTTTCCTTTCAGAAAGAAGATAAGAACAAGAGGCTCACCACGGTGGTGCCGGCGATGAGATCGGCGCGGGTGATCGACGGCGGTGAAGACGGGTACGGGGCGTGACGGGCCGCTAAACCTAGACAAATATTAAGGAAAATGGAGCTTGGAGGTCGAGCTTGGAGAGGAGAAAGCTTAAGTAGTGTGGCTCGGGCATTCCATTGAACACCTTGTGTGCATAGGAGGTGAGCTAGAGCACCACCAAGCCCTCTCCCCCTCGGCTGCCAGAAAAACAGAGCAGTGTGCTTTGCTCTTACGCGAGGGGGTATATATAGGCACCTCATTGGTCCCAGTTGGTGGCATGAATCGGGACTAAAGGGCAGCCTTTGGTCCCGGTTCGTGGAACCAACCGGGACCAATGGTGGTGGGCCAGGAGCGAGGCCCATTGGTCCCGGTTCGTCCCACCAACCGGGACCAAAAGGTCCAGACGAACCGGGACCAATGGCCCACATGGCCCGGCCGGCCCCCGGGGCTCACGAATCGGGTCCAATGCCACCATTGGTCCTGTTTCTGGATTGAACCGGGACTAATGGGCTGACCCGGCCTGGACCAATGCCCCATTTTCTACTAGTGAATAATTATTCCCGGGTTCCTGCCACAACCACTTTACAAGAAATAGATCGTTAATCAAACTGATAAGCAAGCATGCTAAATGGTATTGATGAAACTAGCTAGAATCAATGGGAGATGCGCAGAACTAGCTAGCAGTACTTACTTTCGGGTGGTTAAATCGCAACTCCGCTGGCAGTCCCGGAGCTTGTGCGGTGAACTTTTTCCAAACCCTGCCAGACAAAGAAAACAATTACTTGATATCAGGAAATGAACAAAGTTGTCGATGTGGTGCGATAATGATCGATTGAACTTACTTCTCGAGCATTTTAGTCATGGTTGCATACTCCTCAGGAATTTTCCGTTTCGAGTCTATGACGGTTACTAGTCCCTGCTCAATCTTGATCTCTAGCAGAATAAAGTGGAAGTTGCGGACCCATGCATAACTCATCAATTACATTACTATAACCTCGAGTAATAAGGGAAACCGAATATTCACAAGACAGTAACACTCACCCATATTCGTTAGGAAAGAGTATTGTATCTTTGTTTTAATTTTGAAGTAACGATGCGAGAAAGTTGGCCTCGGTTTGTTTGTCATCATGTTTAACACTCCATTCATCCATGAGATTCATGTTAATGAACCCTATATCACCTATTTGTCTTTTCTTTAATTCGGCGATCTTCAATCTGCATAATATAGTGAGGTTAATTATATATACATGCAATGAAAGAGCTGAGCTATATATAGAGACTTAATTAATTACAGAGAAGTAGTACTTACAGACAGTAGCAAGTGATGATTGTTTTATCGAGGGCCTTTTGATTGAAAAAATGGAACAACTCCTCATATGGAAGAGACAACAGATCAATTCCAACGAGGTCATGCTCCTCTTTAACTCTCAACGTCAAAGTATCCGTCCCAGACTTGCTGCGGATGTCCATGAATCGATCATGGAATCTTTGCATCATCGTTGTTAGAGGAGTACCAGGTTTGACGAGAGGCTTCCCATGCCGGAATTTTAATGTGTCCACCACCATTGTATCAAAAAGTGCATCATCGGGCATGTAATCTCCAGGATTCGTACCGGGCAGCATCCCCGGAAGATTAGCGACGATATCGCTAGACACATTGAGCCAGGGCACGATTGCTTCGCTTGTTCGTTGAGTTGGGGAATTTGTTTCCCTCTCCTTCGTTCTACTAACCTTTGATCACTGCAAGTACTTCCCGACCGCTCCGCTTCCTTATATGTCCTTTCAATAACGCGGTCATTGTTGGATTGCGGCGGAGGCGGTGATGGTCGCTGTAGGGCATCCAAAGTGCGCTTCGCTTTCACCGGATCTATCTTCTCCTCCGGAGGTGGATGTTTCTCAGCTTTTACCGATTCAAAGAAGTCCCTCACTTGACCTTCACAGATCTTCTGCTTTTCCTCCTCGCTCCTCTCGTATGGTAACTTCTCTAGAGGCTTGAGAGATGATGGACTGAATCTGTATTGCCTCCCGCCTCTGGCTGTATTGCTAGACGCCGGAGCGGCCGAAGTGGCTGCGGCTGTCTTCTTTTGTTGCTTACGAGGCGTAGAAGAAGGAGGCGGACTTCTACGATGCGCCGGAGAAGCAGGAACAACGGCGTCTGTGTTCCGCCTTCGCCATTGCTAATGAGGCGGCAAAGGAGGAGGCGGGCTGCTCGGACACACTGGAGCAGGCGGGGAAGGAGGTAGAGTACTGCGACCCTCACGCATCGGAGTAGGAGGCGGAGTGCCCTGATCACTCACCGGAGGAGGAGGAGGAAGAGGAGGAGGCGGAGGAGGCGGAGTGCCTAGCTGACTCGCAGGAGGTGTGAAGTTCAGAAGCTTGATGTGCTCCTTCCGCCATAGACACGGAGTCTTCAGAGCAAGACCCAGCTGAGTCTCCCCATCACCTGTAGGGTGCTCAAGCTGGAGCTCCTCAAATTCCTTCGTTATTTCATCCACCATCACAACAGCATAGCCTTGTGGAATCGAACGACAGTGAAAAGTTGCTCCGGGTGAAGGAGGGAACACAGAGCTCACAGCTGCCTTGACTTTGAACTGAAGCCATTACATCATAAGGTGGCACTGATCTGAATCTGTGATGAAATGCATGGGGTAGCTAGGACCCGTGAAGTCAGGCTGCTAAACGAGCTCGGTGGAAGCCACGCTGCTTCTCCGCTGAGATGGCGGGGTAGCTTCTGGGGTAGCTGCTCGGGCAGGATCTCGCTGGTTCTCAACAGCTTGTCGTTCCGCTAGCTTTCGTGCCCTTGTCTGAAGCTGTTGCAGTTCGCTCTACTCCAATTTCCTCCTCCTCTCTTGGGTTTTGTAACTGCCTACGTCGGGAAACCTCACCTTCCACGCAACGGAGCTTGGCGTGCCTCGTGTTCGTCCAGGGTGCTCAGGATTCCCGAGGTCCTTTGTGAGCTCGTCGTTCTCTCTGTCGGGAACGAACGTCCCATCTTGTGTTTCCTTGATTGCTTTCTGAAGCTTCATGATGGGTGTTGCAAGTTGCTTGTCCGTCCAATAGCACTTCCCTGTTTCAGGGTCCAAAGTTCCCCCAACCCCGAAGAACCAAGTCCTTGAACGGTCTGGCCAATGCAATGTCTCTGGTTCAACCCCTTTAGCAATCAGGTCCTTCTCAGCCTTGTCCCACAACGGCTGGGCTTTGAGGTAGCCAACTGACCCTGTGCGATGGCGATGGGTCTTCTTTGCAGCATTTATCTTGTTAATCGCTGACATCTTCTTAGTCTTCTCCGATTTCTTCTGGGCCACAAATGCGGGCAGTGATCTCTTATCTTCTCAAATCGGCCGGTGAATTCTGGAGTCTTGTTTTTGTCGACATACATTGATTTCAACTCATTCTTCCAGCTCCTGAATAGATCTGCCATTTTCTTGAGAGCAGCAGCCTTGATCAATGGCTCGATAACTGGTTTCTCCAGACCCTCCTCTGCCGATAGGGTGAAATTTACCTTCAGCGCTTTCTAAAGATCATCTTTCTATCTATCTTCGACAAAACAAAACTTGAGGGTCTTCCTTCTTAGACTTATACCATAGTTGGATGCTGATCGGAATCATGTCCCTAACAAGAACCCCGCACTGAGCAGTAAATGCTTCCTTGGTCCGGAGGGGTTTAATCGGTGGCCATCGCGCGCGATTTCTGTGATCGTGAACCATTCATCCGAGAGCAACTTTTTCTTCGGGCCTCGTCTCGTTACCGAAGTTTTGCTTGATCCGGAGGGTTATAAAAGAAGAAAGAAGATTTAATATATGTACATACCAAAACAATTAATGCATCAATTAGCTAGTCAGCACATGCTTAATTAATATATATATATGTATATATATATATATATATATATATATATATATATATATATATATATACTACCGGACTTTGCAACAGCTGATCCTGACTCCGTCCGGTCACCGGAGCCGTCATCACGGTCGTCGGAGCCACCATCAAGATCATGACTTTCCTCCTCCATGGTTTGATCACCATAGCTTGCTTCCTCTCCTTCCAGACCTTCTTCGAGATCATTGAGAAATGACAAGACATCACCTCCTTCGCGGATTATGTCCCCCAATATCTCTTCTTGTTTGAAGTCTCTTTGTTGATCCATAGTTTCTGCAAATATTACAACATGAAAACTAATATACAAACATGAGAGATGGATATATTAATAGTGGCAAACATAGACCCCTCGGCGATCCTCGACCCTCGACCCCTCGACGACTCTCGACCCTCATCCCCTCGGTGACCCTTGACCCCCTACCCTAGCTAGTTCCGATCCTCGACCGCTCAGATTCTCTTAACCTTTAAGGGATTTAACAAGATGGCGCCATTCTGGATGAGCAGAAAAAAATGGTCCCTATTTTTTCCCGATCTCATCTACCCTTCTATATGTCACGTTGTCTAGTAGTGTCATAGGATTCAATACTTTGACCCAAGAGAACGTGCACATATAGAATTCTAGATGAAATCAGGAAAAAATAGGGATCAACTTAATTATGCACATCCATAATGGGGGCATTCTTGATAAATCTCTTATAAATCTCTTATAAATCTCGAGAGAGTTTGTCGGGTAGGGGCAGGAGGGGGTACGAGATCGACAATGTTTTTTCTATGCTTTGGGTGTCCTCGAGAGTTGGTCGAGCGAGAGGGGGTTGATCTACGTCCCCATGTCGACCCCTCGGTGATCCTCGACCCTCGACCCCTCGACGACCCTCGACCCTCATCCCCTCGACGACCCTTGACCCCCTACCCTAGCTAGTTCCGATCCTCGACCACTCGGATTCTCTTAACCTCTAAGGTATTTAACAAGATGGCGCCATTCTGGATGTGCAGAAGATGGTCCATATTTTTCCTGATCTCAAGAAAACCATTTCTTCATCATTTTCCGAAAGTAACATGCGCATAACGGTACGAAGCTCTCCAAAATTGTTTTGGAACGGAGTCCCGGATAAGATAATTCGCTTTTTGGTACGAAGTTCAGCAAGAGCCTTCCAAATATCGCTATTTGGAAGGTCTTTGCTGAAATCCTACCAAAAAGCGAATCATCCTATCCAGAACTCTATTCCGAAACAACTTTGAAGAGTTTCGTAGCGTCATACGACTGTTACTTCCAGCAAATGATGCAACCATGGATGAGATCAGAAAAAAAAGGTTCAACTTGTGCACATCCATAATGGGGGCATTCTTGTTAAATGGAGACCCTCGACCCTCGGCGATCCTTGACCCTCGAACCCTCGACCCCTCGACCCTCGATGACCCTAGACCCTCGACCCCTCGACGACCCTAGACCCCCGACTCCTCGACCCTCAACCCTCGACGACCCTCGACCCCTCGAC
>NC_041391.1:14943075-14976439 GCF_002162155.2 Triticum dicoccoides | reverse complement strand
ATCCCTCGACGACCCTCGACCCCTCGACGACCCTCGACCATCGATGACCCTCGACCCTCGACGACCCTCGACACTCGACCCCTGGACGACCCTCGACCCTCTCTACCCTAGTTTCGGACACCCTAGTTCCCGACACCCTCGTTCCCGATAAAAGATAAGAAGAGGAAGAAGAAGAAAAAAATAGAGGAGAAGAAGAAGAAGAAAAAATAGAAGGAAAAAAAAGAAGAAATGGAGGAGAAGAAGAAAAAAATTCAGGTTCATCGGTGAGAGATTTACAGTTTTACTAGATTAGATTGTTTTCAGTCCTACAACCCACAAAAAGCCAAAAAATAGATTAGTTCATCCGCTGCACCTACCTTTTTAGCCTTTAGCAATTTGCATCTAGTATTTGCTTTGTTGAATTTTTGGTTGCATTCATCCTAGAATTAGTGCTGGTTTAGATTAATTTGGGAGAAAATCATCTACTAGATCAATCTGTTTTTGTCTACTTTCCCTAATCTGTCCGCCGCCGCGCACCGCGCAAGTCATCGATCTGTCAAGTTACCTGTGCCATCACATCACTGCACGTTCCCCCGTTTAGTTTTTCTTTGCCTCCTACATCGTTCTTATATTCTCTCTGGTCACGTCTATAAAGTAGGCAGCATCATCATTCAATAAACAGGGAGCATCCTCACACGGGTTATTCTTTGTTTTATCTATTTGCACAAAGTTCCAAGACTATCCCTTTGTAACTGTTAGTGTTACATCTGTGTACGTGACTTTTGGTAGTAATCGGCTCGAAAAAAAGGAGAAAAAGAAAAAAAAGTGAGAGAAAAAAAAGCTAAAGAAAAAGAAAAAAAGAGAGGAAAAAGTACAGGAAAAAAACAGAGAAGAAAAGGAAAGAAAAAAAAAGTTACAGTCGGTTACCACCTTTTGGAATATCTGTCCAGAGACTTTACTTTGATTAGATACGTGATATTTGCTGAACATTTTCTGCCCTTGGCTACCCTAATCTGCCGTTTATACCTCACTTATATCTAGCTACTTAGAGCTATCATCTTTCATCCGTATCGACTCATTTGATTCAGTATCTGGGATTAGATTATTTTATCTCTTACTAGTCGACTGCCAGCACTAGTTAGGAGTTTGAGCAATTATTCAACTTGCATTGCTTTTTGCTAAATTGTGCCACTAATATTGTGAGTTGAGAAGCCTTTGCCAAGCTACACTTTTTCTACCAATAAGTACAGGTTCCGGCTCTACTGATTCCTGGTTATCGCTCCATCCAATCTTCATCGGTAGTTTGAAGCCAACACCAACGCGCCGATCACCACCTGTTGCATTGGTAAGAACAAGTAAGAATTTGATACTAAGTTTGAGTGTGAGCGAATTTTGTCCACCACATCTTGTTAGTTGATAGGGATTATACATTGTGTTTTTTTCTCTTTCGCTAACAATGGCACGGGATCAACCCACACTTGAGGGCCTCACTGTGGATGTGAAAGTCACCAGCGAGCGTCTCGCCCAACTTGAGGGTGCTCAGATTGTGGCCGAAGAGAGGCTCAAGGCCATTGAGGATGCACAGGGTCTTGCGAACACACAACTATAAGACATCTTGTTACGTCTGGACGAGCTGCGGACTGCACTCCCCGTCAACAACAACGCCGTTCCTCACAATTCCACGGGTGTTGCCGCTACTTCGCGAGCTCGGCGTGTGCTCATGGGTCATCCACAGCACCCCGCTACTGCCACCGATGCTGCCACCATAAACCAGCACCCACAAATTCCTCCTCGCGTCCACGAGCGACATGGGGACAACTACAAGGATTATTCCGGTGACACCGAGGACGACCAAGCGGTCGACCGCCACAATGACCGTGCTCATCGACAACTGCGTTTCAACCGTCAAGGTATGGCACGAGGTCCACCCAGGTATGATGTTAGAGATTATGAACACTCTAGTGCCAAAATCAAATTTACTGTGCCTGCTTTCAATGGTAAATACAATCCAGATGTTTATCTTGACTGGGAACTTTCTGTTGAACAAAAATTTGCATGTCATGATATTCCTGAAAACCAATGAGTTAGGGCAGCCAGTAGTGCATTTACAAACTTTGCTTCCATGTGGTGGAGCGAATATTGTCGTATTAATGCAAATAATATACCTACTTCTTGGGATGCTTTAAAACGAGCTATGCGACAACGTTATGTTCCTTCATATTATGCTCGTGATAAACTAAATGAATTGCAACGTTTAAAACAAGGTAGCAGTTCTGTAGAGGATTATTATCAAGAATTGCAAACTGGCTTAGTGCGATGTGGATTAGTTGAAACCGAAGATGCTATGATGGCTAGATTTTTAGGTAGTTTGAATCGTGATATTCAGGATATATTGGACTATAAGGAGTACAATTCTATTACTCATTTGTTTCATTTTGCTTGTAAAGCTGAAAGGGAAGTACAGGGACGACACAACAAGGGACGAGGTAACTTTTCTGTAGGTCGCCGCTCCTCATGGACACCCTCTCCTACTGTTCCGTCCACTACTGAGTCAACACCACCTATCTTGCACAATGGTGCACACTCATCAAGTTCAAAATTAGCTCCACAATCATCCGAGGGTTCGAAAGCAATTTCTGTAGCACCCACCACTTCGTCTGGACGCACAAGGGACATGAAGTGTCATATATGCAAAGGTGGCGGGCACTTGATGAAGGACTATCCAAATAAATGAACATTCATTGTGCGGGAAGATGGTGAGTACTCTTCTGCTAGTGATTTGGATGAAGATATACGTGCTATGCTTGCCACTAATAATGCAGGTGACTCTAAGGAGCATGAAACGGATGAGATACATATTAATGCTGAGATGGCAGATCAGTACCCAAGCCTTGTAACCATGCGAGTACTTAGTGCCCAGGTGGGGCATGATGAGATGCCTCAACACCATAATCTTTTTCAAACTAAGTTTGTTGTCAAAGGGCATTCTGTTCGTGTGATCATTGATGGTGGAAGCTGCAATAATTTGGCGAGTATTGAGATGGTAGAGAAGCTAGGCCTCACCACTACAAGGCACCCCCATCCATATTATATTCAATGGTTCAATGACTATGGTAAGTTGAAGGTAACACGTCGTGTGAGGGTTCATTTTACACTTGGTTCATATCATGATTATGTAGACTGCGATGTCGCACCTATGCAAGCTTGTTCTTTATTGTTAGGCCGACCTTGGCAATATGATAATAGTGTCACCAATCATGGAAGAACAAATTCGTATACTCTCGTGTTTGAAGGAAAAACCATTAACTTGCTTCCTATGACCCCCGATGAAATTATAAATGATTGGAAAGCTAAATCAATGGATCGTACTACACATAGTATGCTTGCTATCAATTCTGAATTATTTCCATTAAGTGTTTCAACTTATGATCTGGACATACCGGATGGTCAGAAAATTCATTTGCGTCCCCATAATATATATATACACTCGGCATGGGATACAATTTATCATGATGTTATGCTCCGCCATGAGAAAATTTATCACAATTTTCAGAATGGTGCTATCACAAATTTATCAGACCCTCATGAGCTAACGCCTTTCAAACGGCCTATATATGTTGCATCTATTTTTGCTTTGCTCTATGATGTGTTCGACAAAGGTGAAAGCCGAGGACGGCTTTGTTTTTAAGGAAGGGAGGATGATGTGGACATAGCTATCATAGAAACGTCTACAAATATTACACGGAAAATTATTAACCAGGTAGTTTCGTTCCTTTGGACATATTATTTAACTAACAGAAATATGATATTACACTCATGTTGCAATTTACTTGTACTCAGGAATAAAAGAACGGAAGAAAGAAAGGAATACTTTGTTTTAAAATCAGATGGAGTAATCCTTGCATGCATGCGTTCCATCATCCTTGCATGCATGCCCACCGAACCATCCCATCCATCACTGATGTCACGTGGAGTGCATAAGGAGCAAAGGACTTTTGATTTGAAACCATTGATCAATATCAGCGATGTGGGCCATGGGATTGTGGGCCGCGCCACGTCTCCTCACGTGCCAGGGCCTGCAGCTTCGGCCTTTGTCCAACTCGTGGACAATTTCCTTCGATCAGCAGACCGGGTGGAACACGTCTCCGTAGGTGGAACACGTCTTCGTACTCGTCCGCGTCTGTACTCCTTCAATAAATAGTAGTCTAGGTTAGGGTTTAGACTCGGGTTTTGTTTAGAGAAGTTTAGCTATTGCTACTTTTATTTGTCTTCGCTCGTAGCGGCTAGTGCGACCGTCAAGACATCTATCGGAACTCCAATTTGTGAGATTTATTCATCTCGCATATCCGCAATTTCAGATTGCTTGGCTATTATTTTCTTGCATGTTCTTCGATTTGCTTGTAGGAAAAATCCTTCGTGGATAGGTCGATCGCGCATTTGGCTCAGTCGATAACGCCGTGGAGTTGGTTCAGCGATTGCCGTGGATATCAGTCGTGTACGGTTCTCCCTGTATGGTTGGTAGCCGGATCGTGAGGGTCAAGTCCCACCCAAAATCGTAGTTATCTCCCTCTCATCGAAAGATCGGGTCCCCCAGTGCACATCAAGATTTTTCTATTTTTTTTTCTTCTTCTCCTCTTCTTCCCTTCTTCTTTTCCTTCTTCCTCTTCTTATTTTCCTTTCTCCTCTCCTTCTTTTTCTTCTTCTTCATTCTTCCTTCTTCATAGATAATACTTTTCTAAAAATGTAACTTTTGCATATATAAAAGTTTTTATTCTTCTTCCTTCTTCCTAGCTAGATATATAAAACTTTTCTAAAACTGTAATTTTTGCATATATAAACCTTTTTCTTCTTCTTCCTTCTCCCTTCTCTTCCTTCTTCCTAAATATATAAAACTTTTCTAAAAATCTAACTTTTGCATATATGAACATATATACACAGAGAACATACATACATATATACATTTTTTAAAAAATACAAAAAACAAATCATCATATATATGAACAAAAAATCTAGAAAAAAACAGGACATATAATCATATATACACACATACTTATAATCCGCATATACATATAATTTTAAAAAACATCATATATATGAAAAACAGAGGTGTCATCGGGGTAGGGTGTCATCGGGGTAGGGTGTGGCCGGGGCGACAGCGACAGGGTTGCGGTAGGGGCGGGGCGCGCGGCGACGGCAATGGGGTCATGGCAGGGGCGGCGCACGTGGCAGGGGCGACGAGGTTGGGGCAGGGGCGGCCCGCGCGGCGATGACAATGGTGTCGGGGCAGGGTCGGCGCGGCGACGGCGTCTCGGCGAGCTTCGGCGACGAGGAGGAGGCCGGCGGCGGGCATGGGGGCACGCGCGACGAGGGCATCGGGGAGGCGACGACGCAGTCCGGCAGGCTGGCGGTATCGAGGTGGTCGCGCCGCCGTCGGGGGAGAGGAGAGATCGAAGGACAAAGTGAATGGAAAACTGCTAAGTGTTGTTTATATAGGCACACATTTGGTCCCGGTTCGTGGCACCAACCGGGACCAATGCCCCCCTTTAGTCCCGGTTGGTGCCACTGATAACCCACAAGTGTAGGGGATCGCAACAACTTTCGAGGGTAAAGTATTCAACCCAAATTTATTGATTCGACACAAGGGGAGCCAAAGAATATTCTTGAGTATTAGCAATTGAGCTATCAATTCAACCACACCTGGATAACTTAGTATCTGCAGCAAAGTATTTAGTAGCAAAGTAGTATGATAATAAAAGTAACGGTGGCAAAAGTAAAGATAATAGTTTTTGGGTTTTTTGTAGTAGTTGTAACAGCAGCAACGGAAAAGTAAATAAGCGAAGAACAATATGTGAAAAGCTCGTAGGCAATGGATCAGTGATGGATAATTATGCCGGATGCGATTCCTCATGTAATAGCTATAACATAGGGTGACGCGGAACTAGCTCCAGTTCATCAATGTAATGTAGGCATGTATTCCGTAAATAGTCATATGTGCTTATGGAAAAGAACTTGCATGACATCTTTTGTCCTACCCTCCCGTGGCAGCGGGGTCCTAGTGGAATCTAAGGGATATTAAGGCCTCCATTTAATAGAGAACCGGACCAAAGCATTAACACATAGTGAATACATGAACTCCTCAAACTACGGTCATCACCGAGAAGTATCCCGATTATTATCACTTCGGGGTCGTCGGATCATAACACATAATAGGTGACTATAGACTTGCAAGATAGGATCAAGAACACACATATATTCATGAAAACATAATAGGTTCAGATCTGAAACCATGGCACTCGGGCCCTAGTGACAAGCATTAAGCATAGCAAAGTCATAGCAACATCAATCTCAGAACATAGTGGATACTAGATATCAAACCCTAACAAAACTAACTTGATTACATGGTAAATCTCATCCAACCCATCACCGTCCAGCAAGCCTACGATGGAATTACTCAGGCACGGAGGTGAGCATCATGAAATTGGTGATGGAGGATGGTTGATGATGACGACGGCGACGAATCCCCCTCTCCGGAGCCCCGAACGGACTCCAGATCAGCCCTCCCGAGAGAGATTAGGGCTTGGCGGCGGCTCCATGTCGTAAAACGCAATGAAACTTTCTCCCTGATTTTTTCTCCCCGAGACGGAATATATGGAGTTGGAGTTGAGGTCGGTGGAGGTCCAGGGGGGCCACGAGATAGGCGGGGCGCCCTATTGGGGGGGTGCCCCCCCTATCTCGTGGACAATGTGTGGGCCCCCTGGTGTATTTCTTTCGCCCAGAAATGCTTATTAATTCCAAAAAGTGCCTCTGTGGATTTTCAGGACATTCCGAGAACTTTTCTTTTCTACACATAAAACAACATCATGGCAGTTCTGCTGAAAACAGCGTCAGTCCAGGTTAGTTTCATTCAAATAATGCAAGTTAGAGTCCAAAACAAGGGCAAAAGTGTTTGGAAAAGTAGATATGTTGGAGACGTATCAGCCACCAACCGGGACCAAAAGTCAATTTCCAGCAGCCCAAATGGCGGGAAAAGGAGACCTTTGGTCCCGGTTGGTGCCACCAACCAGGACTAAAGGGGGGCATTGGTACCAGTTCGTGGCACCAACCGGGACCAAAGCCCCCCCCCCTTTAGTCCCGGTTGGTGCCACCAACTGGGACCAATGGCCTTGCATAGCGGGGTGGTGGTGGGAGTTTAGTCCCACCTCGCTAGTTGAGAGCGTCCTGCACCTGTTTATAAGCTCCGCTGCCTCTTCCCTCTCGAATTCCTCTGAACTGCAGACCTATGAGCCTAAACTGACGCTGATATGCCTGTGGGCCTGCTGGGCCTTCTGCAGGCCTGAATCCTGGCCCAATTAGCTGGGTTTCTAGTCGTATTCAGACCGTGGTGGCCTAGTAGGAGGCATTTTTAATATATTTTTCCAGTTTTTTGTCTTGTTTTTTGCATTATTTATTTTCTGTTGTTTTTGCTTTTTTTTATTTCTTTCTGCTTGTAGGTAATAAAAATTATAAACTTTTTGCTAGTGCCATTTGTTTTCCAATTTGAATAGTTTAAATTTGAATTCTTTCAAATTTGTGTGAATCACTAGTTTTTGAATAACTTTACTATAAAGATAGATTTTTGAGTGATTCTTTTTCCTGCTACCTAATATCACTGTGTTTTATCATTATATTCAAAAACAATTTTTTTTATTTTAGTTTCTAACAAAAAATTCTTTATGATAATTCTTTTTGCAATTAAAGTTTCTAAAAAAATTCTTTATGAAAATTCTTTTTGCTTTAGTGTTTTGAACAGAAAATACTTTGATAATTTTGGTTGCATAAATTTTATATAATTTTAGTTTCAATAATACTAGAGATTTCTAAAAGTTTTTGGAGTCTTCCTTTTGCTATTGGAGTTTTATAAAAGCTTTTTAGTTGATTCTTTTTACTATTGAAGGATATTATAGTTTTGTTTTACTTGATCATAACAAAATATTTTAATTGATTATTTTTAGTTCATTCTTTTTGCTATTAGTTCATTCTTTTTGCTATTAGTTCATTCTTTCAGCTAAATGACCCTTAAATTGAAAAACACTACAAATGAACTCTGAAAAGATTGAAAGTTGGCATGGTATCATCATCTCACCCTCATAGCATGTGCTAAAAAGTTGATAGGGTACGACAAAAACTGGATGCACTTCTTGTACAAAACAGACAATCTCTTTGGAAGTATCAGGGTTTCGGACGAAAACTCAGCTGTTACAAAGGGATTTCATTTGTTCACATGTAACTGTAGTGATATTCTAGATCAAAGGCATCATCATAATAGTTGTGGATAGAAAGTCTTCACTTTTTCTTCGCTTGTGTCCTTTGCTTATTGTGCTGTAACCATGGATAATCTTCATCGTTTAACAAGGTGCTTGGGTCAGCCTTGACTTTGAAGGGAGGAATTTCATGAAACTTTTCATAATCTTCAGACATGTCTATCGTGCCCTCCAATCCCATGATGCCTCTTTTTCCTGAAAGAACTATGTGGCGCTTTGGCTCATCGTATGATGTAGCCGCTTCCTGGCAACGGCGCCAGAAAAGAGCTTTTGATGTCTACTACACAACCCTCTTCTTGTAGACATTGTTGGGCCTCCAAGTGCAGAGGTTTGTAGGACAGTAGCAAATTTCCCTCAAGTGGATGCCCTAAGGTTTATCAATCCGTGTGAGGCGTAGGATGAAGATGGTCTCTCTCAAACAACCCTGCAACCAAATAACAAAGAGTCTCTTGTGTCCCCAACACACACAATACAATGATAAATTGTATAGGTGCACTAGTTCGGCGAAGAGATGGTGATACAAGTGCAATACGGACGGTAGATAAAGGTATTCGTAATCTGAAATTATAAAAACAGCAAGGTAGCAAGCAATAAAAGTGAGCGTAAACAGTATTGCAATGCTAGGAAACAAGGCCTAAGGTTCATACTTTCACTAGTGCAAGTTTTCTCAACAATAATAACATAATCGGATCATATAACTATCCCTCAACATGCAACAAAGAGTCACTCCAAAGCCGCTAATAGCGGAGAACAAACGAAGAGATTATGGTAGGGTATGAAACCACCTCAAAGTTATCCTTTCTGCTCGATCTATGCAAGAGTCCGTAGTAAAATAACACGAAGCTATTCTTTTCATTCAATCTATCATAGAGTTCATACTAGAATAAAACCTTAAGACACAAATCAATCAAAACCCTAATGTCACCTAGATACTCCATTGTCACCTCAAGTATCCGTGGGCATGATACAATATACATCACACAATCTTAGATTCATCTATTCAACCAACAAAAAGTACTTCAAAGAGTGCCCCAAAGTTTCTACCGGAGAGTCAAGACAAAAACGTGTGCCAACCCCTATGCATAGGTTCATGGGCGGAACCCGTAACTTGATCACCAAAACATACATCAAGTGAATCACGTGAATATCCCATTGTCACCACAGATAAGCACGGCAAGACATACATCAAGTGTTCTCAAATCCTTAAAGACTCAATCCGATAAGACAACTTCAAAGGGAAAACTCAATTCATCACAAGAGAGTAGAGGGGGAGAAACATCATAAGATCCAACTATAATAGCAAAGCTCGCGATACATCAAGATCATGCCATAGAGAGAACACAAGAGAGAGAGAGATCAAACACATAGCTACTGGTACATACCCTCAGCCTCGAGGGTGAACTACTCCCTCCTCGTCATGGAGATCGCCGGGATGATGAAGATGGCCACCGGTGAAGGATCCCCCCTCCGGCAGGGTGCCGGAACAGGATCCCGATTGACTTTTGGTGGCTACAGAGGCTTGCGGCGGCGGAATTCCCGATCTATCTTTGTTTTTTATGTTTTTAGGGTATATGGGATTATATAGGTGAAAGAAGTCGGTCGGGGGGTGCTCGAGGGGCCCACGAGATAGGGTGCGGGCCCAGTAGGGGGGGCTCCTATCTCCTGGCCTCCTCGAGGCTCTTCTGACGTGAACTCCAAGTCTCCCGGATCATATTCTTTCCAAAAATCACGCTCCCGAAGGTTTCATTCCGTTTGGACTCCGTTTGATATTCCTTTTCTTTGAAACACTGAAATAGGCCAGAAAACAGCAATATGGGCTGGGTCTCCGGTTAGTAGGTTAGTCACAAAAGTAATATAAAAGTGTATTATAAAGCCCATAATCATCCAAAACAGATAATATAATAGCATGAATGCTTCCTAAATTATAGATACGTTGGAGACGTATCAGCATCCCCAAGCTTAATTCTTGCTCGTCCTCGAGTAGGTAAATGATAAAGAAAGAATTTATGAAGTGTGAATGCTAGAAGGTGCATAAGTTTGATCAATGATAATTTCAATCACATTTCCTAGCATGATTATATGTCATAACAGTAGTTCACCTCATAAAACTTTTCATGATCAAGTAACAAGCTATTCACATGTTAAACCATAAACTTCCTTGAAAACTAGCAAACTTCATTCTCAGTCATCAAACGACTGCAATTCATCTTATTTTCAGGAAGGGTCTATGTCAGAGCTTTGATTTAGCAAACTTCTCATACTCAACTATCATATAGTCTTCTACAATTGCTAACACTAACGCAATACTTGTGGTTCTGGAGTTTTAATCGAAACTGAGAAAGATAGGGGCTTATAATGTTGCCTCCCAATGTATTCACCTTAGGGTGATGTCAACAATAATAGTTCATGCTAACTTACATCCAATTGTATATATATATCAGGATCACCCCAACACAAAGTGCTTGCCAAAGGATAAAATGAAAAAGGGAAAGGTGAAGGTCACCTTGACTCTTGCATAAAGTAAAAGATAGGCCCTTCGCAGAGGGAAGCAGAGATTTGCAGAGGTGCCAGAGCTCGATTTTGAAATAGAGATAAATAACTTTGAGAGGTATGATCTCATTGTCAACATAACAACCAAGAGTTCCCAATATCTTCCATACTACATACATTATAGGCGGTTCCCAAACAGAATGGTAAAGATTTTACTCCCCCACCAACAATCACACTCCACGGCCATCCGAAAAACGGGGTACCGTCCATACCAACAACAGTCCTGGGGGAGTTTTGTTGCAATTATTTTTGATTTGATTTTGATCTTTTTGATCATGGGACTGGGCATCTCGGTTACCATCCATTTTTCTCGTGAATGATGAGCGGAGTCCACTCATCTTGAGAATAACCCACCTAGCATGGAAGATACTGACAGCCCCTAGTCGCTACATGAGCTATTCGGGCATACAAAACAGATTATTGTTTGTAGGTTTAGAGTTTGGCACATGCAAATTTAGTTGGAACGGCAGGTAAATACAGCATATAGGTAGGTATGGTGGACACTCATGGCAAAAACTTGGTTCAAGGAATTTGGATGCACAAGCAGTATTCCCGCTTAGTACAAATATTTAGGCTAGCCTGAGGGGGAAAGCAAAGCTCAACATGTTTGAATGATCCATGACAATATACTTTAACTGAGATGTGAGAAAACATAACCCATTACGTTGTCTTCCTTGTCCAACATCAACTCTTTAGCATGTCATACTTAATGAGTGCTCACAATTATAAAAGATGTCTAAGATAGTATATTTATATGTGAAATCTCTCTTCCTTAAATATTCTTTCATGAATTGTTCAAATGACCAATACAATGCTTGCTAACCTTCAATAAATTTACAACCTCTACTTCTTAGATGTGAAGTCACTACTCCCCATGACATAAGCATATGAAGCATATATAATTTCAGATTTATGACATTCAACTCATTCAACCATTTACTCATAGGATATAAGTGAAGCACACGAGTAAATGACAAACTACTCCAACAAGATATAAGTGAAGATCAATGAGTAGTTAAATAATTATGTAACAATGTGAAGACTCTCTCTCATTTAAGAATTTCAGATCTTGGTATTTTATTCAAGCAGCAAGCAAAACAAAATAAAATGACATTGCAAGGATAGCACAACTCATGTGAAGAAGCAAAAACTTAGGTTCAACCGATACTAACCGTTAATTGTTGAAGAAGAAAGGTGGGATGCCTACCGGGGCATACCCAAGCTTAGATGCTTGAGACTTCTTGAAATATTATCTTGGGGTGCCTTGGGCATCCCCAATCTTGAACTTATGTGTCTCCTTAATTCCTTTTATATCCCGGTTTCCTAAATCTCGAAAGCTTCATTCACACCAAACTCAACAAGAACTCGTGAGATAAGTTAGTATAAAATAATGCAAAAACCTTATCATTTTCTACTGTAACAAATTACTAAAATTATTATTCAACATTGAATACTAAATGTCTCTGCATATTTAATAATCCTATCCTCAAATAGAATCATTAAACAAGCAAGCATATGCAAACAATGCAAACATAACAGCAATCTGCCAAAACGGTATAGTCTGTAAATAATGCAAGATTCATCATACTTCCCTAACTCCAAAAATTATATGAAAAATAGTAAGCTCTATAAGATTTATCATATCTCATCATGCAAAAAGATTGAACATTATATCACTCTCTGACTTTTCTAGGGAATTTTTGCAACAGCGGTAAACTTTCTGTTTTCAAACAGCAACATGTATACTAGCAAAATAAGCATGATAAAGGCTATCCTTGGCATTTTTATTGAAAATAAAGATGAAAAACATTATTCTAAATAACATAAAGCAAATACTAACAAAATAAAATGACGCTCCAACCAAAACACATATCATGTGGTAAATAAAAATATAGCTCCAAGTAAAATTACCGATGAACGAAGACGAAAGAGGGGATGCCATCCGGAGCATCCCCAAGCTTAGGCTCTTGGTTGTCCTTGAATATTACCTTGGGGTGCCGTGGGCATCCCCAAGCTTAGGCTCTTTCCACTCCTTATTCCGTAGTCCATCGAATCTTTACCCAAAACATGAAAACTTCACAACACGAAACTCAAAACAAAACTCGTAAGCTCCGTTAGTATAAGAAAATAAATCACCACTTTTGGTACTGTAATGAGCTCATTCTAAATTCATATTGGTGTAATATCTACTGTATTCCAATTTCTCTACGGTTCATACCCTCCGATACTACTCATAGATTCATCAAAATAAGCAAACAACACATAGAAAACAGAATCTGTCAAAAACAGGACAGTCTGTAGTAATCTGTATCAAACGTATACTTCTGGAACTCCAAAAATTCTGAAATAAATTGGTGGACCTGAGGAATTTGTCTATTAATCATCTTCAAAAATAATCAACCTAAAAGCACTCTTCTGTAAAAAAAAATGGCAACTAATCTCGTGAGCGCTAGAGTTTCTGTTTTCTACAGCAAGATCATATAGACTTTTCCCAAATCTTCCCAAAGGTTTTACTTGGCACTTTATTGAAACAAAAGCTATAAAACATGATTAGTACAGTAGCATAATCATGTGGACACACAAAAATAGTAAGGGTAAATATTGGGTTGTCTCCCAACAAGCGCTTTTCTTTAATGCCTTTCTAGCTAGGCATGATGATGGCAATGATGCTCCCATAAAAGATAGGAATTGAAACATAATGGGAGCATCATGAAGCATATTACTAGCACATTTAAGTCTAACCCACTTCCTATGCATAGGGATTTTGTGATCAAACAACTTATGGGAACAATAATCAACTAGCATAGGAAGGTAAAACAAGCATAACTTCAAGATTTTAAGCACATAGAGAGGAAACTTGATATTATTGCAATTTCTACAAGCATTTGTTCCTCCCTCATAATAATTTTCAGTATCATCATGAATGAATTTAACAATATAACCAGAACCTAAAGCACTCTTTTCATGATCTACAAGCATAGAAAATTTACTACTCTCCACGTAAGCAAATTTCTTCTCATGAATAATAGTGGGAGCAAACTCAACAAAATAACTATCTTGTGAGGCATAATCCAACTGAAAACAAAAATCATGATGACAAGTTTCATGGTTATCATTATTCTTAATAGCATACAAGTCATCACAATAATCATCATAGATAGCAACTTTGTTCTCATAATCAATTAGAACCTCTTCCGAAATAGTGGAATCATCACTAAATAAAGTTGAAACTCTTCCAAATCCACTTTCATATTCATCACAATAATATTCAATATCCTCCAAAATAGTGGGATCAATACTACCTAAAGTTGACACTCTTCCAAACCCACTTTCATCAATATAATCATCATAAATAGGAGGCATGCTTTCATCATAATAAATATTCTCATCAAAACTTAGGGGACAAAAAATATCATATTCATCAAACATAGCATCCCCAAACTTGTGGCTTTGCATATCATTAGTATCATGGATATTCATAGAATTCATACTAACAACATTACAATCATGCTCATCATTCACATATTTAGTGCCAAACATTTTATAGACTTCTTCTTCTAGCACTTGAGCACAATTTTCCTTACCATCATTCTCACGAAAGATATTAAAAAGATGAAGGTATGAGACAAACTCAATTCCATTTTTTGGTTTTCTTTTATAGACTAAACTAGTGATAAAACAAGAAACTAAAAGACTCCATTGCAAGATCTAAAGATATACCTTCAAGCACTCACCTCCCCGGCAACGGCGCCAGAAAAGAGCTTGATGTCTACTACACAACCTTCTTGTAGACGTTGTTGGGCCTCCAAGTGCAAAGGTTTGTAGGACAGTAGCAAAT
This sequence comes from Triticum dicoccoides, assembly GCF_002162155.2. Taxonomy (NCBI): domain Eukaryota; kingdom Viridiplantae; phylum Streptophyta; class Magnoliopsida; order Poales; family Poaceae; genus Triticum; species Triticum dicoccoides. The sequence continues at coordinate 14,961,772 of NC_041391.1, read as the reverse complement.
TTCCCTCAAGTGGATGACCTAAGGTTTATCAATCCGTGGGAAGCGTAGGATGAAGATTGTCTCTCTCAAACAACCCTACAACCAAATAACAAAGAGTCTCTTGTGTCCCCAACACACCCAATACAATGGTAAATTGTATAGGTGCACTAGTTCAGCGAAGAGATGGTGATACAAGTGCAATATGGATGGTAGATAAAGGTATTCGTAATCTGAAATTATAAAAACAGCAAGGTAGCAAGCGATAAAAGTGAGCGTAAACGGTATTGCAATGCTAGGAAACAAGGCCTAAGGTTCATACTTTCACTAGTGCAAGTTCTCTCAACAATAATAACATAATCGGATCATATAACTATCCCTCAACATGCAACAAAGAGTCACTCCAAAGCCACTAATAGCGGAGAACAAACGAAGAGATTATGGTAGGGTACGAAACCACCTCAAAGTTATCCTTTCTGCTCGATCTATTCAAGAGTCCGTAGTAAAATAGCACGAAGCTATTCTTTCCGTTCAATCTATCATAGAGTTCATACTAGAATAACACCTTAAGACACAAATCAATCAAAACCCTAATGTCACCTAGATACTCCATTGTCACCTCAAGTATCCGTGGGCATGATTATACGATATGCATCACACAATCTCAGATTCATCTATTCAACCAACACAAAGTACTTCAAAGAGTGCCCCAAAGTTTCTACCGGAGAGTCAAGACGAAAACGTGTGCCAACCCCTATGCATAGGTTCATGGGCGGAACCCGCAAGTTGAACACCAAAACATACATCAAGTGAATCACGTGAATATCCCATTGTCACCACAGATAAGCACGGCAAGACATACATCAAGTGCTCTCAAATCCTTAAAGACTCAATCCGATAAGACAACTTCAAAGGGAAAACTCAATTCATCACAAGAGAGTAGAGGGGGAGAAACATCATAAGATCCAACTATAATAGCAAAGCTCGCGATACATCAAGATCATGCCATAGAGAGAACACGAGTGAGAGAGATCAAACACATAGCTAATGGTACATACCCTCAGCCTCGAGAGTGAACTACTCCCTCCTCGTCATGGAGATCACCGGGATGATGAAGATGGCCACTGGTGAAGGATCCCCCCTCCGACAGGGTGCCGGAACAGGGTCCCGATTGACTTTTGGTGGCTACAGAGGCTTGCGGCGGCGAAACTCCCGATCTATCTTCGTTTTTTCTGTTTTTAGGGTATATGGGATTATATAGGTGAAAGAAGTCGGTCGGGGGGTGCTCGAGGGGCCCACGAGGCAGGGGGCGCGCCTAGTAGGGGGGGCACCCTCCTATCTCCTGGCCTCCTCGAGGCTCTTCTGACATGAACTCCAAGTCTCTCGGATCATATTATTTCCAAAAATCACACTCCCGAAGGTTTCATTCCGTTTGGACTCTGTTTGATATTCCTTTTCTTCGAAACACTGAAATAGGCCAGAAAACAGCAATATGGGTTGGGCCTCCGGTTAGTAGGTTAGTCCCAAAAATAATATAAAAGTGTATAATAAAGCCCATAATCATACAAAACAGATAATATAATAGCATGAATGCTTCATATATTATAGATACGTTGGAGATTTGTCAGTCCTTCACATAGAAAACCTGCACCACATCATTGTCTAGGACGAATGGTTCGTCTGTGTACCACAGATTGTTCAGATCCACTGTTGTCATCCCGTACTATGGGTCTACCTGTACCCCGCCTCCTGACAAATTGACCCATTTGCACTTAAACAAAGGGACCTTAATATTATGTCCATAGTCAAGTTCCCATCTGTCCTCTATGTAACCATAATATGTGTCATTTCCCCTCTTGGTTGCTGTATCAAAGCGGACACCACTGTTTTGGTTGGTGCTCTTTTGATCTTGGGAGATCGTGTAAAATGTATTCCCATTTATGTCATACCCTTTGTAAGTCATTACGGTCAAAGATTGTTCCCTCGCTAACGAGTACAGGTCATCAGAAACAGTGTTGTCACCCTTGAGACGTGTTTGGAACCAACTGCCAAAACTCCTGATTTGTTCACATGTAGTCCAGTCGTCACATTGGTCTGAATGTTTGGAGCACAGAATGTTCTTGTGTTCATCGACATACGGGGTCACCAAGGTAGAATTCTGTAGAACTGTGTAGTGTGCTTGAGACAAAGAATGCCGTCCCTACATATTATTGAGTCCCCTCCTAGCGTTCCTTTTCCACCAAGTCTCCCCTCATACCGCGATTGAGGGAGACCTGTCTTTTTAAGGTCAGGAATGAAGTCAACACAAAACCCAATGACATCCTCTGTTTGATGGCCCATGGAGATGCTTCCTTTCTGGCCTAGCGCGGTTACAGACATATTTCTTTAGGACTCCCATGAACCTCTCAAAGGGGAACATATTGTGTAGAAATACAGGGCCCAGAATGACAATCTCGTCGACTAGATGAACTAGGACATGCGTCATGATATTGAAGAAGGATGGTGGGAACACCAGCTCAAAACTGACAAGACATTGCGCCACATCCCTCCTTAACCTTGGTAGGATTTATGGATCGATCACCTTCTAAGAGATTGCGTTGAGGAATGAACATAGCTTCACAATGGCTAATCGAACATTTTCCGGTAGAAGCCCCCTCAATGCAACCGGAAGCAGTTGCATCATAATCACGTGGCAGTCATGAGACTTTAGTTTCTGAAACTTTTTGTTTGCCATATTTATTATTCCTTTTATATTCGACAAGTAGCCAGACGGGACCTTCATACTGAGAAGGCATGCAAAGAAGATTTCCTTCTCTTTTTTGGTAAGATCATAGCTGGCAGGACCTTCATACTGCTTTGGAGGCATGCCATCTTTTTCGTGCAAACGTTGCAGGTCCTCCTGTGCCTCCGGTGTATCTTTTGTCTTCCCACTAGCACATATGCCCGTGCGTTGCAATGGGAGAGAAATTATTGTGCCCATTGTCGATCGAAACGACCGTCATCATGGCATAATAACATTCGAAAGTGCCACCTAAATATGTTTGTGCATTGCAAGTAGAAAAAATCACCTCACTCTCCTATCACAGTAATCAAGTGATGATTTAAGCATAAACACAGCCTAAAACATAAGCAATGATTTGATTTGTGGTACACATCAATTATTCCCAGATGAATAAATTTGTGTGCTTTCACCATCTTTGCAAAATGCAGCCATGTAGTCGCCGTCGGATCCACAAAGCCTGCTTAACATGTATTCATGTGTTTAGTTGGGAAAGAATCAAGCTAGCCGGCACCCGGCAGCCCGTAGCTAGTTCGGACTCCATGTATATTTATTTGGGTCAGGTTACAACGTGTGTCCGGCCGCTCCGCTTTTGTTTCAGTTAAGTTTCCTTTACATGTACGTCCTGGTTTCATTCATATTGTCCCGGTTTCCTTCATTTGCATGTATATGTTTCTCAAACGAACAAAACTAAAAAAAAGGCAATACACGTAAAAATACTTAAAACGGGACGAAACAAAGCGAAACCAAACCAAAAATATCTATTCCCTTTAATAGTAGGTATAGATACATGCCCAAGAAGCCTAGCAGATTCATACAAAGGTTCTTCGTCACGTGCATACCGTCGATTGAAGAGTGGACCTCTAGGTCTTTCCAGTAGGGTAGGTCCCAAAATATAGATTTCTTCTTCCACATGGGTGCGTTTCCCTCAGCGTCATTTCGAACAGATAGTCCGCCAGGACCCTTTCCGAATATTACTTTTAAATCATTGCCCATAGCAAGTACGTGATCACCGGTACGCATGGCGGGCTTCTTCCGGTGATCTGCCTCGCCTTTGAAATGCTTGCCTTTCTTTCGACACATTCTTCCTGCATTTGTTCAGGTATATACTCTTGGTGTCATCTAAACAGTGCGTGCATGCATGGTATCCCTTGTTTGTCTGTCCTGAAAGGTTATTGAGAGCAGGCCAATCATTGATGGTGAGAAGCAGCAACACATGCAGGTCAAATTCCTCCTATTTGTGCTCATCCCACACATGTACACCGTTTCCAATCCACAGCTGTAAAAGTTCTTCAACTAATGGCCTTAGGTACACATCAATGTCGTTACCAGGTTGCTTAGGGCCTTGGATGAGAACTCGCATCATAATGAACTTCCACTTCATGCACAACCAAGGAGGAAGGTTATAGATACATAGAGTCACGGGCCAGGTGTTGTGATTGCTGCTCTGCTCCTCAAAAGGATTAATGCCACCCGCGCTTAAACCAAACCATACGTTCCTTGCGTCACCTGCAAACTCCTCCCAGTACTTTCTCTCGATTTTTCTCCACTGTGACCCGTCAGCGGGTGTTCTCAACTTCCCGTCTTTCTTACGGTCCTCTCTGTGCCATCGCATCAACTTGGCATGCTCTTTGTTTCTGAATAGGCGTTTCAACCGTGGTATTAAAAGAGCATACCACATCACCTTGGCAGGAACCCTCTTCCTGGGGCGCTCGCCATCAACATCACCAGGGTCATATCGTCTGATCTTATATCGCAATGCACCGCATACCGGGCATGTGTTCAAATCTTCGTACACACTGCGGTACAGGATGCAGTCATTAGGGCATGCATGTATCTTCTGCACCTCCAATCCTAAAGGGCGCACAACCTTCTTTGCTGCATACGTATTGTCGGGCAATTCGTTATCCTTTGGAATCTTCTTCTTAAAAAATTTCAGTAGCTTCTCAAATCCTTTGTCAGGCACACCATTCTCTGCCTTCCACGACAGCAATTCCAGTACGGTACCGATCGTTGTGTTGCCATCTTTGCAATTGGGGTACAAACCTTTTTTGTGATCCTCTAGCATGCGATCGAACTTCAGCTTCTCCTTTTCACTTTCGCACTGTCTCCTTGCATCAACAATGACCCGGCATAGATCATCATCAGGCACATCGTCTGGTTTCTCTTGATCTTCAGCAGCTTCCCCCGTTGCAGCATCACCATATTAAGGGGGCACATAGTTGTCATCGTCCTCTTCTTCTTCGATGTCTTCCATCATAACCCCTATTTCTCCGTGCTTGGTCCAAACATTATAGTGTGGCATGAAGCCCTTATAAAGCAGGTGGGTGTGAAAGGTTTTTGAGTCAGAGTAAGACTTCATATTATAGGGCATGGAAAGCACATAAAACCATTCTGCTTGTTTGCCGCAACCACTTCGAGAAAATTATGCATGCCCTTAATGTACTCAGAGGTGTGTCTGTCACCGTACATCCATTGTCGGTTCATCTGCGTGCATGATATATAATTAAGTATGTCAAAAACCATTACAGAACATCATGAATAAATAATTAAGTGACCAAATTAATAGAAGTTCATCATCACATTAAAATCAAAGTACATACATAGTTCTCATTGAACAACATATAGCTCTCCAGAGCATCTAATAAAACTACATTGAAACTATGTAAAACATTTCAATGCAAAACCAAATGCGATCATAATCGCAATCAAGGTAACAATTGATCCAACGGCATAATGATACCAAGCCTTGGTATAAAAGGCATATTTTCTAATCTTTGTAATCTTCAAGCGCATCGCATCCATCTTGATCTTGTGATCATCGACGACATCTGCAACATGCAACTCCAATATCATCTTCTCCTCCTCAATTTTTTTTATTTTTTCCTTCAAGAAATTGTTTTCTTCTTCAACTAAATTTAACCTCTCGACAATAGGGTCAGTTGGAATTTCTGATTCACATACCTCCTAGATAAGTAAAATCAATGTCATGTTGGTCGGCATAATTGTCATAAACAATAAATGAACCAAATAGTTATAAAAGATAATATATACCACATCTGAATCATAGACATGACGAGGGCCGACGGATGCGGATACCAAAACCATCGCACTATATAATAAGAAGCAATAATAAAAGTAAGAAAATTATAAAAGTTTCTATCTAAACATACAAGTAAGAATTTTTTTCCTTTCAGAAAGAAGATAAGAACAAGAGGCTCACCATGATCGATGGTGCCGGCGACGAGATCGGTGCGGGTGATCGATGACGGTGAAGACGGGGACGGGACGTGACGGACCGCTAAACCTAGACAAATATTGAGGAAAATGGAGCTTGGAGGTCGAGCTTGGAGAGGAGAAAGCTTAAGTAGTGTGGCTCGGGCATTCCATCGAACACCTCATGTGCATAGGAGGTGAGCTAGAGCACCACAAAGCCCTCCCCTCACCGGCCAAAAAACAGAGCAGTGTGGAGTGCTCTGCTCGCCGGCGAGGGGTATATATAGGCATCACATTGGTCCCGATTCGTGGCTGGAACTGGGACTAAAGGACACCCTTTGGTACCGGTTCAAGCCACCAACCGGGACCAATGGTGGTGGGCGAGGAGCGAGGCCCATTGGTCCCGGTTCGCCCCACCAACTGGGACCAAAGGGGCCAGACGAATCGGGACCAATGCCCCCACGAGGCCCGGCAGGCCCCTGGCCTCACGAACCGGGACCAATGCCCCCATGGATCCCGGTTCGTGACGGAATCGGAACTAATGAGCTTATTTGGCCTGAACCAAAGGCCATGTTTTCTACTAGTGCTCGTGTCTTAGTCCAGCAGCGCAAGATCAAACTTCATCGATGCCATGTCGTCAAAATCCTAGACAGAAACAGGGCTCTGATACCACTTGTTAAAGATACGATAGGCAAATCAACTCGACAAATAACAAAAACAAGCAGGAGACACAAGATTTAATGTGGAAAACTCCTCCAACAAGAAGGGGGGAAACCACGGGCCATCCAGATTTCACTATATCAAAGGAGATTGCAAACGCCGGAGTTTTACAACTGATCGACTTATCCTGTGCAGTGGCTTACAAGAGGTATATATAACACAGGTGACCGAGGTCAATACTAATCCGTACCGGTGACGGGCCTCACTCCGCGCAAGCCTACCGGCGACGGGTCTCGCTCCGCTCGCTCGTCAGAAGTTAGTCTTTCTTGTTATACTTGAATTTGAAGCATAACATAACAAGAGGAGACATACGGACACAGCCTTTTACAGCCTTTTGTGAAATGCTCAACCTTGCGTCCTTTTCGCTTCTTTCCTTTTATTCCATCGCAACAAACTGGAAGCCCACTATCCGTTATATCCGCTCCATCCCACGGTCAGATCGTGGTCATCGCTCTACCGATTAAAGAGGAGAAAATAACTGAAGAAAACTAACACCCAAAGCTATTAAGCCGCAGCACGAACAGAACGTACTTCTGGCTATTATTCAGCATATTCAGAAACGGAAATAACGTCTACGTGACTACTTCCAATGCACCGAGATTACTTCTAACAGTAGCATGTTCACACGTTAGTCCGTGGTGCTGGCAACTTAAGTTTTTCCCCCTCTTAAACATAGATATTGTGTCGCCTATTAACGTGCAGTTAGTGTGAGCTGGCCCACGAGGACAAAGAGGATGTTTGGCACGGTAGTACTAGTACTTGCTAGTATGTCGGTCCATTAAAGGGTATAGCTACAAAATAAAATAAAGCTCTCTGACCAACCCAGCAATTCATAGGATACATGTGCCCGGCCACATGCAGTGTTTAAGTGACGTGGCCACAATAATTTGCATATTGTTGATAATGACGAGCATAACTAGAGCGACCAACTTCCATGGCAAGGGAGAGAAACAAGCCTATGATCATCTGTGGTCCATTTGTAAATCTGTTTTGCTAGCTATGTAAGACGTTTTTTGACACTAGTATAGTGTGAAAAACCGTCTTACATTATGGGACGGAGGGAGTACTATCTTGACCCACTGGTGGAAAAATAGGCTTCCGTCCAGCCCCATAAGTCGCGAAGCTGTAGGAACCGCGACTAATGGGACCTTTAGTCGCGGTTCTGGAGGTGAACCGCGACCAAAGGCCTGGGCCCAGGGCGCTCGGTGGCCAGCTGGCGCACGTGAGGGTCTTTAGTCGCGGTTGGCCAGGACAACCGCGACTAAAGGCCTTCGGGCACCTTTAGTCACGGTTTGCCAGGCCAACCGCAACTAAAGCCCCTCCCCTATATATACCCATCCAGCAGCCAACACTTAGCCATTTGGAGCCATTCTCTTCACAAGTGGGTGTAGGTTTGCTTTTGGTTCCTCTTATGCACATAAGGTGTTTGATGAAATGCCCCAAGAGCATGAAACAAACATGACATGAAGTGTTGGAGCCACACTCCTCGATCGCGGTTAGCAACTTGATGAACCTTTGATGTGTCATTGATAAAATATGCATGTGTGCAGTTCATTGTTTAATTTATATTGTTTGTAGCTAGTTAGTTTAACAAATGCATGATGGTTAATTATATATTTTATATTATAATAATGCAGATGAATCGGCAATGGATGTACGGTAACCGACTCTCCGACGAGTTCACTACGGGTTTGAAAGATTTCCTCGTAGTGGCTAATGCGAACAAGCAGGGGGGTTTTGTTATCTGTCCATGTGTTATCTGTAAGAATCAGAAGGGTTACTCTTCCTCAAGAGATGTTCACATGCATCTGCTTCGGCACGGTTTCATGCCAAGCTATAATTGTTGGACCAAGCATGGAGAAAGAGGGGTTATAATGGAAGAAGATGAAGAAGGGGATGATTTCATCGATGAAAGCTATCTTGCTCATTTCGGTGATACTTTCATGGAGGATGCTGAAGGTGAAGGGGAAGGTGAAGAAGAGGCACGTGATGATCCCGTTGATGATCTTGGTCGGACCATTGCTGATGCACGGAGACGCTGCGAAACTGAAAAGGAGAGGGAGAATTTGGATCGTATGTTAGAGGATCACAGAAAGGCGCTGTACCCCGGATGCGATGATGGTCTGAAAAAGCTGGGCTGCACACTGGATTTGCTGAAATGGAAGGCAGAGGCAGGTGTAGCTGACTCGGCATTTGAAAACTTGCTGAAAATGTTGAAGAATATGTTTCCAAAGGATAACGAGTTGCCCGCCAGTACGTACGAAGCAAAGAAGGTTGTCTGCCCTCTAGGTTTAGAGGTTCTGAAGATACATGCATGCATCAACGACTGCGTCCTCTACCGCGGTGAACACGAGAATTTGAATGAATGTCCGGTATGCACTGCATTGCGTTATAAGATCGGAGGCGATGACCCTGGTGACGATGTTGAGGGCCAGAAACCCAGGAAGAGGGTTCCCGCCAAGGTGATGTGGTATGCTCCTATAATACCACGGTTGAAACGTCTGTTCAGGAACAAAGAGCATGCCAAGTTGTTGCGATGGCACAAAGAGGACCGTAAGTCGGACGGGGAGTTGAGACACACCGCAGATGGAACGCAATGGAGAAAGATCGACAGATGGTTCAAAGATTTTGCAGCTGACGCAAGGAACATAAGATTTGCTCTAAGTACGGATGGCATGAATCCTTTTGGCGAGCAGAGCTCCAGCCATAGCACCTGGCCCGTGACTCTATGCATCTACAACCTTCCTCCTTGGTTGTGCATGAAGCGGAAGTTCATTATGATGCCAGTGCTCATCCAAGGTCCGAAGCAACCCGGCAACGACATCCATGTGTACCTAAGGCCATTAGTTGATGAACTTTTACAGCTGTGGGGTGGTGTCCGTGTGTGGGATGAGCACAAACAAGAGGAATTTGACCTACGAGCGTTGCTTTTCGTAACCATCAACGATTGGCCTGCTCTTAGTAACCTTTCGGGACTGTCAAATAAGGGATACAATGCATGCACGCACTGCTTACATGAGACTGAAAGTGTACATTTGCCAAATTGTAAGAAGAACGTGTACCTTGGGCATCGTCGATTTCTTCCGAAAATTCATCCAGTAAGAAAGAAAGGCAAGCATTACAACGGCAAGGCAGATCACCGGCCGAAGCCTGCGGAACGCACTGGTGCTGAGGTATTTGATATGGTCAAGGATTTGAAAGTCATCTTTGGAAAGGGTCCTGGCGGACAATCAGTTCCGAAGGGAGCTAACGGGCACGCAGCCATGTGGAAGAAGAAATCTATATTCTGGGAGCTAGAATATTGGAAAGTCCTAGATGTCCGCTCTGCAATCGACGTGATGCACGTTACGAAGAATATTTGCGTGAACCTCCTAAGCTTCTTGGGCGTGTATGGGAAGAAAAATGATACAAAGGAAGCACGGCAGGACCAGCAACGTTTGAAAGACCCTGATGACCGGCATCCGGAATGGTTTCAAGGTCGTGCCAGCTACGCTCTGACCAAAGAAGAGAAGGTCATCTTTTTTGAATGCCTGAGCAGTATGAAGGTCCCGTCTGGATTCTCGTCCAATATAAAGGGAATAATAAACATGGCGGAGAAAAAGTTCCAAAACCTGAAGTCTCACGACTGCCACGTGATTATGACGCAATTGCTTCCGATTGCTTTGAGGGGGCTCCTGCCGGAAAATGTTCGAGTAGCCATTGTGAAGCTATGTGCATTCCTCAATGCAATCTCTCAGAAGGTAATCAATCCAGAAGTTCTACCACGGTTACAGAACGATGTGATCCAATGTCTTGTCAGTTTCGAGTTGGTGTTCCCGCCATCCTTCTTCAATATTATGACGCACCTCCTGGTTCACCTAGTCGAAGAGATTTTCGTTCTCGGTCCTGTATTTCTACACAATATGTTCCCCTTCGAGAGGTTCATGGGAGTATTAAAGAAATATGTTCGTAACCGTGCTAGGCCAGAAGGAAGCATCGCCAAAGGCTATGGAAATGAGGAGGTAATTGAGTTTTGTGTTGACTTTGTTCCTGACCTTAAGCCGATTGGTCTTCCTCGATCGCGGCACGAGGGGAGACTAAGTGGAAAAGGCACGATCGGAAGGAAATCAACGATATGTATGGACGACCATTCTCTGACTGAAGCACACCACACTGTACTGACCAATTCCAGCTTGGTGGCTCCGTACTTTGAGAAACACAAGAATATTTTACGCTCGGACAACCCGGGGAAGCCTGAATCCTGGATTAGGAAGGCCCACATGGAGACTTTCGGCAGTTGGTTGAGAAAACATTTAATGAATGACAATGATGTTGTAGATCAGCTGTACATGTTGGCCAAGACACCATCTTCGACTATAACGACTTTCCAAGGGTACGAGATAAATGGGAATACATTTTACACGATCGCCCAAGATAAAAAGAGCACCAACCAAAACAGCGGTGTCCGCTTTGATGCAGCAACCGAGAATGGGCAAAAGGTCACATATTATGGTTACATAGAGGAGATATGGGAACTTGACTATGGACCCTCCTTTAAGGTCCCTTTGTTCCGGTGCAAATGGTTCAAGCTAACAGGAGGTGGGGTAAAGGTGGACCAGCAATACGGAATGACAATGGTGGATTTCAACAATCTTGGTTACCTTGACGAACCATTCGTCCTAGCGAAAGATGTCGCTCAGGTTTTCTATGTGAAGGACATGAGTAGCAAACCGAGGAAACGGAAAGATAAGAAAACGATCAGTACATCATGCGATGATCCAAAGCGCCACATTGTTCTTTCAGGGAAAAGAAACATCGTGGGAGTGGAGGACAAGACAGACATGTCAGAAGATTATAATATGTTTGCTGAAATTCCGCCCTTCAAAGTGAACACCGACCCAAGCATTAAGTTAAATGATGAGGATGCTCCATGGATACGGCACAATCGTAAGCAAGAAGGGACACAAGGGAAGAAATGATGTGTAATAATTTATTGTACCAAACTTTATTGAATGGATCATGTGAATTATATTACCCGTGATGTGTTTGGTGTCCATTTTCGAATGATTCGAGATACCACTGATGATACATGAAATTTGGAGTGATTTAGTCATACTCCTGCCTAGGCGTATAATATGCATACTCGTAGTCTTCATAGCCGCCGTCGTCGTTGTACTGGTAGTCGTCGCCTTCTAAGTTGCCGCCGTCATCTAACCTTTAGTCCCGGCTGGTTGGTGCAACCGGGACTAAAGGTTAGACAGGACGCGTGGGTAGCGCACGACGCCCTGTCGGAGGAACAAGACAAAGCAGAAGCGGCGCCGTGCCTATAAAAGGAGCATCGATACGCGCGAAGATAGAGGCGTGAAGAAATGGCGGGAAGACATAGGCGGGAAAGAACTGGCGGGAAGACTGGCCGGGAAGAACTTGTGGGAAGACAGAGGCGGCCGGGAAGAACTTCTCTGAATTTTTTGATATATTATTTGTATTTTTAGAATTTTGAAATGAATTAGTTCTATTTTTCTGAATTTTTTGATATACTATTTGTATTTTTAACATATTGAATTGAATTAGTTTTATTTTTGACATATTATTTGTATTTGCCTCGTAGGGTTTGGAGACGGTTCGTAGATACAAAGGACGTAGAACTTTATATGCATTAAATTATGTATGGAAACTTGTTCAAAATTGTATATGGTCATCCGATGATATTGAATATATATTGTATATTCCTCTTGAATTCTTTTTGGTTCTAATTTCAAATTTGTTTGAAATTGTACATTCATATGCATGTATGTAGTACCGTAGAATATGTGAAACTCCTTCAAAATTAAAATAAAGCACAAAAGAAATAAAACAATACAAATTAAACAGAAAACAATACAAATTAAAAAGAAAACAATACAAATTAAACAGAAAACAGGTTTGGGGGGGCTAAAACCCTAAACCTGCGGCGGCCTTTAGTCGCGGTCGGCCAGACCAACCGCGACTAAAGGTGGGGGCGCGGGAACGCAAAAAACCCGCCAAAAACCCTTTAGTCGCGGTTGGGCAGGCGACCCGCGACTAAAGGGTACCTTTAGTCGCGGGTCTCGTCGCCAACCGCGACTAAAGGGGGGGGCTATAAATACAAGGCTCCCTCGACGCTGCCCGCCGTTTCTCGCCTGTTCGTCTCTGTCGCGCCCTCGACGCCGCCCGCCGTCGCCCTCGCCCTCGACGCCGCCCGCCCTCGCCCTCGCCCACCGCGCGCGCGCCGCCGGCCGGCCTCGGTACTGCCGCCTCGCTCGCCCGCCCTCAACCCCACGCGACCTTCCTTCCTCTCCGATCATTCCTTCCCAGTCACCGCCGCCGCCCTCCCCGTCCGTGGCCGCCGCTGGTCGGGGACAGCATGACCCTCTCCGCCGGCGACGTGCCGACCATGTACACGGTCCTCGCCAACTCGCTCAGCGTCGACGAGGCGACGCGGCAGCACCCCGCGGAGTCGGCCCTCGCGCAGTGCGAACGCCGCCCCGGGTAGATGAGCAAAATCAGGACCGGGCCTTGAACGCGTAGTTGTTTTCAAGATCCTAAAAAAAAAGTTGTAGCCTTGAACGCACGTTTGTTCGCTTTCCTAACTCCCTTCCGAGATCCAATCGCTAGTTCGCGACCCCCAGATCTGATCAGGAGCCGACGTTTCACCGGCGAACTTGGTTCTCCAATCTCCACTCGAGAAGTCATCCATACCGTGGCATCGCCGAGCGTACCGTACTGACACATCCATGTACATCACGTTGCCTGTGCAAGTCTACTTCGCATCATCGCCGAGCGCCCATGCCATCCCGGCGTTGATCCAAAATCAGTGGACCAGCAAAATCTCCGAACTAGCCCTGAGCAAAATCAGTGGACTTTGAGAAAACGCGATGAGCAACAACGGTCAACGGCCAGCTAGTATGCACTAGTACTATAGATTCCAAAGGAGGGGATTAGGAGCAACATCGTCCCGATGGGGAGCAATGCAACTAGTAGTAGTAGTCGATCTAAATCCTCGTTGGCAATTGGAAACCGTTTCCAATCATTAGGAGCAACAGACGCTACCTGTATTTTTTTTACCAAACATTGACAAATGTTTAATTGCTTGCAAAGTTTCTTCACAAAATGACATTCGTGCCGCCCCGTCTCGCGCTCTACCGCGACACCCTCTCCCACCCCTTCCTCGCCCCCTCCTTTTGCCACCGCCCTTTCGCCACCGCCACCGCCACCGCCCCCCTTCTTCACTTAATTAATTTGTTTTTACTACATGTTTTCAGGACTGACATAATGGCGGACGATAGAGCTGACCCGATTATGGACAACTATGATCCGGACGGTGAAGCACATATGTTCGGCATCATAAACGGCGATATTCTATATGTGCCGACCGGAGAAGAAGAAGATGATATCTCTTCTTATCTGAACCTTGACGGTGAAGATGAAGGGCGCCGTCAGCAAGATGATGCCGAACAAACGTCGATAAACGACGATCTTCAAATGGAAGTAGCAACCACCTCCGGCGCCGAGGTATATATATACATTGATACAAACTAACTGATTTGAATAAATATGTGTGTACTAACGCGCGCGACTCTTTCTTATTTTAGCCCTCGGCCGGATCGTCGAAACAATCGAGTACGTCGTCAAAGCGTGGCGCAACCAAGACGATGAAACAAGGAGAAACATGCACCATCGAGGTTGTCGACAGTGCAACCGGCAGGCCGCTGGAGCCCCGCAAGAACGCCACCAAGTTTGTCAGCCAATGCGGAGCCATTGTTAGAGACAACGTCTCGATCACCGTCCAGGAGTGGAATGAGCCAAAGAAGGCACGAATTGATGGTTTCACTTTTGTCGATAAGAGAACAAAAAAAGATTGCTTCAAGAAGCTTATGGAACATTTCGTTCTACCTCCGGAATACAACAAATTCGATGAGGAGGGTAACAAGATTGAGGAAAATAAGGAGAGGAGGAGGCTAGTCAAACAGTTCGCTCTTCATAAGATGGCCGACGCATTCCGGAAATTCAAGCAAAATCTAGCCCATGACTTTGTCAAGCAGAACAAGACTCCGGATTTCAAAGGACAATATGAGAAACTGAAAGATGATTGGCCAGAATTTGTGAAGCAAAAGAAATCGGAGCAGTTCATTCAAATATCGAAAAAAATAAGGAAAATGCGGCTAAGAAGGAGTACAATCATTTTATGGGGCCAGGAGGGTATCGCCTTTGGGAGCCTAGGTGGGAGAAGATGGAGAACGAGCTGAGGGCGCGAGGAATCCGTCCAGGTACGGAGGGATGGGACCCAAGGGCCAAAAGCTGGTGGTACGGGCATGGGGGAACGCTGAACCCGGAGACAGGGGAGTGTGTTTACCGGGGCAAATTAATTAAACCCACCCAAGCCCTTATTAACGCAATGAGGGATGCTCAACAGGGGAAGATCAAGTTCAACAGAGAGAACGACGCGCTGACAAAAGCCCTCGGGAATCCTGAACACGGAGGACGTGTACGAGGCATGGGGCACATTCCGTGGAAAATAGGGTTCCCCCAGAACGATGACCCGTACGGTTACAGAAGCCGTAAGAGAAAGATGGATCGGGAAGCAGATGTTGTGGCGCGGTTGGCATCGGAAATGGATGTGATGAAGAAAACCATGAGTGTACTAGTAGCCGAAAGAGATGCAGCTCTGGTGCAGCATGAAGATCATCCAGCGGATCTCGGAAGCCAGCAGCGGAGAAGCAGCGTGGCTTCCACGGAGGCCCCACCGGCTGGTGCAGATGCACCGACGATCGAAATTACTGCATCGGAGCCTCTGGTGGTCGAAATTACTGCACCGGAGCCTCTGGTGGTCGAAATTACTTCACCGGAGCCTCCTCGCTACCCCGTGGACGATATAAAGGAGATGAAAGAATGTCATCTGTATTATCCTATCGGGAACATGTCCATGAAGGTAGCCATCGGCAGTGCTTTACCATGTTTACCTGGAGCACTCCACCACAACAACCCCATTCAAGATGGCTATGCTCGTGTCACGGTGGAGGACATAGTCCAAGGGTTTGAGGACCTGGAGATTGACATTGCTACACCTGAAGGGGAGAAAAGACTTGGAGATGTCAAGCGCCATTTCATTCTATGGCAAAAGAAGTTTATCAAGTTTCCAGGCGAGGCGCCAAGGACAACAAGTCCACCCCCCTACGGTGGTGGTGGTGGCGGTGGCGGTGGTGGTGGTGGTGGTGGTGGTGGCGGTTCACCTACACCTCTGTCACGTCAGCCGACGCCGCCCCCCAGTCCACAACGTCCGGCGGGTGATCAGCCGCCGCCCCCCAGTCCTCGTCCGGCGGGTGATCAGACGCCGCCCCCCAATCCACCTCCGGCAAAGAAGCAGAAGCAGTCCTGGATTATTAACCCGGACCCTTATGTACCTAAGACCACAAAGGTACCGGAGCCATCACTGAAGCCTCTCCCCACAAGGCCTTGGGAACGTAGTGCCGAGGAAGTCGACGCGGCCGCGGCTGCTGATTTGGAGAAATGGAAGGCGGACTGCAAGAAGAAAAGAGAGCCCGAGCCCAAGCCAGTATTTTCTGATGAGCAAAAGAAGTGGGCTAAGTCATTTTTGAGCACACCGTCCCAAGCCGCGAAGAATCTGCCTAACGACTATGCACGTGAACTTCCCAGGCAGGCACTCATGTTCAAGGAGAACAAAGAGCGGGAGAAGGCCGAAAGTAAAAAAAGCGGGAAACAAGTTGCCCAGCTCGGGGAACAAAGTAAACAATCGATTGCCCCGCTTATAGTGGAAGCCTTCTGTCCGGATGCCCCCGAGATCATACAAGCTGCGGCAGCACAGGGATTGACTGTAACGAGTGCCAGAGAACAAGCGGCCAACTTAGGTATTACTCTTCGTGAACTGTTAGGCCTTGATGAGGCGCCAGTGAAGGAGGTAGTAATTACATATGTCAAGAATGGGCCTCTCGTCGAGCCTGCGCAGGAAAAGGATCTACCTCCACAAATGAAAGGTCTGCTGAAATGGTACAAGGGTTACATAAAAAATAAAAACGCCAAAGAATATATTTATGCGGAAGTTAGACATGAGCATCACTTCAAATATTACTATGTACAAATTGAACTGAGTGAATTGTTCCAGCTTTTCAATCTGCGCGAGCTCGATAAATCTATCATCAGTTGCTACGTTCTGTAAGTGATTTATTAATTTCTACCCCATCTCGTTCATATTGCCTGCACTATATATATGTCCTAACTATATTGTTGTGTCCGCTATTATACATGCAGAATGAAGATTAAGGAATGCAGAGTAAGGAACATCCATGATGTTGGGTTCATTGACCCACACATCGTTAATGGACATGTGTTGGAGCGTCACCCCGCCGACGTGGAGGCAGACCTGTGGCACTTTCTTACAAAGCAGGAACTCAAAAGTGATATTCTATTTCCTTACCATTTTGAGTGAGTGTTTCTGTCTTGAGCACATTCTCTTTTGTTTACTCCATGCATGGTATGTGGCCGGCTAATCGATGAGTTATGCATGACGTACTGTGCATGTATCATGTCCGCAGGTTCCACTGGATTCTGCTAGTAATTAAAGTTAACACCTCAGAATGTCTCGTCCACGACTCTGTGAATATGGATCCAAAGCTTTGGGGCGGCATGAGAAGAATGCTGCAGAAGTAATTATTTTCATTCATTTGCGCTCTATATCGATCGGCCTATTTCGTTCATTTCCTAATATCAAGTAATTAATTAATAACTCTCTTGTTCATTTAATTTTCTTTGCCTCGTAGGGTTTGGAGACGGTTCGTAGATACAAAGGTCGGTGAATTCAAAAAAGAGCTAGAATTCAAAATGTTAAAGGCTAAGAATGCTGGGGATATTCAGCCACCGGAGACCAATCTATGTGGATACTATGTCTGTGAGATGATCCGGAGATACACCTCTGAGCGGGTTCCGAGTGATACCAATGCTCAGAGGAATAACCTCCGGTGGATGCTTAGTCCAGAAGCTCGCTTCCGACCACTTCAAGAGGAACTAGCTGGATGGTTCAGCAGGGAAGTCCTCCATCCTAAAGGAGAACACTATTACGAGGACGTAGAACTTTATATGCATTAAATCATGTATGGAAACTTGTTCAAAATTGTATATGGTCATCCGATGATATTGAATATATATTGTATATTCCTCTTGAATTCTTTTTGGTTCTAATTTCAAATTTATTTGAAATTGTACATTTATATGCATGTATGTAGTACCGTAGAATATATGAAACTCCTTCAAAATTAAAATAAAGCACAAAAGAAATAAAACAATACAAATTAAACAGAAAACAGGTTTAGGGGGGGGGGGCTAAAACCCTAAACCTGTGGCGGCCTTTAGTCGCGGTTGGCCAGAAGAACCGCGACTAAAGGTCCTCCGCCCCGACGGCCGCCTGGCGCCCACGTGGACGGGCCGTTAGTCGCGGTTCTTAAGCAGCCGCGACTAAAGGTGGGGGGCTTTAGTCGCGCTTATTTGGTCGCGGTTGCGCAACCGCGACTAATGGCAGTTGCGAACCGCGACCAAAGGCCTTTTTTCCACCAGTGACCGTCACTGGCAATACTGTGAGTAGATCATAATCAGGATACTGAAAGACGAGAGGCAATAGTATACCCGGGGTCACGGGTGCCAAAAAACACGTAGTTTTAGAGGGATGACCGAGGTGGAAGGGCATAGCGGGGTGGCACAACAGTGAAGACAGCCAAGGGCAACGGAGGCGGCAGCTAGGCTGATGGAGGTGGGCAGGTCAACAACAATGGGAACGGAGGTGACAAGCTAACTTGGGCAAATTGACTAAAACTGAAAAAAAAAGAGTCATGTGAAATTAGTCGGTCCCTTCTCCATTTACCATTACTCCATAGTAAGTGCATTCCAAATTCTAGAGTGAATTCCATTTTTTACACCCTAGTTTCACTTTTGTGACTGCTTGTACCCCTATTTTGCAGAAATCCTCAACTTTTTCACAATTTAGCGCAACTTGTGCCACAA
>NC_041391.1:14907273-14942897 GCF_002162155.2 Triticum dicoccoides | reverse complement strand
ATTTGTCTGCTGATTGTGCATCGTGATTGTGGGGTAGGTTGTGGATCGTGGCCAAACACCATGGATCATGGCGTTTTGTCCCGTGCCACATCCTATGGTCAACATGGAGGGCCTGATTGTGGGCCAGGGTGAAACATCATTCACTATGGTGTCTCCCGTGCAACGCAAACACCAGGATGGGTGGGGTCACCAAAAAGGTTTGGATCATGAAAATATTTTGAATTGGGGTTAGTTTGCGCTAATCTTAGGTAGAGAGATCAAATAACTAATTTTGCCCCAACGTTTTAGGCCCTGGGACACGTCTATTTTCTGGACTGGTGATTCCTAGTGGAACATGGAAATTCTGGAGTAGGAATGGTTATTCGAAATAGGACATGTAACGCCTGCCACTCTGGTGCCTAACAGTGCTAATAAGCTGGTGGATGAAGTAACTGGCCACGAAGGCCTAAGTGACTCAACTGGCACGTTCCAATCCGTGTCCAAACCTCTCGTCCATGTTTCTCCGCTATGGTTTCATATCCCCCTCCACTGCTCGTGGAGATCATTGCAAGGAAATCAGTAGTATATATTTTTGGAAAGCAATCATTGCCTATTAAAGTTTATAGCGCATGCAAATAAAAATTAGAAAGTCATATGTCATGGATTGTACTTCATGCACCATGAATATCACTTGCTATAACGGGCACCAAGGTGCCCCAAACATTTTACACATATATATGTGTAAAAACAATTGTGAATATTGTGTACGTACTTGAAGTTATTGAAAATAGCTGCCCTTCTCACAGGTAGTCTTGTGAATCCACTCGCAAATGTAGTATCCACATAAATTATTTCCGGCTTCCTTCTTCATGCAGTACTTTACAAGATAGAGTTCAATCAAAATAATAATCAAGCATGATAATGCTATTGAAAATAGAATGAATGAGAGATGCGCGGAACTAGCTAGTACTACT
Organism: Triticum dicoccoides; assembly: GCF_002162155.2. Taxonomy (NCBI): domain Eukaryota; kingdom Viridiplantae; phylum Streptophyta; class Magnoliopsida; order Poales; family Poaceae; genus Triticum; species Triticum dicoccoides. The sequence goes on along the minus strand of NC_041391.1, from coordinate 14,941,944 downwards.
TACTTTGTGATGTAAAAAATCACATCTCCTCTTTCCATTCACCCCTAGGTTCGTTGGTGAACTTTTTCCAAACTCTGCACGGCAAAGAAAATGATTATTTGATATCAGGAAATGAACGAAAGTTGCCAATATGGTGCGATAATGATTGAACTTACTTCTGGAGCATTTCACTCATCGTCACCCACTCTATAGGGTCTTTACGTGTCGAGTCCAAGACAATTACTAGTCCCGCGTCAAGCTGAATGGCTAGCAGAATAAAGTGAAACTTGTGCACACATAACTCATCAATTACACTTAACCTCGAGTAAGCGAAACAGAATGCACACAAGACAGCTAGTAACACCCACCCGAAGGATCTCTGATTGTAGTGTCGCGTTAGCAGCCTCCCACAGTAGTGCAAAAATGGTCGGTATTACCTTTGTTAGTTAACACAACTTTGTTAAATATACTAAAGCACAAATTTGTGAGGGCCACTTTGCTACTCTCCCTTGGTTCGTAAATATAAGACCATTTAGAGATTGATTTCAATATGGAGTATATGCTAGTGCTTATATTTATAACTAGGAACGGAGGGAGTAGTTGGCAATATTGCCCTGGAATTATTCATTCCTTGTCTCTTGGAACTGCTTAGGCTTGCGAGCCAACCAAAGGAGTAGCTAACTATAAAACCTTAGCCCATGCACCAAGATTCACAGGCCTCTTAGACGCAAAGATCGACAAGCGCGTCGTCTGCCCAGCAAATACATACTCGGCCGGCCATGGGAAGCTGCGGAACCAACTCCAACGGGCACGGCACAGCCGTGGTGCCGCGGCCGCACGCCCAAGGCCCTGCGGCTATGCTCGGCATCGGCACGGCGAACCCCACCGGCGTGCTAATGCCCCAGGACGTCTTCCCCGACACCCTCTTCCGCCTCACCAATAGCGACCACCTCACTCACCTCAAACAGAAGCTAACGAGAATTTGTACAACGGTTTTTCCTATTGGTTGATTGATTATAGTCCCATGCATACTACTCCCTCTGTCCCGTAATATAAGAACGTTTTTGATACGTCAAAATATTATGGGACGGAGGGAATAGTTTCCCTATTCCTAGCACCACTAAATGCTATTCCTGGTTCCAGGCGGGAACGCGGGCATCGACAAGCGACACTTCCACCTGACGGAGGAGGCGCTGGCGGCTCATCCGGAGCTGTTCGACCCAGAGCTGCTGTCGCTGGACACGCGGGTCGACATGACCGTCGACGCTGTCCCGAAGCTGGCGCAGTGCGCGGCGGCCAAGGCCATCGCCGAGTGGGGCCGCCCGGCGACCGAGATCACCCACCTCGTCTTCACCACCTACTCCGCCTGCGGCGCCCCGAGCGCCGACCTCCGCCTGGCCACGCTCCTCGGCCTCAGGCCCACGGTGAGCCGCACCATGCTCAGCCTCCACGGCTGCTATGGCGGCGGCAGGGCGCTCGGCCTCGCCAAGGAGCTCGCCGAGAACAACCGTGGAGCACGCGTCCTCGTGGCCTGCTCCGAGACCACGCTGGTCTGCTTCGGCGCGCCCGACGGCGGCAACCTCGTCGGCCACGCCATCTTCGGGGACGGCGCCGGCGCAGTCATTGTCGGGGCCGGTCCGTTCCTCGACGGCGAGCAGCGCCCCATCTTTGAGATGGTCCACGCCACGCAGACCACGGTGCCCAAGACCGAGCACGCGCTCGGCATGCAGGTGTCCGGCGGTGGCATCGACTTCCACCTCTCCATCCAGGTGCCCACGCTCATCGGACACAACGTCCAGGGCTGCCTCATCCATGCATTCTGTGGTGGAGACGACGACGACAACGGTGGTGCTCATCTTCCGTCTCCATTATCAGGGAACGGGAAGTGGAACGACCTCTTCTGGGCGGTGCACCCAGGTGGCCGTCTGATCCTGGACAACATAGACAAGGTGCTCAAGCTGGAGCCGGAGAAGCTGGCGGCCAGCCGGCGCGTGCTCCGCGAGTACGGCAACATGAGCGGCGCGACCATCGTCTTCGTGCTCGACGAGCTGCGCCGGCGCCGGAGCCTGCTGCCGGAGTGGGGCGCCATGCTGGCCTTCGGACCCGGAGTCACAATTGAGACCATGGTGCTCCGCTGTCCACGCTAGCTGCATCCATGGCCTCCAGTCATCATCCTTCTCAATAAAAGCCTACTTAATTATACCATTATAGGCGCCGATGATAGGAACACTTCGTATCCTTCTCCGGTGGCACTTCGAGGAAGGAGTGCCATGTTTTTTTACTATTATGATTTTTAGTGTAAAGTTTACTTTTTACTGGTCGTTCAGCGTTCAGTTCTCTTTCCATTGTACCGGCTTTGGTTTTGCTTGAAAATTACAAGATCTAAGAAGGCCTTTTGTTATCCTTGAAAAAACCATTTTTAGCTTTCTATGATTATGACATATGCATAATTTTTAATATAATAAAGTTTGTCAAGAATTTTTTTTAGAACCGCGCTTACTTAGATGGTTTACATCCGATTGCACTAGGGCAATCAATGAAGCAGGGAAAACATCAAAGAAAATTACAGTCGAAGTACTAGCCAGGCTCTCTCTGGCGCACCAGTGAGCCACCTCATTGGCCTCTCTTCTAACATAATTGAATCGTAACCCCTGAAAGTGCTGGAGATAGGATTGATCGGACTACCTGTCGACCTGCACTCCGTTGCCATGTACTCATCTATAATAGTTTTGCAGTCCGTTTCGATGGTCACCCGCGTCCAGCCCTTCTCCAAAGCCAGACGCACAGCTTCCCTGACACCTAGCAGTTCAGCGCAGTATGGGTCCGTCACCCCCGACAGCTTGCAGCCCCTGGCTAGCATAAGCTCTCCGCCATGGCCCCGAGCCACCAAACTGATCGTTGATGAAACCCCATTCACGTCCACCGCAGCGTCCGTGTTGATCTTACACCATCCTTCTTCCGGTGGCTTCCATTTCTCCTTTGCGGGACTCCTCCCATCGACAGCATTGGAAGGGATGTACAGCGCTTGGATGAGTTCCTTCACTAGGACCATCGACCTCCCGCGCTGATATTTGACCTCCTCATGAGTGTATTTGTTCCTACTTGACCAGATTGTCCACATGACTGAGATAATGATGGCCGCCCGGTCTCTCCCAATGAAGCTGGGATCAAGCAAGTCCCTCCACCACGTGGCTGGGTGTAGCCGTGGAACCTTAAACTCGAAAAAACTTCTGCCTCTCTCCAGAATAACTTCGCGTGATCGCATGTCACCAGAGAATGAAACAGCGACTCCTCCTGGTTGCCGCACATTGGGCATGTAAGATCTTCCCCTACATGTCTTTGGCATAGCTCCTCCTTCGCCGGCAGGAATCCCTTAAGGACCCGCCACCAGAAAATTCTTATCTTGGGTTGTACCTTCAAACGCCATAGTGATTTCCACACCTCCTCCCCCCGGGAGGAACTGCCAACCTGGTTCAAACCATTTTCACGGGATTCCAGAAGCATCCTGTACGCAGATCGAACCGTGAAAATCCCGGACCTCTCATAGCCCCATGCCCAAAAATCGGGTACAACAACTCGCGGCCTTGGCATATTAAGGATGGCCATTACATCTGGGGCAATGAAGGTTCTCTCGATAACTTCCTCATTCCAGTCACCATTCTCCGTCATCAAATCAGACACAAGGCGTATGGGGTCACTTCCCCTATTACAAACTGGTTTGAAAGTTTTGCTCCCTTGTATCCAGTTATCATGCCATACCTCCGTAGTAGTACCATCACCAACTCTGCGGACTAAACCCTTTTTAAGCACCTCCCTGCCAGTGATTATGGCCTTCCACGTAGTGGAGGCGCTAGCAGGGCATCCTGCCTGCAAGAAATCTCCATCTGGGTAGTACCGACCCTTAAGAACACGCGCGCATAGACTGTCTGGCCTATCCAACAGTCGCCACGCCTTTTTGGCGAGCATTGCATCATTGAACAGCTCCAGGTCCCGGAATCCCAAACCTCCCTTGGATTTTGAGATAGCCATCTTCTCCCACGATTGCCAGTGCATTCTTCTCTTATCAAGAGATTCATCCCACCAAAACTTTGACATCATTGCCGTGACTTTCTGGCATAACCCTTTATTGAGCTTAAAACAGCTCATAGAATAGGCCGGTAGGGCTTGAATCACCGCTTTGAGAAGAACCATCCTAGCCGCAATTGACATTAGCCTTTCACAATATCCTTGTACCCTGGACCTTGCTTGCTCTTTCAAGTGTACAAAACTTTCTTCTGTTATCCGGCCCCCCGCTGTGGGCAAGCCCAGGTATTTCTCTGCAAGAGTTTCTCTGTAGATTTGCAAGTTACTTCTTACTCCTTGTTTGGGCTGGAAAAAACCGAGCTCTTGGCCTTGTTTACACACTGCCCTGAGCCCATGTGATAGGCTTGAAGAATTTCATTCAACCTTTGTGCACTCCTTGAGTCTGCCTTCATAAAGACTAGACAATCATCCGCAAATAAGAAATGCAAGATCCAAGGGGCTCTCAACCCCGGCCGTATACCTCTATCGACCCATCCAGCATCATAGTTCTTCAACAAGCAAGAGAGCCCTTCCCCGCAAAATAGAAACAAGTAGGGGGAGACAGGGTCACCTTGCCATATGCCTTTGGAGGGGCGAAAAGAAGGCAACAGTTCTCCATTCATCTTCACCTGAAAGGTAACGGAGTTAACACATCTCATAACTAGAGATACCCATTCCTCAAAGAAACCTAGCTGCAACATGATTCCTTGGAGATACGCCCACTCCACACGATCGTACGCCTTCATCCTATCCAACTTGACCGCACACCACCCTTGTTTAGTTCTCTTCCTTTTCATAGCATGGATACACTCATAAGCCGTAATGGCGTTGTCTGTAATCAACCGCCCGGGAACAAAGACGCTTTGCTCCTCCGCGATGATCTCATCTAGAACCTCCCTCAAAGTTTGTCAAGAAAAATGATCACGTATTTCCGTGGCAATCATCTGGTACACACCGGTGCTCCTATCCGTGTCGGCTTGGACTGCGTACGTACGTATCCGTCTTGGATTGGACTCGGGTCACCTCTCCACGACCCCGGCCGGTAAATAAATATGGCAACAGACCTTACGAATCAGCCACCAAAGAAAAGCCAGACGTACGAGAGCTCAGGCTCAGCTAATTCCCAACTCCGCGAGCGCCGGCGCCATGATGAACCCGGAGATGATGCGGCTGGCGGAGGAGCAGGTGCGGCGCATGTCCCCGGACGACCTGGCCAGGATGCAGCGGCAGCTCGCGTCCAACCCCGACCTTGTGAAGCTAGCATCCGAGAGCATGATAAACATGACGCCTCACGACTTCAAAATAGCATCCCAGCAGCTGAACCAAACCAGCCCAGAGGAGATGCTTTCCATGGCCGAAAAGATCGCCACCGCTAAGCCCGAGGAGTTCGCCGCCATAAAGGCCCAAGCTGACGCTCACATCTCACACGCCATATCCGGTGCCAAGGCCCTGAAGCAGCAGGGGAACGAGCTTCACGGCCGTGGGCGGTACGCCGAGGCTGCTGCCAAGTACGACCTCGCCAAGGATAGCTTGAAGAACGTGCCGTTGGCAGCCGCACACACGTTAAGAGTGCAGTGCAGCCTTAATCTCATGTCCTGTTACCTGAAATCGGGCAGGTTCGAGGATTGCGTGAACGAAGGTTCGGAGGTTCTTCTATGTAGTGATGATTCGAGCAATGTCATTGTCAAGGCATGCTACCGGAGGGGTCAGGCGTACAGAGGACTGGGGAACCTTCAGGCTGCCGTCGCTGACTTGAGTAAAGCCCATGAAATCTCTCCCGAGGATGAAACCATTGCTGAGGTACTGAGAGAAACACAGGGAAAACTTGCAGCCGAAGGAAATATGCCAAAAGGATTTGTTATTGAAGAGGTTGTAGAAGAACTTCCAAAAGGAGTTGTTATTCAAGAGATTGTAGAAGAACTTCCAACCTTCCAGCCTCCGTCTTTGCAAAATGTTGCGGAGAACCATGATGAAATTGTAGTAAACAACCAGTCGCCATCCAGTTCTATAGCTGATATGCAAGAAGCCGTGAGAAAATCCATGGAAGACCCGGCTATGCGGCAGATGTTTGTGTCCATGATGGAGAACATGAGTCCTGATGTGATGGCAGACCTGAGTCAGAAGTTCGGCATGAAGGTCTCCAAGGAGGATGCGGCCAAAGCGCAACAAGCTATGTCTTCATTATCTCCAGAAGGTCTAGAAAGAATGATGCGATGGATGGGCAGAGCACAGCGAGGAGTAGAAGTAGCAACCAAGACAAAGAACTGGCTCCTAGCCAGGAAGGGCTTGATCATTGCCATTGTCATGCTGATCTTGGCCTTGATCCTCCTGCGTCTTGGATTCAGTGTCAAATCCATGTTATGGGTGTGTAGTCAATTAACTACATGGCTTTTCGCCAGAACCAATAAATACAAGTGAAATTTCATGTATAAATTTATGAAATAGTATAAGATTTAGATATATAAGTTATACTTGACATCATAGGTTTATAGTTCGGGCACCCCCACCACTTTCATTCATCTATATGTTTTTGTCCTAGACACCCCTCTGATGCCGACCACACCGTGTATCCTAGAAATTGGGAATGAATACTTAGCCTTGTTTGTTCTTTTGTCATATGTATTTATATATTGTACATATTAGAAGTAATTGGCCAAGGTTTTTTTTACCTTGAGGTATATATAGGCTGATCGCTGAATTGTGATGTTATGAATGTCTTATGTTATCTTATTAGTTGATACCATATGCCATAAAATCTTATGTTCTATTATTAATGGATAAAATCATAAAAAAATACATTTTCTAAAATTGAGAACATGAGCAGCACAAATTACATAACAGGGGAAAATCAGAAACTTAATTAATCGCTTGCTAAAATTGTAATGTAAACATAAAATGCTTTGCCCCCCGCGTTGATCTTGCACTCGGGTGGCATGCAAAAACATTAAACGGTGGCTGATTTGTGTCCTAACCGAACTACAACAGCGTGGTTAATTCCAACAGATGAGTCCTAATTTTCCCTCTTAAAACACATGAAAATATCTGTGATTGACAACAGTTGATGATTGATAGCTGCAAATTTTAACAGCTGATGATTGACGATGGTGAAGGTATTATAGCAGAATGATGATAATGGTGAAGGTATTTTGTGGAGAAGTTCTCAAGTTCATATGCCATACAACAAGGCCGCCTAACCCAGGTGAATATTATGCTGCCGCTTGCAGAAGGCAACTGTGCACTAGAATTTACCTGATATAAGAACAATGTACTAAATTTTGGAAGCAGTCAGTGAGCTCTTTTTCTCCCGACTAAAATTTAATGTTTGTTTGAAGCTGAGAGTTCATTTACATATAGAACGTAAGGGATGTTGATCTCTTGGATATTAGTTGCATAGCTTGTCCCACCTTGCCTCTGTGGCTCTGTGCCATCTTGCACAAACAGATGCTGTCAAATGAATTAGAGCAGTTCTAAACTAGCTATTCATCTGTGGCCCTGTCAAAAATCAACTGAACAAATGAATATATTGTGAATGGTTTATACTTTTAATCTTAATAGGTTGGCACCAAGGATCAGACCGTAGTGATGAGAATAACTGGCCGCCCTATTAGATGCGGCAGAAATGAGAATAGCATGGGTTACTTTGATTGGCGATGGCCCAACCTTTTTATGCATGTTCACTTTGGATCTAGTAGGGGCGTAGTGGAGAGAATAACTGGTCGCTCTATTAGATGCGACAGAAATGAGAATAACTGGCATATCGTCTGTCAGCCCTACCCCCTTGGCGGCCTCGAGGTACTCAACCACTTCAAGTTTGCTCATACACTGCATTTGCGATTGCCATGGTTTTCGTTTGAATGGAAGGAACCCAACAAATGTGGGTGCGTATGGGAAACCCTTGCGATGATGCGGAGCTCAACCTGTTCTACACCTCCTACACTATCACCATTGGCAATTGTGAGCGGGCACCTTTTTAGGTCTCCCTTGGCTCAATCGGGTGCAACATAAGGAGATTGCACCTTTCATTTACAAGGCGTCCACTATGAAGATGTGGAAGGTGGCCGAGGCCAAGAAAGAGGGAGCTTGGCTCTCCAAAATTAAGCTCCTGAGAATTGGACGACTAAGCACATCCGCCGAATTGTCTCCCTTTGGACCAACTTGCGGGAGGTCCATCTCACGATGGGGATAAAGGACATCACATGGAAGCATACGGTAAGTGGGCACTACTTGGCGGCCTCCGCTTATAAAGCAGAATTTCATGGCCTCATTACTTTGTGCATGGAGTTGGCAGTGTGGAAAGCTTTGGGGCCCTGCGGAAGTCAAAATTTTCGCATGGTTGGCCATCCAAAGTCGAGTTTGGGCCGCCAATAGATTTGAAAAGGGGGTGGCCAAAATGTGGCATATGTCCACTTTGCAAGAGAGACCCGAATCCGTTGATCATCTGTTCTTCAAGTGTCGCTTCACCATTAGGATTTGAGGCATGGTTAAAGAGTGGCTCCATCTCCACTTCATCATGGATCACCATCCCTTCCATCAAAGCTTGGTGGATCGGTATCTCTGAGCCTCATCGCCCTAATCGGAATGGCATGGCCTCCCTCACGATGCTACCCTCTTGGGTCATCTGGAACGAGCGCAACTCATGGGTGTTTCGGCACAAGTCCATGCCACCACCAATTCTGCTCGCCATCATCGAGGAGAAGGCCGCTCTTTGGAGTAATGTGGGTGCCAAGCATTCGGGTAAACTAATGTCTGGAGACTGAGACTTTGTATATCTGTGTTGTTTGTAACATCTTTAAACTTCTTCTCAATTAATGGATGAGGCATATATTTTGCCTCCGTTTCAAAAAAAAAGGTAAAAACAAGTTGAAATATTCTGCACAACATTTATACATCCATTTTGTTTGTTTACCTCATTAGGTTTGGCTGGTGTGCGCCTTATGCATTGGTTTGCAGTGTGGCATTTACTATATGTTAGGCAGCATTGTGTGACCATGGAGAGCAACAAAATGGTTTACCGCTGGGTATTGTTTCCAACATAGATATTTGTAATTGGTGGCTTTCAGATGGGGTCTTGATGTCGAAACATCTAGGGGCAGGGCCTCCCTTTTATTTTCTCCGCACTCTGCATTCTGACGCTACGTTTTGGTTGTGGACCTTTGTTCCGTTATCTTTAATGGTAGTGGAACCTGATCCAAGTTGGATCGAATGGAAACAAAATGTAATTGGTGGCACTTTAGTGTAGAAATGTTTGATCATATGGATTTTGATTGTACAGTTTGTCTTGGCTTATAATCACAGTAATGCACACAGTAATGCACACTATGCTATTAACAAAATGGATCCTACCCAAAGAAAACATGCTACAGAAAACTTATTGAATGTATAGGGAGGTATTTGTCTAGTCGAATAAAATAACAGCTCAAAATATAGAGTCGAGAAAGATTACCAAATTTGTACAGTAGAAGCGAGGGACCAGAACTCCGCCTATGTCTTCTAGGCATAGCCAGTCCCAAGCCCGGGTAAAGGAGGAGAGTTGTGATAGGCTTGGCGAGCCAACGTAAAAACTAGCCAGTCCCATAGGTATGAAACCCATTTGAGCGAGAGTAGTACTAGGATGGGTGACCTCCTGGGAAGTCCTCGTAAAAGGGTTTCATATCTAAGGGTTGTGATAGGCTTGGCGAGCCAACAAAAAAACTAGCCAATCTTTTGGGTATGAAACCCATTTGGGCGAGAGTAGTACTAGGATGGGTGACCTCCTGGGAAGTCCTCGTGAAAGGGTTTCATATCTAGCCTACCCCAACTTGTTTGGGATAAAAGGCTTCAAGATCAAAATCAAGAAGCGAGGGACCAGTTTATCCTTTTAGACACCTAACTAACCAAGCCTGATCACCTGCATGTTTTCTTTTTATGCATTTGATCGACAAGGCTGCTATTTTGACAGAAAGGATAGGAGAGACCATGCATGGCTATTTCTCACCACCTCTCTCAGATTGAGTGTTTTCTTCTATCTGTGGAAGGTTTAAAATAGCAAAGTCAGCAGTAGTAGTAATACAAGAAATTTAACCACTCCTGCATTCTTGATTGTGGGCAAAATTGAAGAAGATATGAACAACTATCACTCATGCCGAATTCATTTAAATAATAATTAGTAGTATCTCAGCCTAGACGGCAAACCTCTTGCTCATATCTACATCAGATTAGTTAATTAGATGGGTGACATGGATTACTGAGAACTCATGTTTGGAATTTAGATATGATGTTATATCAGATAGAAGAACTCATGTTTGGGTTGGGTTTAATTTTTCTTAATGCCTAGCTTAACTCCAAATGGGTCGTCAAACTACAAATTGCAAGTCGCAGCCCAGGTCCCACTATTACCGGGAATCCATTTCAAAACATTTGCCAGTTGAGAAAAAATAACAAATTGTTTACTACTGTATTTCTGCACTTAAATGCTTTCAAACTGGTAAGGTGATCGTAGTTTTTGAAAATAGGAATGTTGCTAAAGATAGTTATAGGAAACGAAGTGACTAGTGATCAGTAATGCTATGTAGTATAGTGATGCATCATGTTAAGTCTACACCAATGGCTGTGGGTGCAATAAGAGAAGATAGTACATACTACCTATAAAAGCTGGGCTTCTAGTAACAAACTAGAAACTACTACATTTCAGTAAAATCTTTGCACGATTTACAAGTCATGCCCAGATTAGGCATAGTTTTTTACCCATTTAATTGTGCCGGTCCATGGCAAAGAGCCCCTTAGAGTGAGAAGTTTGGAACCTTTGGCCAACAAAAAAAATCAAACAGAATTCAATGTGCACTCAATACAATGTTCAGAATGTTGGGCAGTTGACAACAAAACTATGTACTAAGCTAAATCATGGTCAACAAAAGTCTGAAGATTCTTCCAAAATAGGTTTAGTTTGACAACAGCCTAAAAATTCAACAATATAGTCAGAATTCTAGTACCCCTCCGATCCATATTACTTGTCTTAGATTTATCTACATACGCTAGACACGGTTTAGCATAAGATACATCTGTATCTAGACAAATCTAACACAAGGAATATGGATCGAAGGGAGTAGGAAAATATCGGTCATCGTTTGATAGACAACTCAATCAAAACACAAGATTAGGCACACACACACCAGTGCATAAGTAGTAGGCAATGAACGGCAAACTTAAGAGCGTTTAATTAGTCTTGCCAACAAACCGAATTATTTTGTTCTCTCTCCTGAACAAAGTGAAGAAATAAGTATGTTCATTAGATATGATAACCTCCATATTGTTCAGTCTATATAAAAGAACTCCATAATGTTTGACAACGGCCTAGAAATTCAACAATATAGTCAGAATTCTAGTAGGAAAATATTGGTCATGGTCTGATGGACAACTGAATGAAAACACAAGAATAGGAACACACCAGTGCATAAGTAGTAGGCAACGGACGGCAAACTTAAGAGCGCTTAATTAGTCTTCGCAACAAACAAAATTATTTTTTTTCTCTCCTGAAGAAAATAAAGAAATAATGATGTTCATTAGATATGATAAGCTGCATATTGTGCAATCTATACAAAAGAGCTTCATATTGTTTGACATCATCGATGGCAATGAAACTAACATCTCTTTAGACTCCGTATATGCAGCATCATATATATATAAGAGAACAGCAGGCAACATCCTATTACTGTAAAAGACGCCACCATTTTAAATTAACAAATGCTAAAAAAAACTGTGTCATCTATATTCAGCTTAGATAGAAACAAAGAACAGAAAATTTAAAGGATACTAAACATGGTAATATAAGCTTACATTCAGCCCACACGAACAGATAATAAGTGCCACAGCAGTTAGTACTACATTAAAGCAAATATATAGGGGACTAGGTCATTCATACAACTAAGTATTACACATTGGACCGCCTATTGCTTACAAAATATCTACGCACCTGAAAAGCATAATTTGGAACGCTAGGACGACATATCCAAACCTTACAAAATATCTACAGCTAACCAACATTGTTCAAAGCCGCGAAGGGCATGCACCTGAAAAGCACAATTTGGAACAATAGGTCGACATATCCAAACCTGTGCCACAGAACTAGAAGATTAGGCGCACACACACCCAACTGATTTTTACAAAGGCGTTAGTGCCACCACGTTAAGTGCATGAAGCAGCAGCGACTTTCAGCGATCATCCGACAACCAAATCCGCAAAAGAGGGAATATAAGGTAGGCCACCCAGGAAATCTCCAGAAGTGCACATAAGATGCACTTCCTTGCTATCCATATCATATGACAGATTCACATCCTTCCAGTCAGTAAGGAAAATCACATTATGCTCTGGATGAATTGCAAACATCTCGTACTTATAGGTCCTGTCCTCTTCGTCACAATCCTCTTCGGTGGATTCCCTTCCAAACAGTTCTGGAACATCAACGGTATGTTTTAGGGTCCACTTTTCACTAGCATAATCCTCAAGTACCCACACAAAGAGTTCATAATAATGAGGAAGCATATACCAGGCATGCAATTTCCCCTGAGAGTACCCAATTGAACTATAACCAGAACTGGCTTCTTCCATTCCTTCCGGCAAAGCAATTTCCCCACAAACATCCCCATCTACGTCCACTACGGCTATTATAGGTTCCTCGGTCACCAAATGCAGAAAATGCATCATACCATTCAGGAAGGCACATTCTGCAGAAAAAGCAGGATACTCGCTGTTGTCCCCCCACTCACTGTTCCGAGTCCATCGCCCGGTTTCCGACGAGTATATCGCCACATCGTCGCACACCTCAACCAGGGGCGAAAACACCACAAAGCGGGACGGAACGGCCGGGTCGAGACCCAGGAAGGGCTGCACCACTCTGAAATACGCAGGTTCACCATCCTCTTCGTCCTGCCATACTATAGGAGGCAGCACGGTCCACTGCCCGGTCATAGGATTGCACACGACGTAATCGCATTCCTCGTCGTCCTCCGATTCCCGGCATCTGCAGAGGAGAAGGCTGCTGCTGCATTGCTCGAGCTTGACGCTCGCGTACCTCCTGCGGAGGAAAGGGAGCGAAGCGTCGACCAGAGGGGCGCCTCCCCCGGACAGATTGCTGCCTCGGCCTCCTCCTCGTCCTCCTCCCCTGCAAATTCAAGAGACGGACGGCCCATTCAATCAGGCTCCCGATTCCCTTCCACGGACCGATGAAAGATCAGAGGAGGGGATGTGGAGCGGACCTGAGAAGCGAAGGCGGGGAACGGCGGCGTGGGACGGGACGGAGCACCCTCGTCGCGGCGGCCGGTCTCCGGCGGGCGGTGCTGCTCCGTGCGGCCACGCCGGCCTCGTCCTGGCGGCATCGCCTCCTCCTCGGATCGGGGATCGGTAGTATACCTCGGGGATGTCGGGTCGACCGTCGCCGGAGCTCTAGGGTTGGGAAGCCGGAAAGGGAAATAGCTAGAGCGGCGGCCGCGTTATCTTGTCTCCTGACTGTTTGCCTCCATCTGGATGGACTTTACCACTTCTTCCACTGACTTTACCACTTCTTCCAGAGTCTTGCCGAGAACAACTAGTAAAATAATGGCATGCATAAAAAATAATGGCATGCATATCCATCGAAATATTTCACACATATTTCACTCCACCGCCATCCCATCTGACATCGCCCGCTCGTCCCATCTGCTACCCTCTTGTGCCAACCACCCACCAAGTGTCCCCATCAACCACTAAGAGCATCTCCAGCCGTTGAGCCCCCCAGGCGGCATTTTTTTCGCCGCTTGGGGGGCTGTCGGCCAAAACTTTAAGCCTGGGGTAGATATTTATCCACTCGTTGCCCGTCCCACAATCCCACCCCTACTCCACCGCCGCCTCCTCCTCCTGCTCCTCCACGCCATCGACTTCGCCGCCCCGGGCCCGGCCGGCTGCATCCTCTCGGCCGGCCTCGTCCGCTACGTCTCCCGCCTGGGGGGACACGCTCTCGCGCATCTACGGCGGCCTCACCGCCCCGGACTGGATCAGGGACTCCTCGACGCCGGGACCGCGTTGCTCTTGCCGCTGCACTGCGCGTGCTTCGTGCCTCCTTGTCCTCAGCTCGGCCGGCCTCCAGCCGTGCCCATGCGAGGGTTGCGCCCGCGGGTGCGTGGCTCCGGGCCGGGGCCGCTCGTGGCTCCTCCGGGAAGATGCAGGGCGGGGCCGGCGACGAGAGACGGGTGGAGTCCAGGATCGCCGGGCGAGGAGCAGGGGGGAGAGGAGAGAGAGCAGAGGAGGGAGGAGCAGGGCGGCGTGAATGCGGGAGAGAGAACAACGATTGTCTTTTTTGCATGCATCAGGTGGGCCTAGCCAAGAAAAGAGGGAGAGAGAGGCTGGCAGTGGCCCTTTCGCGGCTAAAACATAGCGCTCGCGCCCCAGCTGCCCCCCAGTTTTCTGGGTATGCCTTGCATGCGCCGGTCGTAACTTTCGTCTGATCCGGCGCAAAACGAGGTTCTAAGATTGCGGCTGGGACGTTTTTTACTCGCCGGTGCTAAAAAAAGGCGCATGGGGGCCGTCTCGGGGGGACGGCTGGAGATGCTCTAAGGCACTAGGCCACCATCTTCGATCGTAGTGGCCTATTGTGTCACCTGACGCAGCTTTCCCCTTTTTATTCCTTCCATTGACGACCGATGAGACCACATAGCCCGCGTCAGTGTAGCATCTGCCTGTGACCACACGTTCCTAGGTGACGGAGTCAAATTCGGCAGATCTCTGGTAGGGGGTCCCGAGCTAATTGTCTTGCCACGATGGTAATGGGGGCACCGTTTTTTATCCATGTTCGGCCTCCCCTAAGAGATAAAACCATATGTCATTTCTTGTGTTTGTATTGATTTCGGATGGAGTACAAAGTACAGGTGATTGATGGAGTAATGGGAATGGGGGTATCCCTATTTTTTGGGTAATGTGGCTCCTTTGGAAAAGACCATATCAGATTAAAACTAGAAGGGAAAATTATTTTCCTTTGATCGTTGTTTTTCACCCGGAGACATACACAGGTGCATGAGTATTATGGCTATAGTTGCCTGAAAGGATCGTTGGGTAGCTGACGACACTAGCAGTGACGGAATCGGGAGCTGGAGCCCGAGCATCCGGGTCAAGTGTCGCAATGGCAGGGGGAACCTTGGGAAACACTCCACCAACCGGGCATTAATGTTTGCCCGGGCTATCCCTCGTAGCCCACCACATGCCTATGGAGATAGGCCATCATGACGAAGACCAAGGCAAGCATCCTGAGCCATTTAGGGCAGTGTCTCATCAGTCAGCTGATGTGACCCGACCTTGGCTCGTACTTTGAACCAAAGGAGGATGGTGTGACGCATCACATCAACAAGAAGTATTCGAGCACCTAACACATCCAACGGTGTCAGGTCATCCACTAACAATGATGACAAGTTGCACACAACGCCTATAGCTCTGCATACTCATTCACACATGGTTAGATGACCACTGTGGTACCCCAGGTCTATATAAGGGGAGGACCAAGGTCGCCTAGAGGACAAGGAAAAAACACATAGCCTAACCAATGTCAAGCTCATCAACATACATCTACCAATCCGAAGGATAACACATGGTAGTAGCATTACCCCGAGGAAGGCGAGAAGAGTAGAGTTAGGAGTTCTCGGGCACTCTAGCTAGGACCCCGACCATCACTCGTCATAACCCGACCACCATATTACAACACCACAAGCACTTGTACTCCTCCATTCCATATCAATACCAACAAGAAGTAGGATTTTACGCTGACATGGCGATTTGAACCTATATAAAATCCATGTGTCTTTGTATGTTCTCTCGCTCATGGTTTGACAAAGTGTTTTAGCCCTTGGCTGAAAAAGGGCTGAACTCACAAATACGTGGTATCCTTGATCCCTGGTGTCCTGAGTACACACTTTACTGGCGCGCTAGTTAGGGGGCTAAGGCTTTTCGACCCACATAAGCATCCGCTTGGAGATAGTTTGCCAAGGCCAGCTGGTACTAACAGCTGCGTGAACTTGGCCTTCTCCCCCGAGAGATGGGCGGCCAGGTGGAAGACGGAACTAGTGAAGGGCTTGTGGGGATGAGGACCCATAGGCATACGGTGGATCATCCATAGGGCGAAAGCATGACTCTAGCATCCGCCCTAACAGCTAGTGTCGTTAGCTTTCTATGAAGCTTCAGTTCGTCGAAATCAGAGTTCGTTTGCAAATGTAATGACTGTTTTGGTCTTACCTGTTTACCCGGCCAGGCGGTTGTACTGCGTACTTTGGCAGTTGTCCCGCTCCCTCACTGAGCGGTACTATTGGACCAAGTATCGGTTCAACTACCACCCGAGGGGTGATTTCCCTCGGTTTGGCAGCGGTTGATCTGGCTGACCATTTCTTTTGTGTTACCTAATCATAAACAGTTCATCCTAGTGAACCGTATGATGTGTATCGCACACGCCTTCATCTGGCTGCCCGTTTCTTTTGTTACTCCTCATCGCAAACAGTTAATTGAACTGAACCTTATGCCCTGCATCGCACACGCAACTAAAATCTGAACCGTGTTTGATGCATCCGTCATCGCAAATGTTTTAGACATTTTTGACGGTTCTCTGACACCATCGTTTGCGATTATTGCATCGCACATAGTTTCTTGAAGGGTCTCTGATCGTAGTGTCGCGTTAGCAGCATCCTGCACTAGTGATGTTGCAACCAATGCCAAAACATACACACGTACACATCATGATGAAATGAGATGAGATCCGCTCCTATGACCATGTTCCCCGACACCGGCATGTCGGGATTGTTGGTGTCGACGACACGATATTCCTGTACCATGTCAAATGGCCTCGTGAAGATCATGTCGTTCCACCTCGTAATCCA
Organism: Triticum dicoccoides; assembly: GCF_002162155.2. Classification (NCBI taxonomy): domain Eukaryota; kingdom Viridiplantae; phylum Streptophyta; class Magnoliopsida; order Poales; family Poaceae; genus Triticum; species Triticum dicoccoides. Next base: position 14,925,040 of record NC_041391.1, on the reverse strand, counting down.
AGCAGCACCATGAGCAATGTGTGGCGTGGCGTGGCATGGTGAAGATCAACGAGAAGGATGGGGCGGTGACCATGGTCATGGATATCTGAAACTTCTGCAATGCGCATGCCTATGTGTCTACGTCGAGACCAGTGAGATGCCGAGTGCTTAATCATATATACATTCCCAACCGAGCATTTTGATACGACTTGGAATCCTAACATTTATCATATGAATATCAGCTTATCATGCTATGCTCACATGGAAATCAGCAGTGTGAAAAAGAAAAAGGAAGAAAAAATATTGTTTTTTCAAGAATCAAAAAAGAAATGACTTAACGAGTCACTCTAGTCTGAGCTTAGCCCAGCCCGGCCCATTTATATACTTCTGAGAAGCCACACGAGTCTTCTTCCTCTCCGACTTGCACCATTGATCACAGATGGAGGCCCTAGTGCAGCGGCCCCACTCGGACGACCGTTGAGCCGTTTGGTCAAGGCTTCATCAATAGTTACATATGTTCCTATTCGGCGCGTAGGTCGTTGTCTAACGACCTAGCGCATACCCTCCAGCACGCATGTCCACAGTATGGGCCGAGTCAGTCTAGTTTTTTCCCGCCCGGTTTTGGAAGGTTCTAGAACCTTCATGGACCGGTTTTATCTTTTTTTCTTTGTTCTTTATTCTAATTTTTCATCCTTTTATCTTTCTTTTTTTTACTTTTCCCTTCTTTTAATTTTATTTCAATTTCTTATTTTTTTATTATTTTTTAAAGTACTTCTCTTATTTAAATTTATTTCCATTTTTGCTTTATCTTTAATTTTCCCTTTTTATTTTTATTTTTTGTAAACATTGTTTTCCAATTCAAAAACGTTTTTTGAGATAGTGAACATCTTTTTAAATCATGAACATTTTGTATAAAACCGTGAACATTTTCTAATTTGTGGAATTCTTTTAAATTATTGCTAAGATTGTTTTTGGAACTTATGAACGTTGTCATTAATCAATGAACTTTTTTTGAGTCAATGGCCGTTTTCTAATGGATGAACATTTTCCAACTTGTGGACTTTTTTTGAGTCGGTAAACATTTTCGGAATCAATGAATATTTTTCAATTCATGATTTTTTTTAAAAAATATCATGAACATTTTCTGGTTTGACGACACATTTTTTAAATGCATGATATTTTATTTCATGATCATTTTTTTTGTTAACATCTTTAAAAAATCATGAACATGTTTTGAATTCTACAATTTTTTGTTCAAATTCACGAATATTTTTCAATATGTGTCACATTGTTTAAAATGATGCACATTTTTTAATACATGAACATTTTATTATTTAAGGAATTTTTTCTAAAATTTAAATTTTGTTTTGAAATATTGATTTTTTGGAAATCTTAAAGTAGGTTATAGAAGAAAAAATAACCAATAAACCAAATAAAAACACGCAACGTTCCACCCCACTCATGGGCCAGCCCAATAGGGCGCGCGGGTGGAAGCACTGAACGGCCAGAATTATTGCCCATACAATCACTCATTCCTTCTCTCTTGGAATTGCTAACACTAAATATAAAACCTACCCATGCACCAAGATCCACATGCCTCTTAGACGCAAGACCCACAAGCGTGAGTCGCCTGCCTAGCAAATTTTTACTCGACCATGGGAAGCCGCAGAACCAACGGGCATGGGACTGATGTAAATAACTGTTAAATTATTTTTGCACGAAGAAATACATCATATCACCATTTTTTTAAATGATTTTTTTACATATTTTAAGATTATTTGACTTAGTGCATTATAAGTAAGAAAATTCTCGGTGTCTGTGCCTAGATGGAATAACAGTTGTTTTAGCTGAGCCTGTGCAAAGGGTAGTTCAAGATTCAACGAAATGAATACAACCCAATGAACCACATACACACCCATCAAGATTTGTGTTGCCCTGGATGATATCGAAAATGTCTGGGGCAAAACTATGAAATTTTGTAAAAGAAAAATTCTAATTTTATGCACAAATCGCTTAGACACCTCTAACTCTTGAATTTTTTCAATGTTTTTTTTTCATTTGTTGACTAAAATAAAATTCAAAAATAAAAATTTATAAATAGTTGGATGGTTAATAAGAGGTTCCGGGTCCGTTAGTCAAATGCACCAACTTTGTCTTAATTGATAAATTGTTTAATTTTTCAGATATTGTGTGCATATAATAAGTTCGGCAATTTTTAACATTTAATTCGATTTCTCAGTGCATTATAAGTTAAAATTGCCTAATTAGAATTGACCTAAAGTCAACGTTGTTCAACCAAAAATGGACCTATAAGTGGAAATTAAATGTATATATTAAATTTTTAACATATTTATAACTCATTTTTATTAAAACACAATATTATATAGTGTAGTTAGTTAGACAATGAACCAAATGACGATAATGTAAAATTTTGATAATAATATTTTTTATGATACATTTGTATTATCTTGTTTTTGAAAAACACATTCATAATGTCAAATTTGTCCTATTGTTCATGAAAAATATATTCATTTCTTTGGTACAATGCACATTAAAATAGACATTTAAACCCAACCCGTGTAAATGTGACAAAATAAGAAAGCACAAATGACATGCTATTTCGAGATAATCTGTGTCTATATATGTTTGTCTGTATCTTTAAATATCTTGGTAGGGATATTTAATGCGCCCAGTTCTAAAAAATTCATATTGTGGTTTCTAGATTATCATTAGGTATACGTAAATAGGAAACTCTAGAGCATACTAAAAGTTTACAAAAAGCTTTGGTGTGACTCATTAGCTCATTAACATGTTGTTTATCAATTTTCCCTTTGGACGGAGCCGGGATAGCACTGTGTGTTGGCTTAAACCAACCTCCCCCGTGTATAGTTGAGCTAGTTGCTGCTGATTGTAATCCTGCAAATCTGGAATAAATACCCAACTTTTCATTAAAAAATACTGTGTCTGACATATTATAGCGAGTTTTTTTGTCCATTGATACAAGTACAAGTGTTTGCTATACGTCAGGTGTTTTAGGCCTATATATATATATATATATTTCTCACATATATATATATATATATATTTCTCACATATATATATATATATATATATATATTGCTAGCCAAGTAATGTACGTAGGTCTACGATTTCAGATATATTTCTCACATAATTACTGTTTGCACTCAAAAATCAGGAACAAGAAAAAAATCAAAATGAGAAGAGAAAGAAAACGAAAATCTTTTGAGCCCGATTAAAGCCCAGCCCAGCCCGATTAAAGTCCGCGCAACTCTGCACGAGCCTCCTCCGCCTCGCTATCGTTCCCCATTCCACCGCCGCCGCTGGCGTCGCCGCACCGCCGCCTGCGCCATGCTCCGCCTCCGGAGCTGCGTCCTCTCCCACCTCCTCTCCTCTCCCGCCACCTCCCCACTCCCCCCTCTCCACCGCCTCCTATCCGCCGCCGCCGCGCCCGCCGCCTCCCCCGACTCCGGCTTCGAAGTGGAGCGCTACCTCGTCGCCACCTGCGGGCTGACCCGAACGCAGGCGCTCAAGGCCTCCGCCAAGCTCTCCCACCTCAAGTCGCCCGCCAAGCCCGACGCCGTGCTCGCCTTCCTCGCCGGCCTCGGCCTCTCCGGCGCCGACGTGGCCGCCCTCGTCGCCAGGGACCCGCTCTTCCTCTGCGCCGGCGTGGAGGGAAACCTGGGCCCCGCCGTCGCCGGGCTCACCGGCCTCGGCCTGTCGCGCCCTGAGGTCGCGCGCCTCATCTCGCTCTCCCCCGACCGATTCCGCCGCAAGAACGTCGTGCCCAAGGTGGGCTACTACCTGCCTCTCTTCGGCTCCTCCGAGGACCTCCTCTCCGGGGTCAAGCGCGGCTTGTTCCTTCTCTCCGTCGACGTCGACCGGGTGGTCAAGCCCAACGTCGCGGTCCTGCGGGAGTGCGGGCTATGTGTTCGCGACATTGCCAAGGTGCTCATCCAAATGCCGAGGATCATCACCGCCAGGCCGGAGCGCACCCTTGCAATGGTCGCGTGCGCCGAGCGTATTGGTGTGCCCCGTGGCTCTGGGATGTTTAGGCAAGCGCTGCAGGCTGTCGCATGCTTCAGCGAGGAGAAGATTGCCGCCAAAGTGGAACAGTTGAAGAAGACATTGCGGTGGTCCGATGCCGATGTCGGCATTGCTCTGTGCAAGTGGCCGACTGTGCTGAGGTGGTCGAATGACATGCTGCAGCGCAAGTCTGAGTTCCTCATCTCTAAGGTGGGCTTGGAACCGGCGTACATTGCCCACCGTCCGGCAATACTCGGTCTTAGCTTGGAGCGCCGTCTCAAGCCCCGGTACTATGTTATGAGGTTTCTTAAGGAAAATGGATTGCTGAGTCATGCCAGAGACTACAATTCTATGCTCTTGGTCAGCGAGAAGGTATTTGTGGAGAGGTTCATACGCCCCCACAAGCAAGCTGCGCCACACATTGCTGAAGACTATGCAGCCGCTTGCACAGGGGAGGTGCCTGCTAGATTCAGATTTACATGAACCAAGGACAGTCTATGAAAGTTGGTAGCTGCGTGTGCAACAACAGAATTTCCACTCGTCGTATTAAGCTGGTAATTCATGGTTAGGTGTTCTTTTCATGACTGAATTTTGGTTTTGTTGTGGCCAATGCTTGACATTACTGATAACTTGATTTCTGAACCCCAATATGGTGATTTCGTCATTTGGTGGAGAAGAAAGCTTGATGTGTGATATATTTTCATGTCAAGTTTATCTAGCATGTTCAGTTGTCATTTCATTGTCTTTTTTGTTCTGTCATATGTCAGTTAGTTACTACTGAAATTGCTGTTCATTGTATAGTATTTTGATTATGCTTGGAAAATATATTTCTATTGGGTGTACGTTTACTTTACATCTTTGATTTCTTGGCCCTTATTCTTCGAGGCTGATTAGTTTTGTTACTAGATCTTGTAGTTGACCTTGCTAAGAAAAATTTCAAATTTGAAAACGTAACCAATGTGGGAGTGGGCCTAAGCATGATCAGCAAATGAAGTTGTCTTATCAGTTCTCTCTCTCATTAATGTCAGAACTTAATCAACAAGGATGGTATGTAATAGTAAAAAGAAAAACAGGGATGGTATGTCGTCTTATCATATCTCTCTGCTATTGACTGCATGCATATGATACTTTATCTATTCACAAAATTACATGCATATTATGGCAGCAAGTCTGTCAATAATGGTATGTAATAGTACTGAAATTGCAGTTCATCATTCAGTGTTTTGATTATGCTTAGAAAATATATTTCTATTCGATGTATGTTTATTTTATGCCACCATCAGCAGGGTGGAACCGGCATACACAGCTCATCGGCGGGTAATGTACCATTAGAGCCTAGAGGGCCCGCTCAGATGCTGATTCTGTGTTGTAAATTTCTTAAGGCAAATGGATCGCTAGGTCATGGCTGAGCTACTATAACAGAATAATAGTGAGGGAGAAAGTATTTGTTGATAGCCTTACAAGAAGGCCGCCTCACCCTGCTGAATTCTATGCTGCCGCTTGCAGAAGCAATTGTGCACTAGATTCAGATTTGCCTGATAAAAGGAACATTATATTAAATTTCAAAAGTAATCAGTGAGTTCTTTTTCTCGTGACTAAAAGTTTGATTTCTTAACATGGTCGCATACTGCTGGAATATTTGTTTGAAGCTGGGTACTCATTATAGAAAGTAGGGGATGTTGATATCTTGGATATTACTTCCATAGCTTGGCCTATCATGCTATCTCTGCAATCTCATGTTGTGCATGGCCGTATGAATAATAGCTTCTGTTACCACTAATTTGCTTCAAGTATCCTAAATGCCATCTGCACATAATATTCAGACAGGCTCTATAAGTTTTTTTTCCCCCTCTGGTATCCAATTTGTATTATCTTCGTGATCAGACACGCTAAAATATGCACCCTTTATAAGTATTGTTCGTTCAGAGCTAATGGTATCTCTGCTTTTTATGCACGTGTCAGCTAATGCCTTGGCCAAATTGGTTTTTTTAACTTAAAACTGTATTGAAGGTCCTGGTGGTACTTGATTCTGTTTTACCTGTAATAACAAAGTATCTACTTAATAGTTATATCCATGAACCTTGGAACAAATTTTGTGAATGCCTATTGTCAAATGAATTTCAGTTCATTTGAACTATTGACGGGAGGTTCACGACAATTTTCTTTGTCCGATAGCGGTGTTAGCAGAGCCTGCTGATAGTTGACCGGCGACAATTCATTGAAGGTCAGGGCTTCAACTCAGTTATTATAGATTTATAGTACGACCTTGTCATGGTATGATGTGTGCTTCTTTGATAGCTTGTGGTTTCCTCTTAGTTAGATACAATTTTGTCGATAAAGCCTATTTTCCTGAGCCTAATCCTGACTGTGAAGCGGAGCATGTCTTGTTGTAGTTTGGATTTGCCTCACACTCACAGTATTTGAGATGTGTCTTTTTTCTGAAGTTTTACAAATGTAGGCTGTTCCTCTTGTCTGCCGAGCGGCGACACGGAGCGGATTGTGATCTCTTAATGAAATCTGCAATGGGCAGCTGTTATGTCCTTCCTGTTTTGTTCCTGGCTTTCTCTACCTAGCATGGTCCGTGGTGCCTGGACGATGCCATGTACTGATCGCCTATGCAGCATGTCGGTCGCCTTGATGAAATGCATCGTGAGGCGGACGTGGGTCGCCTATGCAGCACGTCAGAGTCGCCGGTGGTTGCTCCCGGGGTGGTTTGGTCGTCAGCTCTCTTGGCGACCGCGGTGGCCGCCGGCGGCCACTCATGGCGCATTCGGCCTTAGCTCCTTGTTCTCTCTCGTGTGGTGTCGCGTCCTTCATTGAAGACGGAAGTACATTTCTTTTTCCTTTTTGTCATTCTTGTGCTGCCTATGGCCTGTTTTGTAGTAGTAGTAAATGAATATTCCAACTTGAAAGATATTGTTTTTTGTCATGAAGAATATATATTATTTTTCTTAATTTCAGAAAATATAACCAGTCATACCCTGTGTGCATGTCAGTATTGTGCCGAGTCTCACGCGTACGCTCTTTTGTGCTTCTTGTCGTCCTATTTTCTATAAAATGCAAAAACAATTAAGATTGAAAGCGTGCGTGTGGATTCATTCCTCGGCTGATCCGTTGCCCTGAGGCGCTTGCTGCCACTGCACCAAAGCATAATTTACGTCACTTAGAACGCATAGATAGACCTATTTAAACTTTCATCAGCCGTTCCATTTTTCTGCGTATATTTTTCTTCCGGACTTCTTTTATCTTTTTTTTTCAGATATAGTGGATATTCTTTGGGCCGTACGCAGTGTGTGTATCGTATATTGAAAAAAATTATATGTACATATACATCTTATATTAAAAAAAAAGTTCGCTGTATGTAAGATGAACGTTTTTATAATATGAAAGAGTTCATCGTATATTTTAAAATGTTCATCTTATATTCAAATAAGATAATTGTATATTGAAAAATGTTCAATATATATATATATATATATATATATATATATATATATATATATATGATGCGATGAACATTTGTTTCATATATGATACACTTTTGTACAAACATTTTTTCAATATCGTAAACATTTTTATAGTATCTTATAACATTTAATTCAATTTTTTTAATATACGAACATGTTTTATTTTAGGGAAAAGAACGGGCCAAAGTATAGAAGAGCGTACGCGTGCTCATTGGTGGATTAGGGCAGCAGCCGCTGGCCTGCGTGCGCCTCGACGCGGGTTCGAAACTCGCCAGCGCCAACGCCTAAGGGTCTTTTTTGTAAAAAAAAAACATGCCATGTCAGCAGCTGACAGAGGGCCCCGCCTGTCAGATACAACATCAATATAGCATTATACGGCGCTTTGACCGTTTTGCAACGATTAGCCTCAGAGGTGGTACTGACTTGCAAAAAAAAAATGAATAGTGGTACTTATTCGTTACAAACGTGTCGGAGTGTGGTATTTCCATGCAATTAAGGGTGTGTTCGGCAGTCCACCAGCTCCTGGCTCCTCCAACTCCACGGGCCGAGCTGAGCCGAACGCGCTAACTTCTGGAGTTGAAAACGAGAAGCCAGCGATTTGTGTGCTATGCTATATATATCGTCTATGTGTTACAATTTGGTACGTTGTGTTCGTCTATGTTGCATTGGATTGCATGGATTTTAGGGTTTGGATATGAGCAGGGCGGCTGTGGACGTGGGCAAATGAGGGCTGTGAGGAAGAAATCGGAGGGATCATAGTGAGGTTGGTCATTCGTTTGTCTTTGTAACTGGGAGGTCTGGCTGGCAGAATTTTTGCGGCCATGGGTTTGCTTTGTGTGTTAACGTGTACATGTGGTAGTCCTGTTTATTGTTTTTTTGGGGGAAATTATGCCGCTTTATTTAAACGAAACTAGGGATATCGTCTGCAATTACATCCAAAATAAAGTCTGGTGGTGAATCCACCCAAATCTCTGAATGATTATCTCCTACACCTACTCTAGCAAGCTTGTGAGCGGCTACATTCCCAAAACGTCGAACCCACGTCACCTTCGAGTCCTCCAGCGTGTTGAGCATCCTCTTTATATCCTGCACCCAAGGTCCTACAGCGGACAGATTCCTTTCCGGGCTGTTGAGCATCTGTACGACAGCCTGACAGTCCAGCTCGACATGAGTGCTGAACATGAAGCTCTATCGCCACCTGAATTGCTCGTCGGCAAGCCAGCACATCTGCCATCTCCGGGTCGACAACATTTGGTAAAAACTGGCAAAGCCCAGCCCTGAAAGCCCCGTTGTGATCCCTGAAGACCGCTCCTGCTCCTCCTTTATCTCCATGTCTCGAGACCGCGCCGTCGGAGTTGATCTTTACCCATCCATCTTCGGGAGGCTCCCAACGCTGGATGATCTTTGGCTCCGATAGTGGCGCCCTCGTCTCGTGAGCTAGTTTCCATTCCATGAGCTGCACCTGAACTGTGCTTACTATTTCATGTGGCTGGGCAATCTTCTTGCCGTCTCTTGCATCATTCCTCGCAAGCCAGATGCCCCGGCGAACCAGATCAGCAGCCAGGATGCAAGCTCGCGTTGGGAGGACGTATAAGGTGGCGGGGCTCCAACATGCACTCCCAGCTTTGAGCACAACAGCGTCCAGAACTGAACCGAGTGTTGACACGCCCAGAATCTATGCATCATTGTTTCCTCACGGCCACACACTACACAAAACACGCCTGGTTTGATTCTGCGGCGGCGATGTAGTTCGGCCCCAACAGCAAGTCCGTTTCGAATCATTCGCCACATGTGGATTTTTATCTTTGCCGGCACGCTAGTCTCCCATAACGCCAAGTACCCTTTGTGTGTTCTTACAGAGCTGGACGACTCCGGCTGTCCGGATATCGCTCTGTTCAAAAATATCCTCAAGTGATATGCAGACTTGACTGAGAAAATATCATTCTTTGTAAAATTCCACGCTAGAAAATCATCCGTGTTCGGGCCTCCTATCGCAATTTGCTTCACATCAGCAGCGTCCTCTGGTGTGAACATTTGATGTAGCAGTTCCTCATTCCATGCCGTTTTGTCCGCTACCTTGGTGACTCCCTGTATGTAAACCTGGCCGAGTGGACTTGTGCTGCCCCTTCTTGGAATCCAAGCACCATGGTGTATATTGATGTTTGCACCGGAATCCACTCTCCAAATTAGTCCGTCCCTAAGCAGATCCCGTCCATGCAATATGCTTCTAAAAATATATGAGCCAGCCGGTGGACATGTTGCCGAAAGAATTGTACCATCCATGAAGTAACGTGATTTAAGCACTCTAGCACATAGCGAGGTTGGCACTTGAAGGATTCGGCAAGCTTGCTTAGCCAACAAAGCTTGGTTAAAAGCTGCTGGTTCTCGAAAGCCCATGCCACCGTCACGCTTGCTCACGCACATCTTCTGCCATGCTCCCAGTGGACCTTCCTTTCATCATTCATTGCACCCCACCAGAATTTAGAGGAGATCGAAGTCAGTTTCGGGCACATCTTCTTCGAGAGGTGAAAACAACTCATGGTGTAAGTCGGAGTCGCTTGGAGAACGGATTTAACTAGAACTTCTCTTGCTGCCTCAGATAATCCTTGGCCCTTCCATCCACACACTGTCACGCCCAATATGCGACCCTATTCAAAAGGAACTCGAAGGTCCCACCAAGGATAGACCCGCATATTGAGACGCTTTTGCAAGGTGGATATCATTACATCAACATTACATAATAGATAGGGATACATACAAAAGGCATACAATGCCACACGAATACAACATCATCTTACATAAGATCACCATCCAACTACGGATGAAACACAAACAGAAACTCAAACGACATCCACCCTGCTAGCCCAGGCTGCCGACTTTCGATGCTTTCGTGGCTTTTTGCGAGAGGCGTAGCCGGTGCATACGGGCTCCGATAGAGGCCGTTGAGGTGGCGTTGGAAAGCTCTCGAATAGATAGGGTTCCGCCGGACTTGTGATTCTCGGGATCCCGGCATTTTTGCACGTCAAGGGGTCTTCCTACCACTATATAGACTTCAGGACTTCGGACTCATCCGGATTAAAATCGTGGCCAAAAAAGGCCGTCTTCTAGGGTTTACGGGCCCCGCAAATTCGAATCGTGCAACTTTGCTTTCCCGCCCGTTTTTGACCGGCCGGGGGTAATCCCGCACTTGCGCTTGCCACTAGTGTCGTTTGTGTGCCATGTGTGCTTCTCGTAAGCATCGCGTCGTCATCGTCGTCATCATCATCATCCTCATATCGCGTCAATGAAGCATTTATGTCCAAAATGTCACTTCACTGTTTTGGAGATTGGCAAATAAGCAAACCACCTCTCTCCTTTCGATGTTGTGCACGGAGACTCGCGCCCAAAGGCTGGACACTTTCTTTCTCTTCGTGACATACGGACGGGACTTTGGATTATTGTTTCACTATTATTCGTAGTTCCCCCAAGGGCTTCAGCATTAAGCTCGAGGAGACCTTCGATGTTCATACGGTACGCAACCGATGACAATAGTTTTTTTTCGTAATTAATCATGACTTCAACTATTTTAATCATGACAATATTTTTCATCTTTTCCAATTCGACTAGCTTATCCCATGCTTTGCAAGACGCTATGTCTTGGAGAGGATGGGTTTTGAAGACCATGAAAGTTTCGAAACCAAAAAAATTATCCTAAGTACCCATCATGGTGTGGATTTTCAAGTAAAGTTGTACAATGCTCAGAGTGTAACCCATTTTGGTTGCAAAAATTGGGAAGCACTTTGCAAGATGTATGGTCTTGATGAGGGTATGCTTGTCACCATGGATCTTGGTGATCCTACAATCGAGCAGGAGAGACCTTCGATTTGGGTCCTTGTGGATACACCTCCAATTCTTCCCCCATGTGAGCTTAACATAGTTATTAAGTAATTTATATTGTTTATTTCAAAATAGTTGACAACTTATCTCCATTGACAGCTTATTTTCATTCTTCAAAGAATGTGCGAAAGATGGTAGACAGAACCTACTACACCGAAGGCTCCGAATTAACTTATCAGGAGAAAAATCATCTGGTCGCATTTTGTACTGATCTTGAGAATTACAATATCTACAATCAAACTCCTCAACATTATGGTCAATACGTGCCACTAGTGCACGTGTTGAACTACGGTAACTACCATAGAGATACCCTGGTAAGATTATTTTTTACTATTACAACATCCGTGCATCTTTTTGCACACTTCTAAAACTAGTACATCATTGCTAACTACGAAGTTATTACTATGTTTTTCAACAGATAATCCCGAATGATTGTGTGCCTCATCTGATGTATACGCATGGTAGCCTTCATGTTTTGAACATACAACCAGGTCGTCCTACGAATCTCAACAGTCCATACCGGGTTTTTAAAAGAAGTGGAGACATAACAATCAAAGAATGGAAAAAATGTATGGACAGTCGTAAGGAGCTTCTTGGAAGCAACAAGCAGCGAAGGGCAAGAATTGGAGACAGGATGATCGCCATTCTTCATAATGGAGAGTCAGGGTCTATATTGTTTTATGCTATTTTACCTTAAGGGTGTTTAGGTCCTACCTGATATTGATGATCATGTGCTAAGAACAATTATGTAGGGTTGGGTTCGATGACTATGAGGATGATGGTCGTATGACTTATTATTAATAACGAGTAGAAGTTGTATGATGATGCATGATATTAGTAGGACTTGTTATTATATATGATGATGTATGATGCGAGCATGCATGAGCATGTTATATCAGCGGGTGAAATGAACATAGTAGCAGCGTTGATAAACTAAGGACGAAGATATAAGAGAGGACACTTCTCTCTATTAGCTAGCTAATAACAACCTAAAAATAACCCCCAAAACCCCTAAAGCAGCCACTTTTGTAAAAAAAACATGGACTTTTGGTCCCGGTTGGTGCCACCAACCGGGACCAAAGGCCCCCCTGACTGGGCTCGGCGGACCGGCCACGTGAAGGCACATCTGTCCCGGTTCGTGTTTGAACCGGGACTAATGGGTGGAGGTATTTGTAAAGGCCCTTACGAACCGGGACTAATTGGTGTTTTTCTACTAGTGTATGAAGTTCTTGCCAAACACCTGACCTCTCTATTGCAGTTTAAGACATTCCAATGGACAGAGGAAGCCCAGGATGCTTTTGGCAAGTTGAAAACAACAATGGTGTCCACTCCAGTGATGTCTTTACCAGATTTCTCCAAATCCTTCACAGTAGAGACTGATGCATGCGATACTGGGATTGGGGCTGTGTTGAGTTAGCAAGGACACCCAGTGGACTGTTACAACAAAGCTCTGGGAGTGCAAAATCAGAAGCTACCAACATATGAGAAAGAATTCATGGCAGTCATGATGGCAGTAGATAAATGGAGATCCTACCTAAACAGAGGGCCATCTGTCATCAAAACTGATCATAAAAGTCTGTGCAACTTAGAAGATCAAGTGCTCCATACTGAATTACAGAAGAAAGCAATGGCTAAGTTGGCTGGCCTCCAATTTAAATTTCAATACAAAAAGGGCACTGAGAACAAAGCAGCTGATGCCCTGTCGAGAGTGGGACATGTATTTGCAGTACAGGTTGTATCCACTGCTCAACCATTTTGGCTGCAAGAAGTAGTTAACTCCTATGTAGTAGATACAAGAGCCCAGGAACTACTTAGTAAATTAGCAATCACTGCTAAAGATGAGCCTGGGTTTTCCCTTTCTCAAGGACTGATCAGATTCAAGGGCAAAGTCTGGGTGGGCTCTAACTCAAGTTTACATACCAAATTAATTGAAGCATTTCATGCTTCTCCTATTGGAGGGCACAGTGGTATTCAGGCCACATACCAGAGAGTAAAGAAGTTGTTTCACTGGACTGGAATCAAGCAAGATGTTCGGAACTTTGTCCAACAGTGCCAGATTTGTCAACAAGCAAAACATGAAAAATTGCAAGTACCTAGGTCTCCTAAACCCTTTACCAATACCGACAAGAGCTTGGGAGGATGTACGTATGGATTTCATTGAAGGTTTGCCTAAATCCAATGGATATAATGTTATCCTAGTGGTAGTAGATATATACTCTAAATACAACCACTTCATTCCCTTGAAGCATCCCTATTCAGCTGCTACTGTAGCCCAAGCATTCATGCAGCAGGTGGTGAAACTTCACAACATGCCATTAACTATCACATCAGATAGAGATACAATATTCACTAGCCACTTTTGGAAGGAGTTGTTATCTATTTGGGGCCCTAAGTTACAAATGTCCACAGCCAGACACCCACAAACAGATAGGCAAACAGAACGAGTGGACCAATGCTTGGAAATGTATTTGAGGTGTGCTGTTCATGATTCACCTACAAAATGGCACAACTGGTTGGCTTTGGCAGAGCTCTGGTATAACACCACCTATCATTCATCCTTGGGGTGCAGTCCTTTCAAAGCTTTATATGGGCAAGAACCACATATGGGACAATTCCTTAGAACCCCAGAGGATGCTTCTCCTGACATCCAACAGTGGCTACAAGACAGGCAAGCTTATAAGATATTAAAAGTTGTGAAAGCAGGTCATCATTTTCTAGTAGTTTGTATCAGCCTTGGATGGCCCACTGGCTAATACTTTTTCTGGGAGCATCTGATCTCAAAACTGAATAGTTCAGTAGTTGGCGAGTAGCATTTTTGTTGACGGCCTACCCATATAGCATTACTTAACGGATATATGGAAGGCTCTGGTATTTTGTACTGGAGAAGCAAATTGATGCTTGTATGGTATGGTGCTGAAAAGCAGAGGGCATTTCATTCAATACAGGAATATTTTAAGGTAATATTAAAAAGGATTATGTCATTTTAGTCTTTATTAGCACTATCTATAGATGCTCATGACATTTTTTATCCATTGGCATATTTGTTTTGGGATTGTAAGCTGGGTCTTATGTACCATCCTCTGTTTTGTATTTTGCACTTTTAGATGCTCTTTTATATTTGCTTTAGTTGTGTTGGTTACAATCTCTTCTGAAGATGCATATGCTGAAACTGGAGAAAAGAGAATGAAGATGTCTAAGACTGTTACCTTAGCGAAGAGATGGTCCCAGGGATGATATCTTAACCAAGCTTGGTCTTAACATTCTAGGTATTGCAGTATATTTTTTTCTCAGTTATACCGAATGTTATCTCTTCGTACACTCTTTTCAGTTAAATGTCAGTCTAGGCATGCAAGTACTATCTGTCAGATATATCATAGTTATAGAATCTTGCAGAATTTCAAACACAGAAATTGTAGACTTGCTGGTGGTCCTCAGATTAAGAATCAAGTCGTGTGAGGGGAGGATGGTGCACATTTGTTTCCTGAGGTTAGGCTATAGAAATCGGAAGAAATGAGATGTTAGCTGTGTGTTACCCTAGGTTGATGTATTGTTCTGTGGTTAAAGGTAATTAAACAACCCAATGTGCTCGTGTAATTGCTATTCCTTTCGAGTCATCATTAGCAAATGTTTCGACTAAACTTGTTATATAGTATTATAATTGTACTAGAAATGATGAATAAGATGCCCAGTTCATTCTGGGAATGGCAAATCCAAAATAAACAGTGAGTGGATGTACACAACTATCTTAGTTGCAGCCAAAATCAGGGGCATCAACAAATGTCGTTTAACATGCCAGATCGAGTCAAATACAGTCAAAATTTGGAGATCTGCTTAAAAAAAAGGCTAAGTGGTGTTAGTTTGTGTTACAGGTATAAATACCGAACCTGATTCTTGCATGATAATTTATTTACTTTCACACTAGAACAGTTTTTTCTCTGCCCCGACTCTGGAATAGAAACTCATGCTCTGAACTTTTCATTTATACACTGAGAGACTTCTAGTGTTATAAATAATCTTTATTTTTACTCTACCTCTGTGAGCACTGTTGTGTAACTGGTTATCATCGCTTGACTAACAAAGCTGCTTTTCAGTTGACTGTTGGATTTAGCATCAGGTAATGCATGTAGTTTCTTATTATTTTTATAGAAAAGCCGCAAATGCTCGAGGCGCTATGTGTAACTTGTGAATTATGTGTTTTCATATTCATTTGTACAATTTTATTGAGTCAACCGTGCATTCCATCAATTCTTTTCTGGAGTTTATAATCGAATGTAAAAAGCATATTTATCTTGTTTCCATTCATACTAATGCCATGTAAGCAATTAGATGCAGAGTTTACAGCGGCTAGCTAATTGATTGTAATTTACTCAAGACTAATATTTGGTTTGTATTTTTCTGTTGGTCCTACCAGAGCTTTTCTTTACCGGAAACGGTCTTAATAGAGCTTTTTATGTGTAGGAATTCGGCGCATGGAAGCAAGCAGAGGGCAGAGGGCAGTAATGAATAAAGTTCAGCAAGCGAACCGGTATTGAATAAAAATCAGCAATTTGGCGCGTGGAAGCAAAGCAGAGGGCAGAGGGCAGGTGTTATTCACCCTCCATTTAGTACGGCATGCAATCTGCTTAGATTGTTACGTTTGCCGGTTATGCTTTATGCAATCTGCTTAGATTGATTCTGAGGATGCCAGGTTGTGGGGCGTTGCCAGCAGCAATGGTTGGTGATTACCGAAGACATCGACTGAAGTCTGAACTGATTCGTTTTGGAGATTGTTGTAGAGATTGCACAACAAACAGGAGCAAGTTAGCTTTGAACTTGTAGATTGCAACCACCTATTCGCTGGTCGTGTGATCGTCTGGAGCGTTTTTCTCTTCCTTTTGCCAACCTTCAGGTTGCTAATTGTTCCTGCTATGGAGCTTGAGCTCTTGTTGTGATGCTCCGAACTCCGAAGCCTGAAGTGTTTGCCAGGGTCGTCACTCGTCAGACAGTAGCTGCGGTTGTGGGCTTATCGGTGGAGCAACCGAGCAGTCCTTTCTGATAGTTTTGCTCCTCGTGGGTGGTTTTCAGTCTTCCTTTTTGGGTAAAATTTTACCTTTTTCGGTTTTCAGGCTTCTTTCTATTCCTTAGTTTTTTTTTCATGTTGTAAGACATTTAGTTCTTTGTTGTTTAGGTTCCCCCTTTTTCTCCTATATGTAAAACTCACATGCAATCCTCCTGCATCTGCATGGTTTGAAGAAAAAAGAGCCTGCTTCGAGACCTGGCGATGCAAATGCCAGGGACCGAAGCCACCGCTGTTGTCAGGCTGCAGACGCAAGGTTACATGGTCGCTGGTTTCAGCCATGGCGGCGCGAGCCTGCTCACGCACTCTGAAGATGGCAGGGGAAGATCAGTGTTATACAATCAAGCGTCGCTATTTGGTGCAGTTGGCCGCTGTTTGGGAGGTGAGGAAGGTTAGATGAATGTGTAATGGCTGGGCTTTTTCGAACCCTGTCCGAAGAGGGTTCGAAACTATGTTTAAACCCTGCTGTCGTGCGCGGTATGCTTCATTTCTGTTCTAGGACGGTGCTGATTCATTAACACTAGATGTTGGGAGGGTATGCGAGATTGATATGTTTTTATATATAGCCTGGTTGCTGCTGATTGATTTGAAAATCATTGGCCGGTCAAAATCGTAAACCAGATCCAAAAATAGAATACCTCATTTGGATAAAGAGCTTCGAAATTAGGGAACTAGTGAATTAAAAGAATTAAATGGGAGAGCTTGACAAATTGTTGACCCGGTCAAAATTGAATGTCCCATTTCTAAATTGAATACCCTAATTAATTGCGAGGCCTTAAAAATCAGAAAACATAGTTTATAGTATAAAAGAATTGAATTAGAGCGCTTTGAGAATTTGTTGACCCAGTTAAAATCGGGTGACTCAATAATAATTGGAGACCTCAATTGAGCATGGGCTCTTTAAAACTAGGGAGCTTAGTGTTATACAGGACTGGAGAAGGGGAGGCCATTTTGGCTATTTCCCTAATATTTTTGACATCTATGAGGTTGCTACTCAACTCCGTAGAAGTATTATTCATTGGAGCTGTGACACTTTGTTCTACTCCGTTAGTCTCCGAGAGAAACCTCGGATTCATCTAGATTCGCCGATAGTTGCGTGTCGTGCGTCGCTCCCCCTAGGAATCATCCATGAGCCCCTTCACTTTTGTCGTGTTTTGTTGCCAGGACAGAGCGTCCGGATCTCCACGTGTGGCCCTTATACTGTAACTATGATGGTGCCAAGTGGTGGACCGTATTCTTCTATCCAATTTGGAGCCTCCTTTTGGTTGTATGTCTCATGCCAACGGCAATTTAGTGCCACAATTATGGTGTCATTTTCGTTATTGGCTAGCTATGGCTAATGTGT
>NC_041391.1:14878957-14906724 GCF_002162155.2 Triticum dicoccoides | reverse complement strand
TGTTGATGTTTGTCACTTCTTGCAGTGTGTGTTTGACTTTGGGTTACTCTTATCACTGTGGACTGGCCGTGTTTTTTTGCCGGTTTTCCTTGCTAAGTGGCAATTCACTTTTTTAGTGGAAGACCATCATGGCTAAATACTTACATTGTCCATAAGTTTGCTGACTTAGTTATAGGCTCATTCATTCAACTAAACAAAAGCTTATTATAATATCTATAGTTTCTTTTTGCGAAAAAACTCCCGATCTATTTATCTTCAATCATAGCAGTACAATGAACACTAGAAATGATAAAAATTACATTCAGATCCATAGACCACCTAGCGATGACTACACGTACTGAAGCGAGCCGAGGGCGCGCGATCGTCATCGCCACTCCCTCGCTGGAGCCAGGAAAAACTTGTTCTAGCTAATAGACAGTCGGGAAGTTGTCGCGCTAAAGCCCCATAGGATCAGGGCACCAGAACAACAACCACAGCCGATGAAGAGTAGTGTAGACCGGAATGATCCAACCTGAAAACACAAGAATGTAGATGAACGACGACCAGATTCAAGCAAATCCACTATCGTGGGGATGGACCCCGGGCAGGCAACTGAACCCGGATCCTTTTCAAAAACATCGGGGCTAGCAATGCCCCTCAATCCGTCTGGCCCTTGGTCGGGTCCCGCAACCCGGCCAGACTCGCTAGAGCATGCCGGTGGGACCCAGCAAGTCAAGACTTCTTCAACAAGTAAGCGCGACCACAGTGCGTCCCTCAGCCCGGCCGCGGGCCAACTCCTGTCCCATCCAAGGCGTACGATGGAACAAGTCCCCATGAAGGGATGAGCGTGGCTACAGTGGCCCGTTGTCTGATTTTTTTAAGAGACTCGATCTTATGTATCTACTTATTGTCTTTTTGCCTTTGATCGGTAGTTCCATAGCCTATTTTTTTGGACGTTTTCTAGGATCCGAAGAAACCGCTATAATGACCACCACGTGTGTTTCATTTTCTTCGATCTTATCTTCGATTGCTTTTTGTGAAGTCGTACTGGGAGCTAGTGCTTGCTTCTCAGAATAGCTCCATGGATCTCATCGGAAATGTTTGATGCTTCTTGGGGCTTCTTTGGCGACCTGAAGTCACCGGATGAATTGCCGAGTAGATAGATCAGATCCGGATGCTGCATTTGTTCCGCGGTGATACGGACTCGACCCGCTCCTACCCACCCTGGGGCGTTGACCGGCAGGAGCGTGGCAACAGTGACCCACCTACCCCGTTGACCAGAGCCGGCGTGGCTAAAGTGCATCATCCATCATGTTGACGCAAGCCGACAATGACCAGGCGACGCGCCACTGTAGTCAAGCCGGCTCGACCACTCGGTGACGCATGGCAAGATGGGAAAAGTGCCCCCTGGCGCACGGGGCCCATGCCCGGAGAACCCGGCGAATCCTGGCACCCGGCGGGCCCCAGCACCGGCTTCCGAGACGCTGACATCCCAGCCCCTCGCCCATGTAACTTTACCATTGTAACCCTGGGGGGTTGATTTATAAACCCCCCAGGAGGCCTCCATGCACGGGGGCGAGGCAATCATAAGTAGAATACACACACATACAAGAAGAAGGAGCATCCTATGCTTTGGCCTGTCTTCCTCCCTCCTCAAGACAGCTCTAGGAGCAAGCTTGTACCCTTTACACATAAACCACACTCGGTAGGACTAGGGGTATTATCTCTTCGGAGAGCCCCGAACCTGAGTATGTCTTGCGTCCCTCGCTCGCTCATGTTGACCTCGCCTCTGGATCCTACCGTGCCCTCGAGCCTATCCCTCTCTTTAGCCATCATTTGGCATCTAACGTGCGCCCACTACGATATCCACCAAAAATAGAGCTGCCGGAGACACATCTTCACATGTCCATCGGTGATGCTAGAGGCATCACCGGGGCGGGGGCTAGACAAGGAGAACCTTATTCCATCTTCAGGGAGCCGCCGCGCGTCGCGCCTACATGAGCAAGACACAAATCTTAACATAACTCAAAGAAACATCTAAAAAAACAAACCCTTTCACTGGCAAAAAGCCGAGATCCACCATGTCTCCATGGCCCTAAGGCCACCGGAGTCCGAAGACGAGACGGACCAACGCCGACGCCGACGGGAGGCAAAGGAAGTCTAATTTCTTTAGGGAGGAAGCGGTTGCGTATTGGATTTTCATAATAATAACTATACTTTGCTAGCACACGTGCGGATTGATAAAAATAACGAAAACAATGGTCAAATACGAACCTCCTTATTGTTGTAGCAATCCCCACACATTGCGTGAAAATTGCTACTGTTGCATCTCAACATTTTACAATACAATAAAAGACTTTCACTCTGCATATCAGTTTTCACAAAAAGATAAGAATAACTTTTTCTGACCTGGAGATTTTTTTTTAAGAAAAAGAGAAGAAGAATTTTGTTGTGAGATAATTATTCAGCCAAGTTATTATCCCCACACATTCTGGTGGCCGTTGGATGTTAGTTGGATGGCAGAGATTGGATGATTACTTTAGTAGCTCAGCCAAGTCACACCATCACATCAGAGGAGACTCACGCCGCACCCAACGCCACTGGAATTCCCCACCGCTGCCGCCGCCGCCGCCGCCGCCGCCCGCCGTCCCGGCGTCATGCTCCTCCTCCTCCGGCAGCGCATCCTCTCCCATCTCCTCTCCGCGGCACCAGATCCTTCCACCTCTCCACTCCTCTCTCTCCACCGCCTCCTCTCCGCCGCCACGCCCGCCATTTCCCCGAACCCTAGCTTCGCCGTGGAGGACTACCTCGTCGGCACCTGCGGCCTGACCCGAGCCCAGGCACTCAAGGCCTCCGCCAAGCTCTCCCACCTCAGGTCCCCCTCCAAGCCCGATGCCGTGCTCGCCTTCCTCGCCGGCCTCGGCCTCTCCGGCGCCGACGTGGCCGCCCTCGTCGCCAGGGACCCGCTCTTCCTCTGCGCCGGCGTGGAGAGAACTCTGGACCCCGTCGTCGCTGGGCTGACCGGCCTCGGCCTCTCAAATGCTGAGACTGCGCGCCTCATCTCGCTTGCCCCGGACAGTTTCCGCCGCAGATCCGTCGTCTCCAAGCTAGAGTACTACCTGCCGCTCTTCGGCTCCATCGACAACTTGCTCCGGCCCCTCAAACACGGCTCCGGCTTCCTCTGCTCCGACCTAGAGAGGGTTGTCAAGCCCAATGTCAAGCTCCTAGCAGAGTGCGGGCTAGGTGCTTGTGATATTGCCAAGCTCTTCATCCGTGTACCGAGGATACTTTGTGCCAAACCAGGGCGTGTCGTGACGATGATTGCGCGCGCCGAAGATATAGGTGTGCCTCGTGGCTCTGGAATGTTCAGGCAAGCGCTGCACGCCGTCTCATACTTCAGCCAGCACAAGATCACTGCCAAACTGGACTACTTGAAGAAGACACTTAGGTGGTCAGATACCGAGGTTGGCATTGCGGTGTCCAAGGCTCCGGTGTTGCTGACAAGGTCACATGATGTGCTGCAGCGTATGTCAGAGTTCCTTATCTCTGAGGTGGGGTTGGAGCCGGCCTACATTGCTCATCACCCCGTTATGCTCACTTACAGCCTGGAGGGCCGGCTCAGGCCCCGCTACTATGTTGTGAAATTTCTCAAGGAAAATGGATTGCTAGAGCACGGGCGGAGCTACTATACATCACTGATTAGGACTGAGAAGGTTTTCACGGAAAAGTTCATATGCCCTCACAAGGAAGCCGCACCACACCTCGCTGAGGACTACGCGGCTGCTTGCAAAGGGGAAGTGCCGGCTAGATTCAGATTTACATGAACCAAGAATGGGCTATGAGAATTGGTAAACTGTGTACGGTGCAACAAAGTTTTCATTTTGTTGAAAGCTGGTAATTCCTGTTTCAGTGTACTTTGCCTAAGTTGATGTTGGTTATCCGCTCTGTTAGATGCTGGTATGGTCTTTGCTAACTCTTGATGAAACTGATAATTTGAATCCTGATATGCTAAAGTTATCATTTACTCCCTCCGTCCTATAATACAAGATGTTGTTACAACCAATGTACTCATATATTGATTGTAATAACATCTTACATTATGGGACGGAGGAAGTTGTAGAGAAGAAACCATGCCTTTGTTGTGAACTTGTTCATCATCATGCCGTGCCATGCTATCTAACACTTGGAACTAAGTAAATGAGAACAGGTCATTCTACATTGTATTAAAATCTCTATTTTATATTTTTAATGCATTCTGGGTGATGTTTGGCTTGCACCGATGGCATAAGTGTGCCCCATGACTTTGGGATGTTCAGGCACACCCTGTGCATTGTCGCATTCCTTGGCAGGAAAAATATCGCCACCAAAATGAAATACCTGAAGAAAATGTTAAGGTTGACTGATGCCGAGGGTGAGTATTCCTGTGCCTAAGGTTCTGATTTTGTTGAGGATGTCCAAGGAATCGCTTCAGCGAAGGTTCGAGTTCCTCATCTCTGAGTTGGGGTTGGAACAGGCTTACATTTCTTATCGCCCACCAATTTTCTATTATAGCCTGGAGGGCCCGCTGAAATCCTGGTTCTGCTGTAAAGTTTCTTAAGACACTTAACATATTTAAATGCTTACTGCACCACAAATTGTTTCAGTGTTCTTGCCTGACAAGAGTTGGTTGTCAGGTCTGGTATGGCTGTCGCATGCTAGGTTGGTCATTGCTAAGACTTGATGAAGCTAGTAACTGGATCCATGAGTATTCATATCTCCATATCATCATAAATTTGTCTCTTAATGTCAATTCTGGACCCTCTTTTTGGGAACAATTTTGGACTAATTGATGGCGACAATACATTGATCAATCCAAGGATTCAGTTTTGATCCAGTTTGTTGGTTGCTTGTTCTAATTCTTGTGAGCTGAAAATCCCCGTTCTTTCTGCAATGCTATGGCTGGTTAAAACCAAGCCTCCTCTTGTTTTCACCAGTCAGCCTTACATGTGTCTGAAGCTGTGTTGTTATATCATGATCTGTGCTAGCAAATGGTTGGAATATTTACTTCTGCCTTGATTGACCTCAGGTGTTAGCCTCATTGTTCTGGATCTTTTGGAAAATGAGAAATTGTACTTGTTTTCATAGGTGGCTGGTGGCAAGTGAGGATGTTGTTCAAGGCTGGAATGAACATTGGCGTCCTGCGCTTGGAGAATGGCTGAAGAATAGTGGTTTGGCAATCTGTCTGCTATCTATCAGTGAGCTTGTTGGTATGTTGTTCAGTCCATAAATCTGTTGGTATTTCTGCCCAGCATAAATTTTGTTGGAACCGTGTGCTATATAAGTTTGTTCGGTAGTAACTCCCCACTTCTGCTGCTGCGCATATGTTTACAGTTTACATTCGCACCTTATAGTTTAATAAGACCTCCTGCTCCAGCCGTTCCAGCTTGTCAAAATTCAGCATCTAAAGATAACAATGCTGCATTTGTTTGTCTTGGCGGAGTTACATTTTGAATTATGTTCTGATGTACTCCAAGTTATACTAAACCAGAGGGAGTATGTTGTGATAGTGAGTTACAGTTAACCATTGTTTTGACCTCTTGCTAGCATAGCTTTTTCTTTTGAGTTACTACCACTCATGCGCGATTAGCTAACTCATAAAACAGTAAAACTGAAAATTATGGTTACTGCTGATGGGGTCGGCGAGGAGATCCCCCTTGTAACTGATGTCGCGGCATGGTTGACGAGCCATGATGTGGCGCTTGGAGAATGCATTAAGAATGGTGTTTAGCTTTCTTTCTGCTATACTATAATGTATCGCTGAGCTTTTTTGGAAGTGGTTCAGTCAGTGCCTATATCGCTGGTGCTGTAACAGGAGCGCTCACCTTCGAAGGGCGGCGAGTATTGTTTTGCGGTGGTAGATGTAGTTCCTCTCCACCCCACCCGCTGGCCACCGCCAGCAGCTGACACGCGGACCTCCTTAGAGCACGTGGGGCTCAGGAACAGGGCATGGTCGCCGAAGCTTCTCGCCTCCGCCAACTTGTATTCATATTGCGTCCTCTCGTCGTGTTGAGCGCCGCCGTCTTCATTCACGGGAACAGCTTGGTGCGTGAGATCCCATATAGGGACAGTTTGTTGTTCTGAGAGGGGCCATAGAGTTCTCTGTTGCAGAAGGCGATGTCCAGCCGACCTCCGGGTAGCCAACCCTGCAGGCAATCTGAAGCTACGGCTTATAACTCCCTCCATTCGGAGTTACTTGTCTCGAAAATGGATGTATCTAGAACTTAACATACATCTAAATACATCCATTTCTGCGACAAGTAATTCCGAACGGAGGGAGTAGCAGCGAGGGACAAGTGAGTGTGGGATCAAGGCGGTCAGTGAGGGTAGCCGCAGTGATGCACATCATGAACTATCGATGTTGTTTATATATGGATGCATGTATGTCTCAAAAAAGAAGGTTTATATATGGATGTAGAGAGGAAATTCTGAACTCCTCCCCTTTGTTCTTCTTCTTCTTCCCCAAGTCTCCCTGTTCTTCTCTCCTACCCATGAAACTATAGATTTGTTGTCCCAATCATAGGTTAGGACGTTAGGTCATAACAAAATCATGTGATCTGTTAGGTCTCTTCGGAGGAGCAGCCACGGCTCCGCTGTTCAAACCCAGTGCGTTGTGTAACAGGTCTCAGATCCATGGAAGACAAGTTCCTCACCGAGATTAAGGGGAGAAAGGACATACAAGGGGATAGAAAAAGATGAAATTGACTAGGTGAAACAACTGCTCGGGATCATCCCACTATTAACCAGCCATCCAATGAAGTAGCCTCCATGACCAAAGTGCTACTTCCGTGTTTGCCCTAGCATGCAGAGACCAAAAGGCCATGCCAGAGCAGCATCAATGAGCTAGCCATGTTCACTATGTTCATTCACTTCCGTGTTTGCTCTACATGATGCATCACTCAAATGAAAAGAACTTGCACACTTTCTCTCAGCTAGCTTCCCAAAGCAACCCCATCGTTTGTAATTTATAGAGGTACATTATTGCCCGTGTTTTATTAATGCATGCCGACCAATAATTTCTCAAAAGTTATAAAGATTTGGTACTTTCTTGTATAGCTTGTTTGGTTGGAGATAATTGAAG
The DNA here is from genome assembly GCF_002162155.2 of Triticum dicoccoides. Taxonomy (NCBI): domain Eukaryota; kingdom Viridiplantae; phylum Streptophyta; class Magnoliopsida; order Poales; family Poaceae; genus Triticum; species Triticum dicoccoides. Next base: position 14,899,628 of record NC_041391.1, on the reverse strand, counting down.
AGAGAGAAACGGAAATTTAGACGTTCTGCGACACAAAGTAACTCCTTTGCGGAATCTGATAATATAGGAAGGATTGTGCGTGACAACTGGGAGTATAGCTCGTAACATTTTTAATAACAGGTAGAATGGTTTTTAGGAGAGAACTGTTTTACATAGAACATCTTGATACTTTGTCATAACTTATATTCTCATCACCTACAAAATCTCACGCAATCCCCAAACTCACCCAATATGTCTGCCCGGATAGTTCGGAGAAAAAAGCGTGTGTAACGACCCTCTTCCCAAACCCGCCCCATTTGTCCAGACCCGTATGTGGGGAAGAAATGGGAGATAACTGGGAGACCCCATTGGAGGGGAGGACAAATGTGGCTCAGCAAATAAGGGCTCAAATTAGGCACTTGCCCTGTGAACGAATGAGTTGGCGCCAGAAGCACTACAGTCACATTTTGAGCTTCTTGGAGAGCAAAAAGGGGGTGACAAGGCTTGAAGTCCCACTTGACCATGTGGCAAAAGCCTGACATCTAGAAGAAGGAAACGATAGACTCAAAAAAGAATAAGAAGGAAACGATAAGACTGGCTTTGCTCCTCCTACTAATTAACCAGCCAGCCAACGTAGGCATCACTATCCTCGAAGTGCGCCTTCGCATCCCGTTGCTTCTCAATCCTAGAATGGAGAGATGGAAGGGCCACACCAGAGCATTATCGATGAGCTAGAGCTGCTTGGTCCAGTTCAGTTTTCTGTTTGCCGTGCATGATCCATTACTATGTTTTCTGCGAGCTAGCTTCTCAAAGCAACTTAATCGGTAGTTCTAATTTATAGAGCTGAGCTGAGTTTCATTAATGCATGCCAACCAATAAAGAAGGTTTGATACTTTCCCCTACATTTTATTTGGTTGGAGGCCTCTTGGAGCGCATGGAGTGACAAAGACCAGACCATGAGTAATTAGCTGAAGGCCTCACCCGAGCCCATGTGCTGAAGGCCTCTACGAAGCCATCCCACCTTAAGTCCCCCGCCAATCCCGACACCATGCTCACGTTCATTGCAAGCCATGGCCTCCCCACGGCAGATGTTCCTTCCTTTGTCATGAGGCACCACAATTTTCTCTGCGGCAAAATGGAAAAACCCTGGCCCCAATCATCGTTATTAGGTTCACCGGCCTTAGTCTCTTTTATTCTGAGATTGTGCGACTCATCCCGCTCATTTCCACACACTTCCGCAACAAATCCGGCGTCTCTAGGGTCATGGTCATGGTGGGGTGGCTTCATGCCCCTCAAGGTCAAGGTGTTCGCTTGGTTTCTGCTACATGGCAACACTCGTACGCGGGCCTTCCTTCATCGAATTGAGTCTTGTTTATGATGACTTCCCTTTCTGCCAGGGTCTTTTGGAGACAATCCCACACCTCTAGTTGGAGTGCCCCCGTCCGCATCTGATGTGGGCGCGTGTCCTCAGCAGTCGTCGCTTGCCTGTAGATTGCACGGGTGGAAATGTTTGGCGCGCTTTCTCTGTTTATTAACCATTCTGGAGCCGTCCTCTCCTCAGCATGGCGATGTGCTATCTGCTCTGGGTAGTCTGGAAGTCTAGGATCTGGATGGTGTTCGATAACATCTATACATCTGACCTTGACTTGCGGCATTTGATCCATGAGCGTCTTCGATTGTTGGTTGACTATGCTTTCTCCTCCGTAGACTGTACACTGTTGCTTCAATGGTGTGTGTGTGGATATTTGTAGCTGATGTGCTCTCTCTCTCTCTCTCTCTCTCTCTCTCTCTCTCTCTCTCTCTACCCTCTGCAAGCTTATGTAATGAACGAACACTGTCATATTAATAATACAATGTTCAGGTGGGCGATTGCCACCCGTGGCCGCTCAAAAAAGTACTACCTACGACATCGTGTCCCTCACCGCCAAGGATCCGCCGTTCCACATATCCGAGGTGGGGTTGGAGCCGTCCTACATTGCTCATCAGCCGGCAGTACTCACTTATAGCTTGGACTCAGGACCCCGTACTTTGTTGTGATGTTTCTTAAGTAAAAAAAGGTGTGATCAAGCGTGAACCAGCAAGCTATTATACAATTGCCAAGTTCACTTAGAGGTCATTCGTTTAGACGCGCGTTACTTTACAAATGATTCCCTTGAACATTCAGTCTAGACGTGCGTTAGTTGATGAACGATGGACTACCCGGATGCATTTGGTCCGGAGATTGATAGATGTTCAATTATCCGACCAACCTGATTCGACACACTAAAAGTTAGCTAGAAATGGTGTGTTTACGGTGAAATCTTTTTATATGGATTTGATTAGTTCTGGCCCAATCTCGAGATCGTTACATATTTGAAAGGTTAAGGTTCCCTTGCATATTAAGATCTTTATGTGGTTCGTCCACAAGCAAATGATCCTCACCAAAGGTAACTTACTTAAGAGGCGATGGGTAGGTAGTTCGCGTTGTTGTTTTTGTGATTACGATGAAACAATACAACACTTATTCATAGAGTGCCCACTCGCCAAGCTGCTTTGGAGAACGATCCATATAGCCTTTAACATTACTCCTCCAGTTGACATTCAATCTTTGTTTGGAACGTGGTTAGCTGTGATTGATAAGATTACTGCGGCTCGTATTCGGATTGGAATAACTACGCTCATGTGGGCTATATGAAATTGGAGGAATGACATGATTTTTAATAGACAACGTATTTAAATTTCTTGCAGGTCATCTTCAGAGCGTCCGCATGGATCCGTATGTGGTCCTTATTCACTCCTACGGATTCTAGGGAGCCTTTGGTTACTGGGTGGAACCAGTAGAGATGGTAGCGCGGGCTATATTCAACCGGTTCGGATGGCGGTTGCATAACAGGATCACAGTCTAGGGAGCTTGCCGTCGTTGCGTACCGTTTCAACATCGAACATATCCCGGACGTCACCGCGGTAGTCACACTCAGGGATCCTATCGTTGTCGTCAGACATTTCCTATGTTCATAATTCAGAGATTAAACTTCTAAAATTCAATATATGTACTAAAAAAACTAAATTAGATAATTATTATTGATCACGGGTTGATTATCGGTATGTCGGGATTGTTCCTCTCTGACATTTGCGACCGTTGGTGATGGAAGCTCCTACTTTCATTTGAAAGTGCATCACACCAAAATATCTAGCGCCTTCAAATGAAAAGGAAGCTCACTTCATGAAAACGGCCAGTATTCTTCTTCTCTCATATATAGTGGACATTCTCCATCGATGATTTTTCGACCATCGGTGATGGCCGCTACTCCTCCTTCCCCTAGTGTGTAACAAAGGTCTAGCACAAAGAGAAGAAGGAGAAGCGACCCCCACGACAATAGTCGGCATTCTTCTTTTCTCATATATGGCGGAAACTCTCCCTCACTATTTTTTTACTGTTATGTATGGAGCCCCGACAAACTTCTAGTCCACCCAAAATGTCTTTTAGTTCTCTTTCCGGCAAATCCAAGACACTCAATATTTCCTACATTCTAGCACAAGCCATGCTAAAATACAAGGGAAAATCCGCCATAACCTTTACTAAAAAGGACATATCGAGCGCTTGAAATTTGCCAGAAATGGAAATAATCAACACTCTGGCCAAACACAGGCCACTCGGAGGTGTTCTCTGCAAAATGCATCTATGCCTCCATCTTGTCGGCATTTTTCAAAATCAATAATGAAACAGAAGTGCATATAACAGAGAGTAGGCTCACAGATACTTTCTCAAAAAAACTAGCTAGCTTCATCACATTGTCACAGCTACTCATCTACTACTCTACTACATCTATGAAAACATCTACATCATCATCGACATCAACTAAATATGGGGATTTGGCTGGTGACGGCGACAACAGTGGGAGTGATGCAGGTGCTCCTTGATTTCTGCAAAAATAAAATATAAACAAAAACATTATTATCCTAATTTTAGGACTTAGTGAAACCCTATAAGCTATCAACTAAACATTATTATGCTGATTCAAAAGACCTACATTTACTAAAAAATTGTAAAACTTGTTTTTTTACTAAAAAATTGTATTACCAAATATACCCTACTTCTAACCTTAACAGCTATCCATCCATCCATCTATCTATGCAAAGCATTACTAAAAGAAACCTAGTTTAATCCATCGGTCTATCCATCTATCTATCCAACCATTAAAAAGACCTAATTTCATCCACCCGTTTATGCAATGCAGGAGGGAGGGAGGGAAGGTTGAGGGTTCAAGGGAGATGGTGGGAGGGAGGGACAGAGGGAGGACGGACAGGGTCAGAGGGAGGGAGGGAGGGATAGAGGAGGGAGGGAGGGAGTGATAGAGGATGGTGGACGGTTGGAGGAAGGGAGGGAGACATACCGGGTGGCGATGGTTGCAATAGCAGGCGGCAATGCGGCGGCAGCGGCAACGACAGGCGGGATGGAGATGGAGAGTGGGGAGGGTGAGTGAGGACCGCGCGCGTGGGTGAAGGTAAGTTAGACTTACCAGAAGCGCGGTTGAAGGTAAGTTACCCGAATTAGTTGTAGCGCTGGAATTCGCTACCCGCTACTACTAAAGGCAGCCCCGATCGATGGCGATGGGACCATTTAGGAGGAGCGCTGGTTGAACAGCCCGCGCTACTAGTACTTGGCAACCTGTAGTGCTAGTAGCTGCCCCGCGCTACTGCTAATATCATATCTACAAGTTTTCTCCTAGTAGTGTAGGGTTAGGCTTGGATGGAGGCGGCGTAGAGGAGGAGGAGGGGCGCGCGAGTGCGGGAGGAGGTCGTTGGAACAGGAGGGGGCACCTTTTATACCCTGTGATGTGAAATGACGAAAATACCCTCGGGTGGGCGCCGGTTTACGCGTGGTGGCACGAACGTTCTCTGCACTATTCATTGCTACAGGGTCTGCATGCGATCCGACGGGCCCTATCTCATCAAGCAAAGCGATCCAACGGGCGGAAAGCCCAAATCGCTAAGAGCGCTGGGTTCCCCCGTGAATCTTGTTTCTGGATTCGCCACTTTGAAGGGGTCAAAGAGTCAAATGCTGCACATATGTTTTACATTGACATTTGCACCCTGCACATATGTTTGCCAGTTTTGCACCTTAATTTGTCGCAGGTAGTGTGTGTTTCGCGCATTATGTGGCGCTTGGAGGACGGCTGAAGAACGGTGTTTGGCACGATCCTTTCCTCACGGATCGAAGCTAGCACAACGAGCTAGGTGGCCCGTCGAGTTGCCCGCATACACAAACTCCTACGTGAGCATGCACGTATACACAACGACTGAATCGATCGCCTGATCTAATCTCGCCGGACGCAAAACACACACATACGCACAACGGGAGAATGGCTGATTGGCAAAGCCTCGTATATATCGCGAACCAACCTGTGGTTGGATGGTTAGAGGGATTGTGGTATCTTCAGTGGGATGAGACATTCCTGTACATATAAATAGTTGTACACAATCTAAGCAAAATTGCTAGCTGTACAAATAAATACTTGATTTTACAGTCTTCTTCCATCTAATTACCAATCACAAACTTTACGATACAGGCATGTGCACAAAACAATTACGCACATGTAACTTGGTTCATGTCGGGATTAACTCCAACAGTACTTGTAAAGAAAGGATGCAAGTCTCTACACACAAATGATTGAATGGACTAGCCGACATCACTTATGAAGGTTACAGGGCTAATTAGCTATCCAGCCAATGAGATTTTTCATGCCAGAAGAGTGGGCTTTCGCTCCCGGTTTCCTCTCAGTCCTATATGGCTACCTTCAGCATCCATGGACAGATCAATGGCCATGCCAGAGCATGGGCAATGTGCTAGCTATGATCATCAGGCTCAATTCAGTCCATGGTTGCCATGCATGATGCATCGCCCAAAAAGAAACTTTTTATTTGCTCTCTGCTAGCTTCTCAAACCAACTCCGTCGTTTTAATTTATAGAGCTGCACTATCGCATGTACGTGCAGACCAATAATTTCTTAAAGAACTTACAAATATTTGGTACTTTCCTTTGTAGCTTGTTTGGTTGGAGGTTATTAAAGAGACGGAAAGCAGATGTAAATGTTGTGAGATACAAAGTCACTCTTTGGATGTGAGTTGGCATAAGTTGGCCATCATCTAGAGGCTTCAACCCTATTATAGCATGCCAAATGAAATCCTTGTTCTGATGTAACGTTTCTTAAGACAATTAACATATTTTAAATGCTTATTGCACGTCTGCACCAGAATGGTTTTGCTTGGCATTGTAAGCTGGCAAACTTTTAGGGGCTTTTTCTTGCCTAACAAGATGTTGATTGTGTGGTATAGTGTGTCTGTGGCATGCTGGTTTGGTCATCGCTAACTGCTAACACTTGATGAAGATAGTAATTAGATCATGAGTCGTCTCAATATCATTTTTGGATACAATTATGGACTTGCTGATGGCCACAATATGTTGATCAGTCCGAGGATGCAGTTTCGATCTAGTTTGTTGGTTGCTTGCTCTAGTTTCTGTGAGCTAAAAATGTTCCTTCTTTCTGCAATATCTTTGTTTGAAGAGATTAAATGTCGTGAATGAATTCATTTTGTACTACTTTGAGTCAGTTTTATTTCCTACATTTTTCTCCTGTATTTTTTAATGGCCTATTGACTAATACTTCAAATTCTAGGGACTACTGACCCCAAAATTAAACAATGAAGTTGTATAGTTTTCGTATATGGCCTACCACCTACTTCAAATACTATGACTGGTTAAGACAAAGCCTCCTCGCCAAGGATCCGCCGTTCCTCATATCCGAGGTGGGGTTGGAGCCGTCCTACATTGCTCATCGGCCGACACTACTCGGTTATAGCTTGGAGGCCCGACTCAGGACCCTGTACTTTTTTGTGAAGTTTCTTAAGTAAAAAGGTGTGATTAAGCGTGACCCAATAAACTATTATACAATTGCCAAGTTCACTTAGAAGTCTTTTGTGGAAAAGTGCATATGTCCTAACAAGGAAGCTGCACCGCACGCTGAAGAGTATGCCGCTACTTGAGGAGAAGTGCCAACTATTCAGATTTACATGAACCGAGAGCGTGGCTTCAAACTTGGTAGACTGTGTACGTACGACAAAGTATTGATTCTCTAGTAAGCTAGTAATTCTAATTTCAGTGTATTTTACCGAACATGATGGTTCTTGTCCGATCTGTTAGATGATGGTATGGTCATTGCTAAGGCTTGATGACAGTAGTAATTTGATTCATGGGCACTGATATGTCCATGTCATCACAAAATTTCCCTTGAATGGCAATTAATACTATTTCAATGTTCTTTGCTTAATTGGATGTTGTTTGTCTGCGCACTTAAATGCTGGTATGGTTATTGCAAACACTTGGTGAAACTTAGAATTTGATTTCTGAATTCTGATATGTTATTGTTATCATTTAGTAGAGAAGAGACCATGAATTGGTCATGAACTTATTCATACTCATGCCTTATTATTTAACACTTGGAACTAAGTAATTGAGAATAGGCCATTCCGCATTGCATTAAATTTCTGAATAGAAATTTTGTGCATTCTGGGAAATGTTGGCTTGCGCCGATGGCATAGGTGTGCCCCGTGATTCTGGAATGTTCAGGCACACCCTGCACATTGCCACATTCCTTGTTGAGAAAAATATTGCTGTCAAAATAGAATATTAGAAGTAGACATTCAGGTTCACTAATGCCGATGGTGAGTGTTGTTGTGTGTAAGGTTCTGATTCTGCTCAGGATGTCAAAGGAATCGTTTCAGTCCAGGGTCAACTTTCTCATCTCCGAGTTGGGGATGGAACCAGCTTACATTGCAAGCTGGCCTTTTGGCTAGATGGCACCTATTTCTCAGTGGTGTAAAAATATATGTTCACAAATACATTGCAAGCTAGTACTGTTGACCTTTGTACCAAACTTAGTAATGTCAGATATGATACTAGACAACATTGTTAGTTAAAAAAAGCAGGATTACCTCCGGCCTGTGCATCAAAATGATGCATACAATAATCTTTATTAAATTATTCAGCAGAGCCTGACAAAGTAGATACATGGGTAAACCTAAAGCCACCTTCCCGGTGACCTCAATCACTACACCTAGAAGTCTAGTGGCGTGCACTAGCGTATCCACGCATGCAATCCAATCCGGTCGCCTAAACAAGCTGCCCCACGGCGACCCGAGACCACGAACCGGTCTAGCAGACCTACAACATGCACAACATGCATCCGCCCTAGAGTCCGCCACCACCATCTTCCAACATCCCATCTTCAAGAGAGATCAATGCATAGGCCTTGCCAGGCCCAATTGTTGTCGATGACTCCATGATGCCAGACAGCCCCACCACCCTACGTGCCAGCATCAACACATGTCAACTCTGGGATCCAGTTGCGCCACGCCGCCGAGACCCACTGTCACCGACGTGATAAATGCCACACCGCTCCATCTCCAGATCCAGATCACTGCCAACGCCATCCCAATGGTGCCCATTAACCACAGATCACCCTAGATGACGCCTTCAAGAAGGGAGCAACGCCAAGGGCGCCGCCGCTGCCTACCGCAGGGTCTCAAGCGTCCTCAAGGAGAAGAACTGCGCCCTCAAGCGACGCCGCTGTCGTGGCCGACCAGGGCCTGATGGGGATTTCTCCCGATCTGGATCCCACCACAAGCTCCATCCGTAATCGCGGCCTAAGACCTACAGGGAGACCATGAATTAAGACACGGGAGGAAGCGATCTAATCTGGCGCCGCCGGGCGCCACGGCAGCCAAGCCAGGCCTAGATCCCCAGGCACCCTGCCGGCTGCTCGGCTAGGACACCGCCCCCTGCCTGCACCTCCGCTCGCTTCAGAGTAGGTAGTGCCTCGCCGGCGGAGCTACCGCTCTCAGTACAGAGCCCTCCACGCCGAGAAGCTAGGGCAGATCAGCATGAACCGCGTCGCCACCTTCCTTGGCTGCGGCGCAGGCTTGCCAGGTGCGAGCCTCCGGCGGCAGCAAGAGGCGGGCCAAGGCTGAGCAGGCCCCAAGCGGCGGCGCTAGTGTTCAACCCCGAGTCGCTAGGGAGGGGGCGATCGGGGGTCCTCGGGGAGAACATTGTTAGTTATATAGAATTGTATTGTCCCATGAACAGATTGTTGAATATGTCTGCGTATTTTAATTTTTTTGGATACATTGCTTTGCTTCCATGGTTTCTAGGCTTCTGAACTCTTGTTCTCATTTAGGAATGAATGTGCTTCTTAACTACATACTTCTAATGGTATTATTTCTTAGCATATAAAATACCAACGAAATTATATTTCGCTGCTTGTCCTCTACAAAATAAAGTGTCCTCGTATATGGTTGTTGATTGATCCACTATAATTCTCGAGAGCTTCAGGTAGTTATCCATTGATTCAATAGGTAATTATGCAGCTGAGCTGTTAAGAATCAAGGGAGAAGTTGTATACAATCATTTACATTTCCTATGTCAGGTCACTGTCGTTCTCTCGCAAGACCATCATCCCTTTCTATACTAGATTGACAGGTCTGCACGATGGACAATTCCTTGTTTCTTTCGCATTCCTGCAGCAACAACTTCTACTCTGGACCATTTGGAAAAGGAAAAATCCAGCTGTTTTTTTATAGTAACTTTGTTTTTACGAGAACTGATAGACAGTTGGTAGCAATGTCGCTCATTTTTTTTTAGAAAAGGAGAATGTCTCCCGGCCTCTGCATCAGAATGATGCATGTAGCCATATATTATTAACAATGCAAAATCCAGCAGCCAAACAATCTCGACTCGAAAAGAAAGTGGAAAACAAACCCTAAGGCGGTATAGCTCACGACAGCAATTTTCCTAGATAGCCACTAATCCTATGTTACAAGACACAACAGAAAGGAAAAATACACAACTCTTAGGCTACGCCTTTAAGAAGGAACTGCTGCAGGTGCACCCATGATGGCGAGTCCACCACAAGGTTGGACCCCGGATTCTCATCCCCCAAAAGCTAAGGTTCATTCCACCGCCTTCAGCAAGGATACGATGCAAGCGTGAGACGACATAGCCCGATCAGAGATATTGTGTTTCCAACGGAGTGCATAAACTAGTCGTTGAAGCCGTTTGTACCATCCACCCTTATCCGTCTACCGATGTCCCGATAGTCGAATACCTTTAAAGAAGACAACGGAAGACGAAGACATCGCGTACCGCCTGCCTCCTGCTACTGTCGCACTACCTTCGATCCAACAGCAGCAGACTAAACATGATACCTCCGCCAGAGCCACCATGCATTGGATTTCAAACACTCAAAACATCAATATCATAACATTTCATTGAATTTCAATAATTTCATTCGATACTAAAATATTTACTATTCGGCCAAAATATTCAACAAGTTTAGTACTACATAGGAATTCAATATTTTCCAATTTACAGAATTTCAAATATTTAATTGAATTCAAGTGAATATTTTGTCCATTGGCTGAAATACAAAGCAAAATCACTGAAATTTGTTGTAAATATGAGCAATTTACCATATGATTTTCCTAACAGAAATAGTAGATAAAACATGACTATCGTAATAGAGAAAATACGAGTCATGCAATCCTACAGAGAGTATGCAAATGGCATCTGAAGTGGTGAATATGAACATAACATATCTAGAATAGAGGTTAGAACAAGAAACTGTAGAAGGATCTCAAACGTAGAGAACACGAAGATGTATTGAGCTACGACAGAAGCATTGGCATTGGGGTTGATGTCCTCGCCGGCCATGTCATCAAAGAGGTTGTCGAGGTCAGGGAAGAAGTCGTTGTTTGGGAAGTGGTCGTCGGAGTCTGTGGCTTCTGTGATGACGAAGTCAGTAGTCGCACAGTGCGCTCTCCAGAAACCTTATCACCCTTCTCCCTTACAGGACTAGAAGTAGCGGGGTTTCGGAGGCCTACTGTCCCGACCTACAGTGCACGCTGCAAGCCATGATGGGGAAGATCGTAGCGGTAGCTCAGAGATTGGAACTCGGTGGCGTGAGGAAGATGATGTTCTGGTGTGTCGCTCTGGAGAGGAGCGACCTCTCGTTTATTGGCACAGGAGAAGGAGGCCAACATTCTGCGATGGGAGGTTGATACGTCTCCAACGTATATATAATTTTTTATTGTTTCATGCTATTATACTATCAATCTTGGATGTTTATTATGCATTTATATGCTATTTTATGTCATTTTTGGGACTAACCTATTAACCTAGTGCCCAGTACCAAATGGAGTCCAAATTTGAAGAAAGTTTTTGACGATTTTTTTGGACCAAAAAAGACCCTAGAAGCTTCGGGAGAAGTTTAGGGGAGCGACGCGATGGTGGCAAGCTTTCTAGGCGCGCCCTATGTGGGGGGCGCCCCTGAGCTTGTGGGCCCCTCGTGGCATCCCTAACCCTAATATCAGATCTGCAAATACTCAAATAATCCCCGTATACCAGAAATCCACCTGAAACACTTTGTCTGCCGCTGCAAGTTCTGTTCTCGAGAGATCGCATTTGGAGGCCTTTTTCGGTACTCTATCAGAGGGGGATTTAATCACGTAGGGCTTCTACATCAACATTGCTGCCCTTTCGATGATGTGTGAGTAGTATATCATAGACCTACGGGTCCATAGCTAGTAGCTAGATGGTTTCTTCAATTTCTTTGATTTTTAATACAATGTTCTCCTCGATGTTCTTGGACATCTATTTGTTGTAATCCTTTTTGCGTGTGTTTGTTGGCATCCGATGAATTGTGGTGTAATGATCTGACAATCTATGAATATTATTTGAGTGTCCTTTGAACTCTTTTATGCATAATTGTTATATATTTGTATTCTTCTATGATCTATTTATTTGGTTTGGCCAACTAGGGATAAAAGAAAGGGTTTAATCATATGAATTGGATCTATCTCTCTACATCATGTCATCTTGCTTAAAACATTAATCTGTTTTTGTTAACTACATCGTGTTTGATGGTGAACACACACAAATTCACCGTTATATGGTCCCGATGCCAAATTTAATGTCTCCTAATTTCCTTAGACAATGCCGGTACTAGGAACTATTAAAACATCAACCATCTAGCAGAAATTAAGGAAACGTGTAGAGAATTTGTCCCCGTACATTGGCCATGAGGAACTAAAAGTCTGGAGGCAGAAACCACATGCAACCTTTATTTTTGTCCTCATCGCGGTAATGGTACAGTCTTGACATAATCCTTCCCATGTGATGAATGTACCCGTTGTCTGAGAAGTACACGGCACAAGGCTTCAACATGCATGGAGAGATCAAAGGCCATGCTAGAGCATGGGCATTGTGCTAGATATGATCAGACTCAATTCAGTCCATGGTTGCCATGCATGATGCATCACCCAAAAAGAAACTCATATATTTCCTCTCGGCTAGGTTCTCCATCGTTTTAATTTATAGAGCTGCACTATCGCCTGTTTTTCATCAATGCGTGCATACCAATAATTTCTTAAAGAACTTACAAATATTTGGTACTTTCCTTTGTAGTTTGGTTGGAGATTATTAAGAGACCGAATGCAAATGTAAATGTTGTGAGATACTCCCCCCGTCCCATAATGTAATACGTTTTTGCAAGTAACATTAGTTTGCAAAAACATCTTACATTACGGGACAGAGTAGAAAGTAAATCTTTGGATGTGAGTTGGCACCATAAGTTGCCAAGCTTTTAGGGGCTTCAACCCTATTATAGCATGCAGGCAAACTGAAATCCTGGTTCTGACATGACTTATCTTAAGAAAATTAACAACTTTAACTGCTTACTGCACGTCTGACCAGTATGGTTTTGCTTGGCACCATAAGCTGGCAAGCTTTAGGGGCTTCAGCCCGGGCTTTTTCTTGCCTAACAAGATGTTTGTTGTCTGGTATAGTGTATCTGTGGCATGCTGGTTTGGTCGTCGCTAACTGCTAACACTTGATGAAGCTAGTAATTATATCACGAGTCCTCTCAATATCATTTTTGGATACAATTATGGACCTGCTGATGGCCACAATATGTTGACCAGTACGAGGATGCAGTTTCGACCTAGTTTGTTGGTTGCTTGCTCTAGTTTCTGTGAGCTAAAAACGGTCCTTCTTTCTGCAATATCTTTGTTTGAAGAGATTAAATGTCGTCAAAGAATCCATGTTGTACTACTTTGAGTCAGTTTTATTTCCTTCATTTTTCTCATGTATTTTTGAATGGCCTATTGACTAATACTTTAAGTTCTAGGGACTACTGATCCCAAAATTAAACAATGAGGTTGTATAAGTTTTCTGAATTTTATTTTATTGACTAAATTCTAATATGTATTATTTAATACAAATATGTGTTATTTCATACAAATATGAGTTACTTCATGCAATATCTGGAAATAGATCAAACATGAGTGCTGAAAGAGGAAAGGTAGCACTAAAATAATAAACTGGCCTCACGTGTAAAAACAAGTTGATGTATGAGCACCCATCTATGATCTCCTACTGCTCCCACCAGAGGCGCGCAACCTGCTCTCCTGCAGCGGAGGCGGCAGCGACCGGCTATGATCAATCGCTCGTCGGCATTGGCGCTCTAGGGCAAAGGCATCACGCGATCGAGGGAATAGGCAAATCGTGAACGGGCGAAGCACGCGATCGATACGTGGACTGCTGGGCACTCGCAGTTTCGCTCCTGGTTTTTCCTTCTCTCATCAAGCCTACACATATCCAGTGATTTGGGGGCCCCAAAACTTTGGTGCCCTATGCGGTCGGCCACTTTTGCCTCCCTTGTCGACGGGCCTGCCAGTCCGTCGCTGGCCAGACATGGCGCGAGCACCAAAGGGCCTTGCTGCCGCAACAATCGAGGCGATTATTGAAATCACTAATTGAGGAGTACTCCTTCCAAAGATCACCCCCCATTCTCAGGTTGTGACAAATGGCACGCTGCATGTGTGCCATTTGTTGCAATCTAAAAAATTTCTTTTTTTCCGTAGATCCATTTATGCAAAACGTTTTATTTCTTCAACCGTGCGTGCAAGTCTCGACCCGTTTTCATTGCTGGATTCATTGCGTCGAGATCTTCAAAACTAGATCCCATGTTGATAGGTTTCGATGAATTTCTTTTTCACGAAAAAAGACAGATGAAAAAATTGAACCGGGAGCATGTTTTTCCCTTTTCGGAACCGTTTCCGTGAGGCACGGCTATGCCTATCACGAAGGCAAATCGCGCGTCTCGTGGAAGCAAAACCGTGTCTCTCAGGAAAGAAAAAAAAGAAAAAATATGCTTTTTTTTAGTTTTTGAGCGTGCCTCTTGCGGAAGCAAAACCGTGCCTCTCACGGAAGAAAAAAAAAAGAAAAACACATTTTTTTTTCCGTTTCCAAGAGCCACGGCCTCGCGGAAGCAAAACCGTTCCTCTCGCGGAAGTAAAATCGTGCCTCTCGTGAAAAAAAGAGAAAACATTTTTTTTTCGTTTCCGAGAGGCACGACCGTGCCTCTCACGGAAGCAAAATTGTGCCTCTCACGGAAGAAAAACCATGCCTCTCACGGAAAAAAAGACACGTTTTTTTTGCCAAAAATGTTTTTTAAATGTCAAAAAGTTAAGGAAAACCAAAAAGTTGAACCCCCCTAAAAAAAACTATCAAAAAAGGAGAAAACATGTGCGGAAAAAAATCCGGAGGGAGCGCCCAGAGTGCGACACGCGGCGGCAGCTGAGAGCGCGCTAGCCCACTCCATGTGATCGTTGGGGAGACTCCTGAAAGAGTGCTCCTCAACTAGTTGCTCTCGTTGATTGTAGGTGTTAATTTCATATCTTGTAATAATGATTTAACAGTGGTTGTCTTTGTTCTCTACTCTACTTAATAATTATAAGAAGACTGGTTGTGTGCTCCTCAATGAAACAGATACTAGCGTAATTTCAGCCTCCTTTCTGAAAAAATAGACTAAGTTCTAATCACTCCCTCGAAAATATGCAATTTATGTTTTGACACGCTACAACTATGACGCGTCCCCTAGCAGAGGAATGCATGCACCCTAAACTCTTGGCTCTTGCTGGACTGCTAGATCAATGGTGGAATGACATCTCCATGGCTCTAGACAAGAGAAGCACAACTAGAGCTATCTATGCTTGCAGGAATAGTTGGAAAGAATGGAACCGTCCCATTTTTCAGGGCGTTCCTCAGCTCCAAGGTAGGACCGTGTTGATGATCAAGCAAATACTCTAGCTCTAAGCCTGCACAATTGAAAAGCTCGGGGAAAATGAACCACAGACCAAGATCCAGATGGATTTGTCTGTTTGAATTATTTTTTATCTATTTTTCCACCTTGTTACAAGCTCTGTAACTTGAGGTATTCCCCTCTTCTATAATGCATCGGCAGTACACCTGCTGCTCTCGATAAAAAATAAAGATGCACGTAAAGCGTCATTAAGAAAGCATGTAATGAGATCCTATTTTACACCATATATTGTTACGTTCTAATATATTAACTACAAAATGAATTATCCGTCTAATATGCAGAAAAATAATAATTCAGCATGTGGCAGTAACAAACCCATTAATGGCTTAAATTCCACGGTTAGCCATGCGTACATGCTTTGCTTGTAGAGCGATCATGGGCTAGGAGTAGGGCACCAGTTGGTCAGCGTGTCATCTAGATAGCGATATGGGGGTGCCCTATCCTCCCAAAGGTATGCATCTTCACTTGATAGCTTGCAAAAAAACTCTTTCACCAGTTGAGCCATTGAGCGAAAAATTTGCAGCGAGATATGGAGGTGTCTAATATTTGACCATTATCTGGAGAGGTATTGGTGAAATCCTACCATTCCTTCTGCAGATGCCCAGTGGCGAGGCATCCCGAAGGTTGGCTCCCACACCAACACGTGGGCATGCAGCTGCTCCATGAAGACTAGAAGATGGTCCTCACTAGCAGCCAACACAATGCAGACGGCAAGGATCCCGAGTCTTTCACAGGTTGGCTGGTCATGTGCTGGCTACTGATCACCTAGCTACACGAAGTTGCTAATCACTTGGACACGACGGAAAACAGTGGTGCTTTGGTACCTCCCTCTATAGCTTGTTAGGTTGGTGGTACTTAAAGAGAGGGAATGAAAATTAGACATTGTGAGACAAAAAGTCACTCGTTTGCAGGAAATGACATTATAGGAGGGATTGGGCATAAGAATTCTAAGCCTAACTCATAAAATTTTAGTAACAGGGAGGGATGAATAGTAGGAGAGTGAGAGAGTGTGTGTCATAAGGAGAGATAGTGCACATGCATCTCTGAGAAAACGCGAGGTGAGGAGATAGAGAGACAGTGTGTGGTTGTGTGCGAGTAAGGGGGAGATACCTCTATCTAGAGGGAGGCCAAGAGACGTCTGACAATTAAGGGAAATTGGTTGATAGAGACATCGGGAGAGAGATCAAGAAAGAACTAGGGGGAGAGATCGAGAGAGACTTGGGAGAGAGATAGAGAGGGACCTAGGGGAGTGAGATCGTGAGAGACCTATGTGCGAGATATCGCGAGCGTATATGAGACAGCTAGAGTGGGTGTATGTGTGCAAGAGAGAGGGTGCATGCATAAGTGAGGAATGGAGATGGATAGAGTGGATGTCACAAGGAGAGAGAATTAGCAGGTATCCCCAAGAGAGAAAAGGGAGGCATGGAGAGTGACGTCGTGTGTATGTGATAGATATATCCCCTCGAGATTGTGAGGGAACAATTGTGGTGGGAGATCCACACACACACACGGGGGGAGAGAGAGAGAGAGAGAGACGCCAAGATAGATTGAGATAGGCCTAGGCGAGCGAGAAAGAGAGAGTGTGTATGTTTGTGATGGAGAGTAAGAGATGGTTATACCTATGTGGTGTGTGTGTGTGCAAAACATAGACTACATATAGTGTGTCTGTGTGTTGTGAGTGCGCGCGCGTGAGACAGATAAAGAGAGTGGGGTGGCCTAGAGATAGGAAGTGTGTGCGAGAGATCTAGAGAAGATGCACGGAGAGAGAAAGTGTGTATATATGAGATAGATAGATAGATAGATAGATAGATAGATAGATTTTATATATCAGCTATCATAATCAGTCAATACTGCCCCGCGCCGCCTAACCTAGGCGACACGGGGGGCGATCTGCCGCCGCCGACCCAAAGGCCTCGTCCCTCGCCCTCTCTCCCCTGCCGCCGCCGGAGGCCACGCCCGTAGCCTGGCCAATGATGGCGGCACACGGAACTGCGGGGCATCGGCGGCGTTGAGCGGCGAGTGTGACAGCGGCGTCAGCGCAGGCGCGATACCGTGACAGAGGAGCCCCTGTGGCGGCGGGCCAGATCGCGGATCTCGCTGTATCCACATCGGTTTTGGCGGGCCGGACGATTTGGTGAGCTTCTACAGGCAGGCATGGTGGGCTTGACAACGCCGTCCTAGGCACCATGGTGGTGTTATGTCCGGTCAGGCGGCGGCGGCCTGGATTCTTCGTCCAGTCCCCGGCAGCGATGGCGGCGGTTCATGTACAAGTTGCTTGATGGAGGTCCTCTGTTCTGATACGGGTGAAAACCTGGCCAAGGCCGGCGGTGACAGCGCTGTTTTATGGTGTTTCCTTCTTGAAGGCATCCACAAGGAGAAGTTCAAGACAACTATCTGCTACCTCCGGGGGAAACCCTAGATCAGTAGATCGGATGATGGCGGCACTCTTGTGTAGTTTCCCCCTTGGGGGCATCATTCTTGGAGGTGTATACGGACTCGAGGGAACGGTGGTCGGTTTCTTGGGTGAGTGGTGCTTGATCTTAAACATTGATGGCGGCCGACCTTGGCAGCGTGGTGCAGTGGAGACTTGGCGTCCGATGCTTCGAGATGGACTCGCACAGGAGGAGGACGCTGTCTGGCGTGATGGTGGCGTCGATGGCAGAGTGGCCTAACAAAGTAGAAGCCTCAATATCTACTCTGAAGATGGATCTGTGGAATGATGGCGGCGACGACACATGTAAGTGCGTCAGACCGGTTTGTGCCCCAGACCCGGTATGTGGCTCGGTTGGGGCTTCCGGCTCTTCATGATAGGCTTAGGTGAGTGGTCTGGGTATTTGGCCCAGCTAGCACCCCTTCATCATATGGATAGGAGTAGTGGCATGTTGCCAATGGTTTCAGACATATTGTTGTAATACTTTGTAAGGTCCTCGAGAATAATCAATAAAGCGGCCGCATGCATCTTCCAGATGCAGAGGCCGGGGGTCATCCTCCTTTTCTAAAAAAAGATAGAGAGAGAGATGGGGTCTAGCTAATGAGAGAGAGATGTACGTATGAGATACACACGTTGTGAGCGAGAGAGACCATACCTATAGGGAGTCGGTGTTCGAGCTAAAGATACCTAGACTGATAGAGATAGAGAGCGTGTGAGAAGCCGATGGAGAATGTGTGTGTATGTGCGCGAGAGAAAGAGTGCTAGCTACGGAGAAAATGGGAGTGCGGGAGACAGAAGAGGCTGCGTGTATGTGTAGAAGACTCATATGCACCATAACCCAATATAAATTAGATTTAAATATTAAATTAGAGATCACGGTATTTGCAATTCATACCTTCAGGGAGATAGATCTATCAAACAAGTATATCAATTTGACTTTGAGCATTTGCATAGTGTCATTTCATATTATTAATCCATAGACTCAAATGTTTGAATTTTCGATGGATTTTGAAATGCATATATAAATGGGAGCACACTTTATGTAGCATGTGTCAAACATATTATGAGTAGGAAACATACATGGTATAAATCCAAAATAGCTAGATAGAGACTCATATATATATTTGAATTCAACATAAGGTGGTTTCAAACATTCAAATCCCACATAAAGTGGATTCAAGTATTAGAATTCTTGCGTAACGGGCATTAATCTTTTGTTGTGCTTTAGAACATATAATATGTTTGCAATCGGGTATATAGATTCATATTTAAAGACAAAATGGATTCAATTTTAGTTGGTACAATATAGATGGATGTCCTTTCTCCTAAAATTTCACTAAAGCACTGAAACACACTCTACTCGGTGGAAATCTCCTGAGCCAATATCCGGGAGACGTGAAATTGACGCCCTATCTCACTATAAAAAAAGATACTTCCGTGATGATACGTGTTTATCACAGTAGGTCACATTTTCTGTCATACATGTACATCCATGATGATTTTATAACAGAATCAAGATAGTCATACATGTGCTGTCGCAAAAGTGTTCCATGACATTACCAAAATTATCATCACGGAAGTGTGCACTTCCATGACGATAAATGACGCATCATGGAAGTGCTTTCGTCAAGGGTGACCGACACATGACATCCACCGTAACGGGTCGTCGTTAAACTATTGGGTCCGGTTTTAGATCCGATAACCCGCTAACAGCCCGGACCAATGAGGATTTTCCACGTGTAAAATTGTCATTGGCCGGAGGAAACATGTGCTGGCTCACCGTTGGGATAGATGTCATCCATTAATTGGACAGGAGGCGCCTATGATACGTCGACACGTTGCACGGCCCAACAGAGACCCATTCCGGTGAAAAGGCCGCCCCGTTTGATTTGGTCAAAAGATAACGGGCCGACCCACGGAAAGCCTGTTAATAGCCTGTTCGTATATAGTCCATTTACGGCCCGCTAACTCACGGCCCATTACGGCCTATCAGAATTAAGCCCAGTAGCTTCATCTGGGCCGTCCAATATGATTCCACCCCGTTGTAACTTCTGGCCCATGTATGGCCCATGATGTCTTTCGGCCCATACGAGGCCATTTGTAAGTCTTGGCCCGTTAACGACCCGTGGTGAATCTGGCCCGCAATGAACAGCGTACCACATTATACCCATCAATGGCCCATTATTCCATTGGGCCATTTCCAACCCGTGTTATCTTTCAGCCTTCTCAGGGCCCGTTTATTCTTGGGCTCATTTCCAGCATTCGGTTACTTACGGCCCGTTACTGGCCTTTCCTGCTTGTGGTCCAAATTCAGCCCGTGGTTACAATCGGTCCGTTTGCGGCCCGTTAATCGGTTGGGCCGTTTTCATAGCGTCATAAAAAATGGCCGATTAACGATGGCCCATTATTCTCAGCCCATGAACGGACCATTTCAAATCTAGCCCGTTTACGGCCCATAATGCGGTCTGTTATCGGCCCATGTTTGGCCTATCGATCATACGGCCCGTAGAAGACCCATTGATGCTACGGCCCATAGAAGGCCCATTGTTTTTATGACCCTTAGAAGACCCATTGTCTCTACGGCCCGTAGGAGGCCATGGTAACTACAGTAAATATGTAGCCCATGGTTATTGTGGCCTAGTTTTTTAAAAATAGGTTACTGAGGCCACTAGCAAACCGCAGAAAAAGAACTGCACTGACTACAAGCAAACAAATAAATAAGACAACAAAGAGATAAGTAAGCAAGCAACTTACGCTAGGCTATCACGGCTATTACACATATTACATCCACCGGGCATCCAAGTTCGTCACCAGTGCAAATATAGGGAACAAAGCAGCATATCATATACACTGGTTGTCAAAGTTGGCGACCAGTGCAAATAAACGTCGTAGCAAAACAAGTCCAGAACTGAAACCACTTCAGAAGACGGGCTATCGCCTTGCTTAAGCAACCTCGTCGGTTCCCACTCCAGCCACGACTCCGCGATGCGTCGACCGTTACGACTGTGGGGGAGGGGGGGGGTCCGTCGGCTTGCCTTCGGAGTCACCGTTGTGACTGCGGGGGATG
>NC_041391.1:14874332-14878485 GCF_002162155.2 Triticum dicoccoides | reverse complement strand
CAGCATATCATATACACTGGTTGTCAAAGTTGGCGACCAGTGCAAATAAACGTCGTAGCAAAACAAGTCCAGAACTGAAACCACTTCAGAAGACGGGCTATCGCCTTGCTTAAGCAACCTCGTCGGTTCCCACTCCAGCCACGACTCCGCGATGCGTCGACCGTTACGACTGTGGGGGAGGGGGGGGGGTCCGTCGGCTTGCCTTCGGAGTCACCGTTGTGACTGCGGGGGATGTTGTGTATAATGTTTATTAGGAAAGACGAGATAGACTAGGATTTGTTCTGGCTTGTCTTGTACTCCAAATAGATGATTGTACTCCTATATATATGCCCACGAGGCTCAAGCAATATATGAACGAACAATTCCACCAAACCTCTCTCTCCCTTCTAACACACAGTACATGACCTTACCCAATGGAATTATCCTAATCCGTTATGCTTGGCTGGTCACGGGCAACGTGGAAGACAGCTTCTTCCATGTCATTGCAAGACATGTACAATGCAGCTATTTGTGTGTCGTCCGACAGAATAGGGTTGACAAACGGTATTGATTATTCTTAATTATTGTGGCTACCGGGCTGTTCCACAGGTGCGGCGCGAACGGTGATCACGATGGTCTCAAGGAGGAATAGGCAGTTGGCAACTACTCCTACCAATGAGGCATCAGACTATCATGTTGATGTTACGTCAGGCAACATTAGAGTACACGGCAAAACGGTTGTGCATGTGATGTTACCGTTTGAGCTCCTCCCACAAGTTGACCTGGCCATTTGTTGCCCTTCGTTGCCTGCACGTTCCTGTAGAGACACAACTAACGTGCGTGCACATGGCTGCACCTGCACATGACCATCCTTGCAAGCTGTTTTGCACTTGAATACCCAAAAACCAAGCTCTGCTAATCACTCGCCTCAACCCTGATTTAGATCTTCTCTGCAACAGCAAGCGAGAGCATTCCTACAACCCGACCACCCTTCTTCCACACGCCCCAAGAACTAGCACAATCTCACACGTAGAGAGGACCAACCATGGAGCTCGCCATGTTGGCCATCCGCCCTCTCCTCCCGAAGCTGGGGGGCCTGCTCGCAGGCGAGTTCACCCTAGAGAAGCGTGTGAGGAAAGGCGTCGACACCCTCAACAAGGAGCTGAAGCTGATGCACGCCGCCCTCCACAAGGTGGCCAAAGTGCCGCCGGAGCAGCTCGACGAGGGGGTCAAGATTTGGGCAGGCATGGTGAGAGACCTGGCCCACCAAATGGAGGACATCATCGATGCATTCATCTTGCGCGTCGACGATGGCGGTGGACCTACCAACTCCAAGAATAGAGTGAAGAAGTTACTTAAGAAGACATCCAAATTATTCAAGAAGGGTAAAGATCTCCATCGAATCTCCGATGCTCTAGAAGACGCGGTTGGGCAGGCTAAACAGCTTGCTGAGTTGCGCCAAAGGTACAAGCTCGAGACACGGGATATGCACGAGATGGAGACATGGGATACGGGTGCTGGTGCAAGCATTGACCCTCGCACGATGGCTCTTTACACAGATGTGACAGAGCTCATTGGAATTGAAGAACCACGAGATGAGTTGATCAACATGCTATTTCAAGGTGATGCTTGGTCAAAAGGTCTTCTGAAAACAGTCTCTGTTGTTGGTTTTGGTGGGTTAGGAAAGACAACTCTTGCCAGAACAGTGTATGGCAAGATCAAAGTGCAATTTGATTGTGGTGCTTTTGTTTCGGTTTCTCAGAATCCCGACATGAAGAAAATCTTTAAGGATATTCTTTTTGAGCTCGACAAGAAGGCATATTCAAACATATATGATACAACACGAGAAGAAAAGCATCTCATTGATGAACTCATTGAATTCCTCCATGGCAAAAGGTATGCTTATTTTCTCATGCTATAGATCGTCAGTCATTTCGTCCAGTAAAATTATCACCATGTTTTATTGGTGCATACATGTCGTACTAGCATATTATTGATTAGTTATAGGGCTACAATGTTCTTACAAATTCCCTAAGTTTACCATGGTCAGTTTACCCGAAATATAACTCATAGCCTCTCCTTATACAAAAGCATGGATATATCTTCATTTATTTATTTTCGACTAACTCTCACGATATATATTCATATAGGTACCTCATTGTAATTGATGACATATGGGATGGTAAACTGTGGCAATTAATCAAGTGTGCTTTCTCCAGTAACAGTCTCGGAAGTCGATTAGTCACAATAACCCGCATCCTTAGTGTCGCTGAAGCATGTTGCTCTTCCACTCATGATATTTATAGAATGAAACCTCTTTCAGATGATGTGTCAAGAAGGCTCTTCTGTAGAAGAATATTTTCTGCCGGTGAAGGATGTCCTCATGAATTGGTACAAGTATCCAACCACATCTTGAAGAAATGTGGTGGAATACCATTAGCTGTTATCACTGTAGCAAGTCTTCTAGCTAGTAATAACAGGTTGAAAGAAAAAGACCAATGGGATACTGTGCTCGATTCCATTGGACGTGGACTCACAGAAGACCATAGTGTAAAGGAGATGAAGAAGATATTATTACTCAGCTACGATGATCTACCTTCTTATCTTAAGCCATGCTTATTATATCTAAGTGTCTTTCCAGATGATCACATGATTAAGAGACGCAATCTGATATTGAAATGGATATCAGAAGGTTTTGTTAATAGTGAACAAGAAGGAACTAGCTTATATGAGCTTGGTGACAGCTACTTCAATGAGCTAGTAAATAGAAGTATGATCCAGCCAATAGGCATTGATAATGAAGAAAAGGTAAAAGCGTGTCGTGTACATGACATGGTGCTTGATCTCTTATGTTCATTGGCAAGTGAAGAGAACTTTGTCACTATATTGGATGGTACCGAGAGAAAAATGCCTAACTCGCAAAGCAAGGTCCGAAGATTGTCAATCCAAAATATCAATGTAGATGTGACTACCATCAGTCTGGCACAAGTAAGATCTATTGATGTTTTCACACATGATACTGTTGACAAACTTCTGAACAGGTCAAGTTGTGAAGTTCTACGTGTGTTGGATTTACATTATCCTTTTCCAGATACTAGTAAACTTTTGCATTTGAGGTACCTACGACTGAATCATCGTTACCTTCAGAAGTTTCCAATGGATATGGGAAAGCTGCAGTTTTTGCAAGTCCTTGATGTTAGTAAAACAAGAATAGAAGAAATGCCATCAAGTGTTCTTCGGCTAAGGAGGTTGATGTACCTGCGTATCGGTGAATCAATGAAGCTCATGCCTGGGATTGGTAACTTGACTTCTTTGGAAGTGCTAGATGGACCAAAACTGGGCAAGTTTTATTGGGGTAGTGTCAATGACCATCTTGTGAAAGAGCTGGGCACTCTGACCAAGATAGAGAAATGAATGCGGCACAGCTGCGTGGTCGATTCCGTAGTACTCCCTCCGTCCAGGAAAAGTTATCACCAGCGCAGTTCAATTGTAATTTTGCCAAAAAGACCTTATCATTTTAAATATCATGCTAATATGCCCTTCTTCCTCCCCGACGCCCACGGGCACCGCGCGCCCCAGCCTCTGCGCGGGAACGTCCGGCCAGGGTGGCGGCCCAGCGGCCCGGGACAGTGACGCCTGCTGGATGGCCACCGCGCGGCGCTTGAACGCGCGGGCATAGTACATGGCCGCCTGGAGGTCCTGGGGTCCCTGCAGCTCCACGTCCACACGGATATGATCTGGCAGACCGTCGACGAAGAGCTCGGCCCGCTGTCGAGCCGTCACGCGGTTGGTGAAGTTCTGCACCATAGAGGTGAAGGGGAGACGGCCTAACTCCGCCATCCGGCTCCCGCTTATCGGCGGCCCGAAGCGAAGGAGGCAGAGCTCGCAAAAAGGCTCCCATGGAGGCATGCTGTCCTCGTCCTGCTCGAGAGCGTAATACCAAGTCTGTGCGGCGCCTCGGAGGTGATATGAAGCGAGTCAGGTGCGGTCCGACGCGAGCATGCGTTGCCCCTGGAAGAACTAGTCACACTGATTAAGCCAGTTGAGTGGGTCCTCGGTGCTGTCGTTGGTGGCGAAGGCGAGCTTGGCAAAGCGCGGCGCCATCTGGGTATGACCGCCATGGGGGTACGGCTCGGCGGTGCGGAGCAGCGGCGCCGGGTCGGTCAACACAGCC
>NC_041391.1:14872648-14874089 GCF_002162155.2 Triticum dicoccoides | reverse complement strand
GTCAAGGCCAACGTAGGGGCCTGCAGCTGGAGGACGCGTCGTACTGCGCCTGCTGTGACGGCATGTGTGGCGGTCCCAAGGCCATCGTGTAGATTGGCAGAGACGGCGATTTGGTCAACCAAGCCGGTAGCGGGGACGGCGAGGGCGAGAACCGGACCTGGTGGGTCGGGATTCCTGCCGGCGCGGTCGATGCGGGGCCCGAGCTGACCAGCGGTGGCTGTTGCGGTGGCCCGGCGAGCGCGGCGAAGGCCGCTTGGTGCGGCGGCTGCCACGGCGGCGCGGTGGCGGCAATGGGCAGCGCAGCCGGGTGCGGCCCGTAGGACCACTGCAGCCAGGGCGGGGCGGTGGTGGCGGTGGATGGCAGTTGCAGCGGCTCTCTTGATAAACGAAATGCTACACTAGTAGAAAACGGAGCTTTAATACCGGTTCATAAGGGCCTTTAGTGCCGGTTCTGCAACCGGCACTAAAGAGTGGAGACTAAAGGGCCCCCCCATTAGTACCGGTTCGGCACGAACCGCCACTAAAGGCCCACCACGTGGCGTGAGCTCGCGCCGTGGTATGGGGGACCTTTAGTACCGGTTGGTGTTACCAACCGGTACTAAAGGTCTTTTTTAAAAAATTTGGAAAAAAATGTTTTTTTTTTCGATTTTCAGTTTTCTGAATTATTTGATGATTTAGTCTCTAATCGCCCCTCTTAACTACTCAAATGTGGATCACTCATTCCAAATCATCTAACTTCCTGACCGGTCACCCATCCTCTTACTCCCCCAGCCTGAGCACGCTTAACTTCAGAGTTCTATTCCCCCTACTTTCCATGTCTGCACTTGTTGTTTTCCTGACAAATGTAAGCTGTAAATCCTATTAACCCTTAGCACTTTAGCTTGAGCATTAGGTCACATATTTCACTGTTTGAGTTTGAAACTATTATTCTAAAAAATAGTACTTATTTAGTAACACTAATATTTCTTGAATAAGTTTGACCATAGTTTGACCAGATTTGACCAAAATTCAAAAAGTTGAAATAATTATTTAGTAACACTAATATTCTTGAATAAGTATGTAGTAACACTAATACTTCTTGAATAAGTAATTTGACCAGATTTAACCAAAATTTAAAAAACTTAAATTTGAGCATATCTTTTTCTCCTTTTGGAATTTAAGGATTCTAAAAAATTGCAACCAGGCCGTAGGCGGTCAAAATCGGATGCGAATTTTCGTGCTGAATTTTTTGATATATTATATGTTTTTTCCGACATCATATGCAAAAGTTATAGCCGTTTTACATTTTCCCTACACTTTTTGCAAAACATGTCCAAATTTAAGTTTTTTAATTTTCCTAACTAGTAGATGTAGTAATATAACTACATCTCAAAGAATTTTATTTTTTGAATTTTTTATCATTTTCTTTTGTATTTTTCAAAACTGAAATGACGATACACCG
>NC_041391.1:14859261-14872483 GCF_002162155.2 Triticum dicoccoides | reverse complement strand
CTTTAGTACCGATTTGTGCCACAAACCGGTACTATAGGTCAAACCCCTTTAGTACCAGTTCGTGGCACGAACCGGTACTAAAGGTTAGCCCTTTAGTACCGGTTTGTGCCACGAACCGGTACTAAAGGTGATCGCGGGGCCCCGGCCTGACGCCAGCCTACCACCACCCCTTTAGTACCCGTTCGTGACACGAACCGGTACTAAAGGTTCAAAACGAACCGGGATTAATGCATAGCCATTCGAACTGGCACTAATAGTACCATTAGTACCGGGCCAAAATCAAACCAGGACTAATGTGTCTCACATTAGGTCCTTTTTCTACTAGTGCTACCACATGTCCACACAAATTCAGTATCCACATGTCCACAAATTGAGTGTTAACATAAATTCATTATTCAGTGCTACCACATGTCCACACGACGGCATCAGGATGATTGATAAAAAATGCATAACACTACATTAACACCATAAATACAGTTAAAACTGTCAAAATTCATTTATGAAGATGTTGTCAGTACTGTACTGCTCCATGATACTCCATAGAGTATTCATGATCTGTAACTTAAACTGTGAATACTCCACTGTTTTAAGTGAGCATTGCAGTTTTGATAGTACTCCACTATTCAACTCTTTGCAAACTGAATTTCAACATTGTTTGCAAACTGAATTTCAACACAAGGGGAATGCTTTGCAAACTGAATTTCAACGTTCTTCTCCCCATCAATTCAATTACATGCAATGGGGAGCATAAAGATCAATGTTTTAGATCTTTAAACCTTACATGTAATGCACTCAGTTGCCAAGCAAATGGGGATCTGTTCTTTCTCTTGATAATCAAATGGCGCTAGTGCAACGCAAGCAAGCAGCGCATCGCAGGGAGTGAGAGGTAGTGAGAGGGGGGCACTGACGAACCTTGGGGCCCATGATGACCTTGGCGGCGTCCGCGAGGTCATTGACGCACCGCGGCATGGTGGCGTG
The DNA here is from genome assembly GCF_002162155.2 of Triticum dicoccoides. NCBI lineage: Eukaryota > Viridiplantae > Streptophyta > Magnoliopsida > Poales > Poaceae > Triticum > Triticum dicoccoides. The sequence goes on along the minus strand of NC_041391.1, from coordinate 14,871,505 downwards.
CGCGCCGACGCCGAAGGTGGCCTCCTTCGTAGCATGCTCGCGTGCCCACTGCTGCTATTCGCTTGCGCTGCCACCTCGGGCGAGCTGTCGCCGCAGCGCTGAGGAGGAGCACCTAGAAATGGCCGCCGCCGAGCAGATCGAAAGAAAAAATCAGTCTTCTCCTCATCGGGGATCACCATGGGGAACGAGGAGGGGAACAAGATGGAAGCTGCGGGGGAGGCGTGGGGCGGGAGAGCTCCGGCGATGCGGGGAGTTGCTGGGGAGTTGTGGAGGAGCCGAGCTGCGGGGGAGCTGTGGAGGAGCTGAGCTGCGGGGGAGCGGACCTCCAGCGCGACAGAGGAGCGGGGGAGACGGCGGGAGCTGCGGGTTTGTCGGGAATTCGCTGGGGGGGTTTCAGAAAAACACCACGTGGACAACTTTTCCCGGACGGACGGAGTACTAAACTCCATGGAATGCGACAGAAAAATAAATAAACTACTTTCATCTTCTCGAGATGGAGTGAGAAAGAGGGGCTGCACAAGCCCAGTTAGACCTCTTTCAATGCATAGATGCTTAGGTGAGGTGCTAAGCACATTTAAAAGTTTACCAACAAAATGTCGTAATGGTGCTTAACTTGTTGTAACTAATCTCCCTCCGTTTAATGATTTAGTAACTAAGGTCTTGCAAAGCATTGGCGGGTTTTCTTTATTTATGTGGTTTGCCTAGGTTCACATGTTTGGCAGCCCTAACACAAGTACAAGGTGAAGCATGGGAAAGGCCTTAGAGTCCTGCCCGCAGTGGTGGGCTGTGAGGGACTTGTAGGCCGGCTTCGTGATAATAAACAAAAAGAAGGTTCCAATGCGTCCCAGGGCTCCAGCTTGGTTCGTGAGGGAGTCCTGGACTAGGGGTGTCTGGATAGCCGAACTATCATCATCGGCCGGACTTCAAGACTATGAAGATACAAGATTGAAGACTTCGTCCCTTGTCCGGATGGGACTTCTCTTGGCGTGGAAGGCAAGCTTGGTGACACGAATATGTAGATCTCCTACTATTGTAACCGACTCTATGTAACCCTAGCCCTCTCCGGTGTCTATATAAATAGGATGGCTTTAGTCCGTAGGACGAACAACAATCATACCATAGGCTATCTTCTAGGGTTTAGCCTCCTTGATCTCGTGGTAGATCTACTCTTGTAATACGCACATCATCAATATCAATCAAGCAGGACATACGGTTTTACCTCCATCGAGAGGGCCCGAACCTGGGTAAAACATCGTGTCCCTTGTCTTCTGTTACCATCCGCCTAGACGCACAGTTCGGGACCCCCTACCCGAGATCCGCCGGTTTTCACACCGACAGTTCGTGTATCATCGTGTTCGATCACAAGAAGAAAAGAAGTGAAACAAGGCCTTGTCAAGTAGTAGCACACAGGCGCACACTGCTATAGTCCTTCCTCACACACATACACGCCGCTGGATCCTACTGATTCGATTCGCCTTCAGGCTGGCCGCCGCGGCCGCCGAAAGAGTCATTCGTCGCCACATGCCTCCTCTCTGATCTTTATGGAAGTGTTCCAGCCAATCCATGTGTCTAATGAATCTGAAGGCGTGGTATGTAAGTACGTTTCATGTCATAATTCTCTTATTATTATCTTTGAGTTTATACTTCCTCCGTTCCTAAATATTTGTCTTTCTAGACATTCAAACGAACTACAAGATACGGATGTATATAGACATATTTTAAAATGTAGATTCACTCATTTTAGTTCGTATGTAGTCACTTGTTGAAATCTCTAGAAAGACAAATATTTAGGAACGGAGGGAGTAGATGTTTCGGGTTTTTTGGATCAACCTATCTTAGTCCTCTAGATCTATCGACTGGCGATAAAGTTCGTGCTTGGAAGTTCTTAAATTTGTATATGTACTTGCTCTTTCATGCTTGAACAAGTTTTTTGCAGTTTTCTTCAAAGAGGATTGGCGTCTATCTACTGTAGTTAAAACTACTTTGATTTTGTCAAATCGATGCATAGTAGAAGGTATGTGTGGCGTGTGTATTAATCAGTGTATAGTTTTAGCTCTCAATCTTCATGGTTTTACGATTGATTTTTTACTTTGCAAGGTTTGTGCTTTGATCCAGAGGGAAATGCATGTGTGTATATTTGTAATTTTGAGATGGTGATGCCAATATTTGTTTCATAGTGGACTGACCTGACAAGAATTTTTAGGCCTCATTTTTCACTGGATGCATTTTTAGGCCTCCTTGAGGGAACAACTGGAAACAAAGAAACGTTCTGGCTAGGCAGTATATATGTACCCAGAGCACATTTCAAGTGACACTAGTAGAAAAACACTTATTAATCCCGGTTTGTAAGGGCCTTTAGTCCCGGTTCATGAACCGGGACTAATGGGTCATTACTAATACCTCCATCCATTAGTCCCGGTTCAAACACGAACCGGGACAGATGTGCCTCCACGTGGCCGGTCCGCCGAGCTCAGTTAAGGGGGCCTTTGGTCCCAGTTGGTGGCACCAACACTACTAGGAAAAGGGCTATAGATAGGATTGACACTGATGGCGCATCAGGGAGGCAGTGCGCCACTACTATATACTAATGGCGCATCAGTTGGTGATGCGCCATTAGTGTGGAAGACACTAATGACGCACCAGACAAAAGGTGCGCCACTAGTGATAAATTTTATTTTTTCATTTTTACATACATACTAGCATCCTGCCGAAGTGCGCCATTACTAGTTCTAACTAGTAATGGCGCACCAGACAGAGAGTGCGCCAGTACTGAAATTTTTTTTATTCTTTTTTTTGCAAAACTACTAATGGCGCACCGTGTCACAGTGCGCCATTACTAGTTTAAACTACTAATGGCGCACTTTTTCACAGTGCGCCATTAGTATTTTTTTACTTTTCTGCAAAACTCCTAATGCGCACCACCTGCAGGTGCGCCATTACTAACCAGGGTTACTAATGGCGCATTTGCTGGTGGTGCGCCATTAGTAACCTGGGACCCCAACAAGATATTTTGGACAACCACATACCTACCTATTCACTTTCCCCACTTCATTCCCTCCACCTCCTTCTCCAAGCTTTCGGCTGCCTCCTCCTCCTCACCTCATTTCCACAATAGATTCATCAAAATTAAGTGGTGAAATTAGCTTTTTTTGATATGTAAGTAAGGGGAAAGCTATCTTCATGATGTAGATCTACTTTTTTTCTCCCTAGCTCGCTCCAACAACGTGCACATGCACTTTTTGTGGCCTAGCTAGATCTATGTATGTTTGTGGTGTTGCATGTGTTTGTGGTGTTGCATATATGTTTGTGTTTGCAGGTACCGGTATTTGAAATGCGATAGTTGCCAATATTTTGCCGGAATGTTGATTCATTTCCGTTTCGGCGAGAATTTTGGCACTATCCATTCTTTTTGGTCCTATTTTTAGGGAAGGTCATGCCAAATTTTTTCTTGGTTCTAAAATATCGTTTTGCTCTACCCCGCAGGCGACCATGGTCCGCACGATGACCAAAGGCATCGTAAATAGGTTTTTGAGCTCCGCGAAGGCCGAGATGCTTCAAAAGAACGAGACGGAGATAAGATGTCCGTGTCGAAGATGCAAGCTGAAGAGCCTTATTGCGGACCCGGATTCCGGACAGGTGCGGGACCACCTGCTCTTGTGTGGTTTCATGGATGGCTATCGGTGTCAAGGTGATGAAGATGACTATGAAGTCGTCCATGGGGGCCGGGCAAGAAATGAGGAAGGGCAACAAGACAAGTACCACCGCGGCGAGGGCGGGCGAGAAGACGAAGAATCTCCAGGACATGATCACGGCGGTGATGCTGTACACAGTCATCATGTAGAAGATGTCGTACATGATGATGAGGAAGATCAAGACGAAGGGCATGATCATGAAGATGAAGATGCCGGAGCAGACGATGATGGAGGCTGGGTGCAGGACCCTCATATTCAAGAGCTGCTTCTCAAGCAGACAGATAACGCAAGAGCTGCCGCCCGAGAGAAAGCCAAGCTGGATCAACTAGAGATAGACGCGGTTACTCCATTGTATGAAGGATGCAGGCTCGAGGATACCCGCCTGAAAGTAACGCTCATGGCTCTGGAGATGAAGGTAAAACACAAAATGACCGACGCATGCTTCGACGAGAACATGTCATTCTGGCACGAACGTCTTCCCAAGGTGAACAAGTGTCAGACCAGTTTCGAGGAGGCAAAGAAAACCGTGTGTCCTCAGGATTTACCGCACGTGAAATACCATGTGCGCATGAACAATTGCATCATTTATCGGGACGAGCACGCGGATTCTACCATATGTCCGATGTGCGGCATCACTCGATACAAGAAGAGGAAGAAAGCTCCTCGAAAATCGGTGTGGTACTTTCCGATCACTCCTCGTCTGCAGCGGTATTTCACGGACCTTAAGGTAGCAAAGCTCCTGCGTTGCCACGCGGATAGGGAGGAGAAGAAGCGGGAAGAAGACGGAAATGATCCGGAGATAAATAAAAAAACAAGATGCTGAGTCACCCTAAGGATGCGAGCCAGTGGCAAGCGTTGAACTTAGAATACCCAGAATTTGGGAAGGATCCAAGGAACATCGTGCTGGGCGCGAGCACCGATGGAGTCAATCCGTTTGGCAGCCAGAGAAGCACACATAGCACCTGGCCTGTGTTTGTGTGGATGTACAACCTTCCCCCCTGGTTGTGCATGAAAAGGAAGTACATTCACATGAGTATGCTAATTGAAGGGCCGAAACAACCAGGGAACGGCATCAATCTGTATCTGGGGCTGCTCAAGGAGGAGCTAGACACGCTGTGGAAAATGCCAGCCTGGGGCGCCGCAGAGAAAGAATATTTCCCTATGAGAGCAGCACTACTCACGACGGTGCACGACTATCTCGGTTACGGATATCTCGCGGGGCAGGTAGTCGACGGATTTTCTGGATGCGTAAGGTGCATGGATGACACAACGCATCGCCAGCTAGATAGAGATCCCGGGTCTTCGAAAACCGTGTTCATGGGACATCGAAGGTGGCTTCGCGATGATGACCCGTGGAGGAAACGCAAGGATCTGTTCGATGGTGAAACCGAACCCCGAAAACGCCCGTGTACGAGGAGCGGCGAGGAAATAGATGAGCTGTTGAAAAATTAGAAAGATTGCCCACTGCCGGGAAAGAAGCAAAAGGCGCCAGAGCCGGGAAAGAAGCGAAAGGCGCCAGAGCCGCTGCTGAAGGTATGAAAAACGAGGTCTGTTTTCTGGGACTTGTCGTACTGGAAGATCCACCGTGTGCCTCACAACCTTGATGTCATGCATATCACGAAGAACGTGTGCGAGAGTCTGCTTGGTACCCTGCTCAACATGCCAGAGAGGACCAAAGATGGGCCGAAAGCAAGGGCAGACTTGAAATCAATGGGCATCAGGCAGGAGCTTCAGCTAATGTTGGTGATGATGATGATGAGGCGAAGCAGGACACAGAAAGTCGTCGCAAAGGCAAAAAGGCCAAGAAATCCGGAAATGACTACCCTCCCCTGTGCTTCACTCTAAGCCAGGAGGAGATCGAGCAGTTTTTCACCTGCCTCTAGGAGTAAAACTTCCTTACGGTTACGCGGGGAAGATAAGCAGATACCTAGACCCAGCGAAGCAGAAGTTCAGCGGGATGAAGTCTCACAACTGTCACATGCTGATGACGCAGATACTTCCAGTTGCAATCCGTGGGATCATGGACGCGCACATCCGTGAAACGCTATTTGGCCTATGCAACTTTTTCGACGTCATCTCTCGGAAGTCGATTGGCGTGAGGCAACTCAGAAGGCTACAGGAAGAGATTGTGGTGATACTATGCGAGCTTGAGATGTACTTCCCGCCCGCATTCTTCGATGTTATGGTGCATCTGCTGGTCCATATCGTGGAGGATATCATCCAACAATATAAATTACTTAATAACTATGTTAAGCTCACATGGGGGAAGAATTGGAGGTGTATCCACAAGGACCCAAATCGAAGGTCTCTCTTACTCGATTGTAGGATCACCAAGATCCATGGTGACAAGCATACCCTCATCAAGACCATACATCTTGCAAAGTGCTTCCCAATTTTTACAACCAAAATGGGTTACACTCTGAGCATTGTACAACTTTACTTGAAAATCCACACCATGATGGGTACTTAGGATAATTTTTCTGGTTTCCATACTTTCATGGTCTTCAAAACCCATCCTCTTCAAGACATAGCGTCTTGCAAAGCATGGGATAAGCTAGTCGAACTGGAAAAGATGAAAAATAGACGTTAAAATAGTTGAAGTCATGCTTTATTACGAAAAAAAACTATTTTCGTCGTTGTGTACCGTATGAACATCGAAGGTCTCCTCGACCTTAATGCTGAAGCGCCGATCTTCGTCCAGCTCAATGAACCTGTCGCACATACCTCGGTCATCGTGGCACCAGTCGCACTCCCCCGGGCGGTTTTCGTCGTCCGAGTACGACATTTCCGGCCTATGTTCATAATTCAAATATTAAACTAGATCACTATTATTAATCACGGGTTGACTATCGGTGATGTACGTAGCTCCTTCTTTCATTCCCGAGTGCATTATTACACCAAATTGTCTAGCACAGGGGAATGAAGGAGAACTTATCCAATATCACTAGTAGAAAAAGGGTCAAATGTGAGACACATTAGTCCTGGTTTGTAACATAACCGGCACTAATGTGTCCATTAGTGCCGGTTTCAACGGCTAGCCGGGAGGAGCTCTTTAGTACCGGTTCATGGCAAACCTTTAGCACCGGTTCGTGCCACGAACCGGTACTAATGAGAGTGGTGGCAGGATGTTGTCAGAGTGGGGGCCTTCCAGCACCTTTAGTACCGGTTCGTGGCACGAACCGGTACTAAAGGTCGTCCTATATAAATCCTTTGTCCACCCGCACTCTGTTCTTCCCCCTTTCCCCTCTCCCTCTCCTCTGTTCTTCCCTTCTTCCTCTCGAGTTCATCACAAAATTTGCCCCAAATTTGTCAAGATTTGCAGGCCCTCATCCATTCAAATGATCACCAAGGTTAGCAACTTTGTCCTTTCATCTCTCATTGCTAGATTAGCTCTTGCATTGGTTTATATAGTGATTAATTGTGGGTTTTAGTAATTTGGGAGGAATTATATGTGGTAGTATTTGATTTATATGCAATTTGAGGTCAAAATAACACTTAGTTTGCATATGTAGGTGTGGTTTACTTAGTGCCTTCTAAATCTCCGTCGTAACCACCATTGATCGCCCGCACCGTCCCGTCGCCGGCACCACCTTGTGGTGAGCCTCTTGTTCATGAAATTTTATATAAAAAATTGATATTTGTGTGATTTGGATATATAGTTACTCGTATAATAATTATCTTACCCGTACGTTGTTTGTTATACATAGTGCCATGGTTTTGATATCCGTCCCCGTCGGCCCTCGTCCTTGTTATGATTCCGATGTGGTATATTCTCTTTTAAAACTATTTGTTGCATTTCATGTTTATGACAAATTATGCCCATCAAGTTGACATAGATATTTTTATCTAGGAGGTATGTAAACCGGAAATTCCAACCGACCCTATTGTTGAGAGGTTAAATTTAGTTGAAAGAGAAAACGAGTACTTGAAAGAAAAATTGAAAAGAATTGAGGGGGAGAAGATGGAATTGGAGTTGCATGTTGCCGATGCCGTCGATGATCACAAGATCAAGATGGAGAAAATGCGCTTGAAGATTAGAAAGATTAGAAAATATGCCATCGATAGTGAGGCTTGGTATCATTATGCTGTTGGATCAATTTTTACCTTAGTTGCGATCTTGATCGCATTTGTTGTTGCATTTAATTGCTTTAGCTAGAGAGTTATTTGTTTGTTGCATTTAAGTGTTGTATGAACTTTATGTATGAACTTGTATTAATTTGGTCTATTCGGTGTTGTGTAATGAAGATGAGCCGGAATGGATGTACGATGACCGATGCTCTCCCCAGTTCGTTGAGGGCGTGCATACTTTTCTGCTTGCGGCTGAGGCAAACAAGCGGGCGGATGGTTTTATGCCTTGTCCATGTGCTGGCTGTAAGAATGGTCGCAATTACTCTACGTCAAGAACCATTCACGTCCACCTGTTTGAGTCCGGTTTCATGCCCCACTATAATGTTTGGACCAAGCACGGAGAAAGAGGGGTTATGATGGAAGACAATGAAGAAGAAGAGGATGACGACAGCTATCCTGGCCATGGGTTCCCTGAATACGATGATACAACAATGGGGGAAGAAGCTGAGCCGGTAATGCGGGAAGAAGCTGAGCCGGCAATCCAGGAAGAAGCTGAAGAAGAGGCATCATATGAGCCCGTTGATGATCTAGGTCGGGCCATTGCCGATGCAAAGAGAAACTGCGCAAGTGATTTGGAGAAGAAGAAGTTGCAGCGCATGTTAGAGGATCGCAAAAAAATGTTGTACCCGAATTGCGTAGGTGACAAGAAAAAGCTGGGCACCACACTGGAATTGCTGCAATGGAAGGCAGAGAATGGTGTATCTGACAAGGGATTTGGAAAGTTGCTGGTAATGATAAAGGATATGCTTCCAAAGGACAACGAATTGCCCGAGAGTACGTACGAAGCAAAGAAGGCTGTCTGCCCTCTAGGGTTAGAGGTGCAGAAGATACATGCATGCCCTAATGATTGCATCCTCTACCATGTTGAGTACGAGGATTTGAACGCTTGCCTGGTATGTGGTGCATTGCGCTATAAGATCAGCCGCGATGAGCATGGTGATGTCGAGGGCGAGCGCCCGAGGAAGAAGATTTCTGCCAAGGTGATGTGGTATTCTCCTATAATACCACGGTTGAAATGTTTGTTCCAAAACAAAGAGCATGCCAAGGTGATGCGATGGCACAGAGAAGACCGTAAGAAAGACGGAAAGTTGAGAGTACCAGCTGACGGGTCGCAGTGGAGAAAAATCAAAAGAAAGTACGCGAAGGAGTTTGTAGATGACGCAAGGAGCGTATGGTTTGGTCTAAGCGCAGATGGCATTAATCCTTTTGGGGAGCAGAGCAGCAACCATAGCACCTGACCTGTGACTCTATGTTTGTATAGCCTTCCTCCTTGGTTGTGCATGAAGGGGAAGTTCATTATGATGCCAGTGCTCATCCAAGGCCCTAAGCAACCCGGCAATGACATTGATGTGTACCTAAGGCGATTAGTTGAAGAACTCTTACAACTGTGGAATGGAATAGGTGTACGTGCGTGGGATGAGCACATGGGGGAAGAATTTGACCTAAAAGCGTTGCTGTTCGTGACCATCAATGATTGGCTTGCTCTCAGTAACCTTTCAGGACAGACAAACAAGGGATACCACGGATGCACGCACTGTTTGGATGATACCGACAGTATATATTTGAATAGTTGTAAGAAGAATGTGTATCTGGGACATCGTCGATTTTTTCCGAGTAGGCATCCCGTAAGAAAGAAAGGCAAGCATTTCAAAGGTGAGGTGGATCACCGGACGAAGCCTCGCCACCGTACTGGTGCTGATGTACATGATATGGTCAAGGATTTGAAGGTGATATTTGGAAAGGGTCCTGGTGGACAACCTGTTCCAAAGGACGCTGACGGACGCGCACCCATGTGGAAGAAGAAATCTATATTTTGGGACCTGCCATATTGGAAAGACCTAGAGGTCCGCTCAGCAATCGATGTGATGCACGTGACGAAGAATCTTTGCGTGACCCTGCTTGGCTTCTTGGGCATGTATGGGAAGACAAAAGATACACCTGAGGCACGGGAGGACCAGCAACGTATGCATGGAGAAGGCGACATACATCAGGGTCATGCAAGCTACGCTCTTACCAAAGAAGAGAAGGAAATCTTCTTTGAATGCCTGCTCAGTATTAAGGTACCGTCTGGCTTCTCGTCGAATATAAAGGGAATAATAAACATGGCAGAGAAAAAGTTCCAGAACCTAAAGTCTCATGACTGTCACATGATTATAACGCAACTGCTTCCGGTTGCATTGAGGGGGCTTCTACCGGAAAACGTTCGATTAGCCATTGTGAAGCTATGTGCATTTCTCAATGCAATCTCTCAGAAGGTAATCGATCAGAAATCATACCAAGGTTACAGAATGATTTGGTGCAATGTCTTGTCAGTTTCGAGTTGGTGTTCCCACCATCATTCTTCAACATCATGACGCACGTCCTAGTTCACCTATGCGAAGAGATTAACGTTTTGGGTCATGTATTTCTACACAATATGTTCCCCTTTGAGAGGTTCATGGGAGTCTTAAAGAAATATGTTCATAACCGTGCTAGGCCAGAAGGAAGCATCTCCAAGGGCCATCAAAATGAGGAGGTCATTGAGTTTTGTATTGACTTTATTCCTGACCTTAAGCCGATTGGTGTTCCTGAATCGCGGCATAAGGGCAGACTGGATGGAAAAGGCACGCTAGGAGGGGAACAAATAATATGTATGGACGAACATTCTCTCACTGAAGCACACTACACAGTTCTACAGAATTCCGCCTTGGTGGCTCCGTATATGGATGAACACAAGAATTTGCTACGCTCCAAACACCCGGAGCGGTCTGATGACTGGATTACACGTGAACAAACCAGGAGTTTCGCCAGCTGGTTGCAGACACGTACCATGCATGACACCTCTATTGAAGATGACCTGTACTTGCTGTCCCAATTACCATCTTTGAATATAATGACTTTCAAAGGGTACGAGATAAATGGTAATACATTTTACACGATCGCCCAAGATAAGAAGAGCATCAACCAAAACAGTGGTGTCCGCTTTGATGCAGAAACCAAGACGGGAAAGGAAACATATTATGGTTATATACAGGACATATGGGAACTTGACTATCGACGTGGTTTGAAGGTCCCTTTGTTTCGGTGCAAATGGATCAATATGACACGAGGCGGGGTAACGGAAGACCCGCAGTATGGAATGACAACAGTGGATCTCAACAATCTTGCGTATGCAGACGAACCATTCGTCCTAGCCAATGATGTGGCACAGATTTTCTATGTGAAGGACATGTCTACCAAGCCAAGAAAAAGAAAAGATAAGGAAGCGAATGCATCGTACGATGAGCCAAAGCGGCACATAGTTCTTTCTGGGAAGAGAAACATCGTGGGAGTGGATGACAAGACAGACAAGTCAGAAGATTATGAAACGTTTGATGAAATTGCTCCATTCACAGTGAATATTGACCCGAGCATCCCGTTAAATGATGAAGATTTTCCATGGTTACGGCGCAAAGGGACACACGCGAAGAAAAAGTTTCACACCCAAAGATCTGGGATGTGATCGGCTTCACTAGCTATCATCACTTTCTTCTGTGTTTCGCACCGAGAGGGGAATCTCTGTAATAGTTATGGTAGTTATGTGTTTTGGTATTTGAAACGCGAAGAAATTTTATGTGCAAACAAATTCACACTAATTTCAAATAATTCAAAATTTAAACTATTCAAACGCGAAGAAAACAAATTATATTTGCTATTTTTCAATCGTTTACAAAATGACCGTGAAATTGAAAATCACTATAAAATGAACTCTGAAAATGTTGAATTTTGGCAAACTAGATGAAAAACTACTCACAAATAAATAGAAGAAAATAAATATAACAGAAAAGAAAAAACTATACAAAAAACTACGCACAAATAAATAGAGGAAAATAAAGCAGAAAAGAAAAAAACTATAAAAAAATTGTGGCGCTGCCCTGTGGGCCTGATAGGCCACAGGTGTGTAATTACAGGCCTTAAAGGCCCAGCAGACTCACAGGGCAGCGCGCAGAGTTTAGGCCCACAAGCCTGCTATATAGAGGAGTTCGAAGTGGTAGCCGCGGCTGGGTTTATAAACCAGTGCGGCTGCCCTTCGCCCGGCGAGGTGGGACTAAACTTTGGGGTGGCAGCGCGAGGCCTTTAGTACCGGTTGGAGCCACCAACCGGTACTAAAGAGGGGGCCTTTAGTACCGGTTCGTGCCACCACCCAGTACTAAAGGGGGTCGCTTCTCGCCGCTTGGCCTGGCCAAAACTGGCCTTTAGTACCGGTTGGTGGCTCCAATCGGTACTAAAGGTGCCTTCTATATATACAGCACTTTGAAAATTTCATTCCCCCCTCTGTTTCTTCCTCTGTCTCCGTCGTCTCCGTCGCCGTCGCCGCCCCTGTCCCCGTCGCCGCCCTCGTCTCCGTCGCCGCCCCCGTCCCCGTCGCCGCCCCCGTCTCCGTCGCCGCCCCGGGCCCGTCCCCG
>NC_041391.1:14853130-14858635 GCF_002162155.2 Triticum dicoccoides | reverse complement strand
GCCCCGCTGTGAGCTCTCCCCCTCTAACCCCTCTCCCTCGCCCCCGGCGGCCACCATGGGCGCCGCCCCTCCCCGAGCCCATACACACACACACACAAGCATGATGAACACACACACACACACACATTTATGAATTAATGCTTAATTAGTTTAATTAGTTTTTGCATGTTTAATTAGTTTAATTAGTTTAATTAGTTTTTGCATGTTTAATTAGTTTAATTAGTTTAAGTAGTTTAATTAGTTTAATTAGTTTAATTAGTTTAATTAGTTTAATTAATACTTATTAATGCTTAATAAGTATATACGTATTTTGTATGTTTAATTAGTTTAGATTATTTAGATTATTATTTTTTCACTATTATATATGTATGAATGCATGTTAGATGGATATAATTAGTGTTTAATTAGTATGGAAATTTTTTATATAATGTTGTTTTTCAGTTTTTTAATGGATGTATAGAAGTTGTGTTTTCTGTTTTTAGTGTTAGATGCTTAATTAGTATGAAATAGTATATAGATTTTTGAAATAGTAGAAATGTTAGAAAATTTAGTTATCAAAATCCAATCATTAAAAAAATATTACTTTTTGCGGGCATATAGCTAGTATTTGTTCTCGGTGATGCCCGGCCCGCATCCTCGCCGTCGACCCGTCCGCGACGACGTCCAGCCGACCCATGTCCGGGACTGGGCTCCGCCGGGCTGGCACTGGGAGGTGCTGCCTGGAGGGGCGCGCCGCTTGATGAGGAACCCGGCCCCGGGTCCCGTCGTCGACCCTGATCTCGTTTGGTGGCGTTTGCGTGGGCCAGTTTCGGTGCAGAGGGACCCGGCCCCGCCGGAGGTGGTACGTCGCCGTGTCAGGGAGGAGGACGAGCACGTCCATCGCTACATGGTTGCGTTAGAGGGCGGCAGGTTCTCCAATACCTGGCAGTATCTTCGGGGATCTCACTTCAGCTATGATCCTGTGAGGGTTCCTTCTCTTTGGGTGTCCACCGCCCGCGCCGCAGGAATCGCGAGTGTCCTAGATTCTTCTGTAGTATTCGATCTTTAATTAGCTAGCCAGTGATGTACTATTCAATATTATATATTATTCGAGACGATGTATTCGAGATTATATCTATTATTCTAGACGAAGTATTCGAGATTATATCTATTATTCGAGACGATGTAATTTGAATACTAAATTGTTTTATATCTCTTTTGAATTAGTTAAATAAAAGCTATGACAGACAATACCGACAGAGAGGGAGAACAGACCATGTTCGATATGATACGCGGGCCAGATGATGATCAGAATGAAGAAGATTATGACGGCTCCGAATTTCTAAACAACACCGGAGAGGGTGATATGATATTCGATCGCGACGACCGAATTGATGAAGTCATGAACTACGATTATGACGATGACGAAGAACATGTTGATCCTGAAACAACAAAGACCAGCGAGGTATATATATTTATATAAGCAGGTATCTGGTGATCATCACATGTTTTAAATGACTTGAAGATATACTAATGAATCGATCTTTGTTCTTTCAGCCATCCGGATCGAGCAAATCTTCAGGCAAAAGGACGAAACGTGGCCCGAACAAAAAGTTGAAGGAGGGCGTAAAGTACAATATCGAGGCAGTCAGACCTAATGGTGAACCATTAGCGCCTAAGAAGATTGCGGACAAGTTCATTCGTCAGTGCGGAGTTCTTGTGAAGGACCAACTCCCGATCTCCCTTCAAGAATGGAGAGAGCCAGCAAAAGACAAAAGACAAAAAGGCAAAGAGGACGATGCTCCACGTCCAGATGTTACTTTTGTCGACAAGAATCAAAAATATCTGCTTTGGGATACTCTCATGGAACATTTCACCCTACCAGATCATTTCACAGAAGCAGATGTGCAGAAAGTCAAGGACGCTGCTCTTACGAAGATGGCGGTTGCATTCAAGAACCACAAGAATCATGAATGGGACAAGTACGTCAAGGGAGGAAGGAAGACTCCAGTTTTCGAGGGAACACTAGAGAACCAACGTGCTCATTGGGACGATTTCGTGAAATTTAAGGATTCGGAATTAGCTAAGGAATGGTCGAGAATAAACAAGAAGAATGCCGAAAAAAGAATAAGTTCCGTAAGCTGGGGCCAGGTGGCTATGCGGTGGCAATGCCTAAGTGGGATAAGTCTGAGAAAGAGATGGAGGATGCAGGTGCCTCTCCAGTTACTAAGAGCTGGCCCCCCAGGGCCAGGACTTGGTTCTATGCGCATGGGGGGGAGTTGGACCCGAAGACAGGCAATGTTTCGACGAGGGCAAGTCTGAAGGGAGCCGACGATGCGATACTTGTTGCAATAGAAGAGGCACGATCGGGGGTGTTCCAGCGCAACAGAGAGAACGACGAGCTTACGCGTGCCCTGGGAAATCCTGAACACCCGGGAAGAACACGAGGCAAGGGCGCTATTCCGTGGTATGAGGGGTTTTCAGACTGGAACACCGACTACAGAACCCGTGTGAGAAAGAAGATTGCGGAGGAGAAGAAGAGAAAGATGGAGGAGGAGCAGAGGAAGCGGGACTATGAACGCCTTCAAGGCCTAGAAGCAAGTCAAGCGGAATTGGTAGTCAAATTCCAGCGGCAGCAGGAGCAGATCGACTCACTTACCCAGCAAGGGGGGTCTCAGCAGCTGCAGCAGCTAGCGAATGATCCAGCATTGGATAGCACCGCCCCATCCATGCCGAGAAGCAGTGTGGGTTCCGCCCCGGACGATGCAATGCTGGGTAGATACCCCGTGGATGACATCATGGAGAACACTAGCTGCGAGCTACACGTCCAAATGAAGAACATATCCATGAAGGTGGCGGACGCTGTTGCTTTTACAAATCCCCCCGAGGCAACCTTCCATTGCAACACGATTCTAGCGGGCTATGCTCGTGTCTTGGTTGATGAGGTGGTGGACCCATATTCGGAGGTAGAGCTTGACATTCCTGGTGGTGACGACGAGCGCTTTCTCGGAGACGCCAACCATCGTATCATCCTATGGAAAAAGGATTGCATCATCTTTCGAAGGCCACCGACACCGCGTCAGCCGACTCCTCGTCGAAGTCCGCCACCGAGTCAGCAGTCTCACGCTCCTGCAAGTCCACCAAGTCTGGCAAAGTGCCAGGCCACTCCTCCTCCAAGTCCGACAAAGTGTCAGGCCACTCCTCCTCCTCCAAGTCTGCCACAGCGTCAGACGTCCACTCCTCCTCCAAGTTCGGCACAACCTCCGACCACTCCTCCTCCAAGTCCGGCACAACTTCAGGCGGCCACTCCTCCTCGTCCAACTCAGCCCCGTCAGCCGTCTCCGCCGCCTCAGCAATCGCAGAAGAGACACCCCGCAGCTATGGTGCGCAGCGGTACGAGTCGAGGTAGTACAGGAAGTACAGGCGGAGGCAAGCGATATAAATATGGTCCAAGCCTCATGCCTCTTCCGCAGAGGGCTTATGACAGGTCCGAGGAGGAAATCACAGCCATATCGAAGTCCGAGGTGGAAGCCCATTTTGCACCAAAACCGCCACCGTCGCCAAGGGAGAAAGTGCCTGAGGAAACGATTGACCACTTCATTCGTATGGCTCAACCACCAGCTTCCAAGCCTGTTGACACAGACTATGAGCGCCACATCAGGAACTTAAATCGAGCACGTCTACGTAAGTAGGCGAGCTCGGGATCGAGCAAACAAGAAGCAGCTGTCAAAAAATGCGGGAAAACCATTCCCCAGCTGGGAGAACAGGCGGCGCAATCGATCCCCTCGCTTGTTGTGCCAACAACACGTGACAGTACGCGCGCCCAATATTATTGTGGGAAAACAGTTTACGTTCCTAAGGTGGGCAATGTGGTAATAACGGAGGACCATATAATGCAGGCTGAAGTTCTCAAAATCACTGTTGGACAACTCCTCGAGATCGAGCCCATGCCTGTGCTTAGAGAGGATGAAATAAAACGGAAATATGTCCGGGGCCAACCTTTGGTCGAGCCAGACAAGGTCAAGAACCTCCCAACGAGAATGTATGAATTGCATCAATGGTACATGAACATTACCAAGATTTCTGATTGATTGTCCCTCATGGTGAATGTCAAGGAGGAGCATTACTTCCATGAGAAAGCTGTGTCCGTTGAGTATTCTGAACTGTTTCAGTTATACAATCAAGACGCACTCGACAAATCTATCGTCAGTTGCTATTGTCTGTAAGTGATTTCTTTCTGTAATTTAAGTCTCAAGCTAGCTGTAGTGATCCTTTTGATCAATCATTACCTGTAATTATCCTCACTATATTCTTTTCTGTGGTATTATATGCAGGATGAAGATGTATGAAATGAGAAAAGGTGGACGCTTTGGCATTGGGTTTATTGACCCAAACACCGTTAATGAATACACATGGAAAATAAATCCACGTCATCAAAAGGCCGTAGAGGACAACATGCTAGAGTTCTTGAAGCGCCTCAAATACAATGAAGATATACTACTTCCTTACAACTTCCAGTGAGTCACACTGTCTTGTACTACAAATTCTCTGTTTTTGCCTACTAGCTAGCTACATGTTTTTGCTTACATATGCCCGCTTAATTAAGACATGCAAACATGTGTGCATGCAGATTTCACTGGGTCTTGTGTATCATTAAAGTTGACGCCGGAACAGTTGAAATACTGGACTCACTACTCAAAGAAAAAACAGACTATAACATCTTGTTTGGGATAGTCAACAGGTAATTTCAATCATTATTAACTATATATCTCGGCCTATTTAGTTCGTCATTTCATGATATGAACTATTTAATAACCCCTTTATTCATTTTCTTTGTCGGCGGGCAGGGCTTGGGCAAGGTTCATCAGCGTCACGGAAGGCGAATGGAAAGAAAAGCTTAAATGGGGAAGACCCAAGGTAAGTAATTAAGTAGTACTAACTAGGTAGCTAGCTGCCATCTCTTTAATTATCATGCTTGATTAATTATTATCTGATCAAATTTCATTCTCGTAAAGGCCCTGAAGCAGGCGCAGGGGACTGATCTGTGTGCATTCTGCATTTGCGAGAACATTCGCATGATGGCGTCCGAAAAGAGCAGATCTCAAAGACAGGAATGGGTACGCTTCTCAAAACACTATTCACAATTTTTACACCATTATCGATATCTAGTCACACAACTAATACACATGCATATTGATCTCCTTCTTAACAGTTCAGAGAGGTGCGGGAGAAGCTCCTAGAAACGGAGCGCGTAGAAGCACTTCAAGAGGAAATAGCGGGATTTTTGCTCGACCAGGTCATAAATCCGAAGGGAGAATACTATTACCCGCCACCGCCCCCATGAAAACCACTTCCAATTGTCATCGTGCTCCGAAGGCACCAATTAGGCTAATGACACTGGCTCCAAAGGCAACATGCATATGTAGGAGAAATTGTATATATCTATACATGTGTGTATGTGTGAATTAATTAATATGATGGTTTGTGAGACACTGATGATATATATATGCATGATTGGTATATATA
>NC_041391.1:14851336-14852666 GCF_002162155.2 Triticum dicoccoides | reverse complement strand
GTGTACAATTTGTAGTATCGTAAAATACCAACAAACGAAAAAAAATTAAAATAGAAACACAAAATTAAATGAAAAAGAAATCATAAAACTAAAAAAAAACCAAACCTTATAGTATCGGTTGGTCTTACCAACCGGTACTAAAGGGCTCCAGGCCCCTGGAGCTGGCTCGTGCCATGTGGTTTCCCTTTAGCACCGGTTCGTGCTGAATCGGTACTAAAGGGGGGGCCTTTAGTGCCCACACTTTAATGTCGGTTATGGAACCGGCACTAAAGGGCCTTACGAACCGGTGCTATTGCCCGGTTCTGCACTAGTGTATGAGCATTCAATAAGCAAAACCAAATCATAAAATAAGCAAAACCAAATCATAAAATAAAGTAGTATTCAAATTAGCATGCATTCAATAACTATAAGCAAAAGTACATCATCTCTTGGTGTCCGTACATCGTCGAATATTATCACTAATATAGCATCACTAATACAACTACAACCATAGCGCCCGACGGGTATCGACGCGGGCGGTGGACACCCAAAGATAAGGAACCATCACAGGATCATAGCTCCAGTGAGATCCCTGAAGAACCTGCCAGGTATTGTCGAACCTGCCCTCCAATGCAACCATGTAGCGACGGACGTGCTCGTCCTCCTCGCTGACATGGTGACGTACCACCTCCGCGGTGTCCGGAAGCCTCAGCACCGTCACTGGCCCACGCGACCACCACCAAACAAGGATCGGGTCAACAACGGGCTTCCTCCTCACCAACCTACGTCCCCCGGAAGGTAGCACCTCCCAATACCAGCCCGGCGGAGCCCAGTCCCGAACATGACCCTGATCAAGCAGGCCTCCACCGCCGAGTCGACAACGACGAGGATGCGGGATAGGCATCACCGACATCGATGCGGGAACTACTTCTATATATAGTTAAATAAAGTAGTTTTATTAATTAAATCAGCTATCTAGTTCAACTACTAAGCACTTACTATAAATAAATAAAGTAGTGCTTACTAAAAACAAACTACTTCTATATATAGTAAAATAAATTAGTTTATTAAATCAACTAGCTAGTTCAACTATATATG
Source organism: Triticum dicoccoides (assembly GCF_002162155.2). Lineage (NCBI taxonomy): Eukaryota > Viridiplantae > Streptophyta > Magnoliopsida > Poales > Poaceae > Triticum > Triticum dicoccoides. Next base: position 14,851,589 of record NC_041391.1, on the reverse strand, counting down.
AAGCACTTACTATAAATAAAATAAAATAGTACTTACTAAAAATAAACTAGTATTTTTCTAACCAATTATATTAAACACTTTCTCTTCTTATTTTTTTTTCCTTTTCTAAATACTATGAACAAAAAAATCATTAAATTTCTGAACAAAATTAATTACACAATCTAAATATCATCAAAAAATCTATTAACAATATCACCAAACATGCATATTCAACAATAATATCACCAAAAAAACCTATTAATAGAAAAAAAAT
>NC_041391.1:14833512-14850267 GCF_002162155.2 Triticum dicoccoides | reverse complement strand
GGCGATGGCGTCGGGTCGGGGCGGGGCGGCGACGGCGAGGTGGCGGCAGGGGACGGCGCGCGGCGTCAGGAGAGGAGGAGGAGAGATCGAAGTCGGGAGAGGAGGACAGCGCGCTAAGTGCTACTTATATATCAAAGGCTTTGGTTCCGGTTCGTGCCACAAACCGGGACCAATGCCACCTTTAGTCCCGGTTGGTGCCTCCAACCTGGACCAAAGGCCTCTTTTCAGCAGCCCAAAGGGTGGGAAACGAAGACCTTTGGTCCCGGTTGGTGGCCCCAACCGGGACAAAAGAGGGGCATTTGTCCCAGTTGGTGCCACCAACCGGGACCAAAGAGGGGGATTGGGACCGGTTGGTGCCACCAACCGGTGCCAATGCACCCGTCTAATTACTTATTTATTTTCTGCAGCTGTTTTTTAGTTGATTCTTTCTGCAGCTGCTTTTAATTAGTCCCACCTCGCCAAGCAAGAGGCACTCGCTGCGGTTTATAAGCCCTGAGTGCAGAGACGATGAAGAAGAGACTCAATGCTCACCTGCACGTTGCTTAGCTTCAAGCCTTGAGGATTAGGGTAGACTGCACGGAGCTATGTGCAGTGCAGTTTACACTATTCCGAAAGGCTTGAAGCTAATTAACGAGCATTGCGCCTTTTTTTATTTTTAATGACTTATTACAACTCAGAAATAAAAAGAAAAAAATAAATATAGCAGAAAAGAAAAAAATGATATAAAAAACTACTCAGAAATAAATAGAAAAAAATAGTTGTGATTAACTTTACTAAAAAATAAGCATAGATGCTTATTTTTAATGACTTATTACAACTCAGAAATAAATAGAAAAAAAATAGTTGTAATTAACTTTACTAAAAAAATGAGCATATATGCTTATTTTTAATGACTTATTACAACTCAGAAATAAATAGAAGAAAAAATATTTGTGATTAACTTTACTAAAATATGAGCATAGATGCTTATTTTTAATGACTTATTACAACTCAGAAATAAAAAGAAAAAAATAAATATAGCCGAAAAGAAAAAAACTATATAAAAAACTACTCAGAAATAAATAGAAGAAAAAATAGTTGTGATTAACTTTACTAAAAAATGAGCATAGATGCTTATTTTTAATGACTTATTACAACTCAGAAATAAAAAGAAAAAAAATAAATATAGCAGAAAAGAAAAAAATATATAAAAAACTACTCAGAAATGAGCATAGATGCGCTTATAGAGAAAATTCAATCTAAATTCATAATAAATTTCTACTTACTTCAGAGAAATTCAGTATGAATTTAGGTTAAATTCCCTGTATAAGGGCATCTATTTTCATTTTAAAAAGAGCTCAGCAAGGCAGAGAGGGAGGGTCTTATAAACCGGTCTGAGCCCCCTTCGGTTGGCGAGGTGGGACTAAACTCTGGCCGCAACGAGGACCAACCCTTTAGTCCCGGTTGGTGGCCTGAACCGGGACTAAAGGGCAGCCTTTGGTCCCGATTCATGCCTCCAACCGGGACCAATAGTGGTGGGCTAGGAGCGAGGACCATTGGTCCCGGTTCGTCCCACCAACCGGGACCAAAATGTCCAGACAAACTGGGACCAATGGCCCACGTGGCCCGGCCGGCCTCCGGGGCTCACGAACCGGGTCCAATGCCCCCATTGGTCCCGGTTCTGGACTGAACCGGGACTAATGGGCTGGCCCTGCCTGGACCATTGCCCCCTTTTCTACTAGTGTGAAGTCGGTTTGTAGTCAAGCTACCAGTTAATCCTAGGTGTTGTGAGCTTCGATCTTTTCATTTTTCAGTTATATTTGGCATTGCCTTATTGTTCCCGAGGGCCCGTCTTCTGTTATTTGATTGAGCTTACAACCTCCAATCTTCATCTCATCCTTAGGCAGGAGCTACTGCATTTGTTAGAGCTAATTGTTCTCAGATTGGAGCTAAAAGACCATATATAATCGATCATGCAGAATTTTGTGGCCACACGTGGTTTAATTTTGTCTGTCGGTCTGTTTCTGCTATCAATTTTCGTGTATCATTATCATTCTCTGATATTTGTTATAATTGCATGATGTTGTCACACACCACAAATGAGAAGTTAGGGATGCTGCCATAGTCTCGCTAAATCAATCAAGTCCAAAAGATTGAAGCGGTGTACAGACAAATTACATATTTGCAAACAAAATAATCAAGAAGCTAGAAAAAAGAACGGCGCAGTAAAGCGCGCGTTTGGCTCTAGTATCAGTGGAAGGTGGGCTATGTTGAACAAACTTGTGTCTTCCCTGGCCGAAAATGGTCCACGTCCATACTTGAGCAACCAGTGGGCTCCGTTGGCCAAAAATCCTCCACGGCATGCATGCACAAGGGTGTGTACTGGTCTTCAGCCTGCGGTCGCTGTGCGTACATGTCAGCCGAGCAGGAGCCTAGCTGCCTTTTGCATGTGCGTGGGGCCAGGCGAGTTCAATACGGGCAAAAAACAAATCAAATACATGACATATACAACACCAGCACACATCCCCGTGCACATGCAGCGGCCGAGATTCCGGCCTACCTGCAGCGCGGCCACCATTGGCATTTTTCGGATGTAGGCGGGCTATAAGAGTTTACATAATTTATTTTTTACTTACTTGGTGGAAAGAGAAGAGAAACCGGCAACATATTAATAGCTATCTGCAAAATGTACTTCTAAACTATAGATAACGTTGCAACATCATATGGTGAGCAACTGGCTATATTATTAAGCATGCTATACTCCTACATTACAGTGCACAACACATGGGCCTGGCTTCTTAAGTCAGTTGCAACCACGTGCAATGCAGCTAGTACATTAGCGCCATATGCATGCAGAGCTCGACATGTGTATGTGCAATTGTTGCATGCATCTCTTTACATACATGTTTTTGTGTATTTGATCTGGAATTCCGAGAACGCACATATTATAAGCATTGCTCAAGAAATCGGTAACTCATAGTTGCTCCGTCTGCTTGGGAGTAGCAATTAGTCGGTGAAACATATTAACTGCATTAATCGGTCCAACATTAATCGTTAAATTAAATTGGAACTTGCCAACATATATCTAGTTTTTCACGTATTATACCATACTCTTTCAATTAGTTGGGCAGGCCGGCTAAAGGAAATAAGTATCTTGGCTTCTTTGCATGGCCCAACAGAAAGTATACAATAGAGAAAATTTAAGTACTGGGCAGGCCATGGCCCACTCAGCCTTGTTGTAGCTCCGCCACTGCTCTCATGCTCTCAGCTATGTAATATATCGCCACTCAAAAAGAAAAAGCTATATAATATATCAAAATATGCTATTGTTTGGTCGAACCCTAGCTATTGATGAGCGAGAGCGGGACGTGCGGGGTTACTGGCCAAAATTTTGGGCTTTGTTTGCCCACAAGTTAATTGGCCAACAGCGATTGATCGGCCTAACAACCGATTAATCGGTCTGACAGGCCAATTAATTCCCTGACAAGTTAACATGACGAATAGGTGGTATTCGATTCGGCCACCCTACGAGTAGCGATTAACTGGCCTGTTAACTAATTAATCGGATGAATTTCTTAAACAGTGATTATAAGCAACTAGTGCCATCCCCACACTAACATGTAAGCAAGTCCTAATAAGAAAACCCGTTAAAATTTTAAATTGCACTCTATAGTCCTTGCGGATGTTTGCTCTGCAGAGCATCCTCAAGCGCTAGTCGCTGGGTATTATATGGTATATGCATCATCTGAATGGCAATGTTCAGTACTATTGTTTCAGACGATTGTAAGGCCGAGGTTGATTAAATGAAATGATTCCCCTCCCCACAAAAAAAGGATGGCGATGCTTTTCTAGAACAAAAGGCTTGCGCTCCTATCCACATTGCCTAAGATGGGGCGCATGAATCTGCTCAAGACTCATTGGAGGATTTGGCACGTTCACAGTGAACTGACCAAAATAGGAAGCCTGCAACACCAACAGAAGTGTTGCACACATGTATCAGACATTTTCCTTGTAGGGTTCCACTGAGGGAGAAGATGGTCCTTACTGATTTGCCAGTGACAGATGCAACTGCGCTAGTAGTCAACTCACTGCAGAAAATAGGCATCCAGAGTCCTTGTCCAGTTGTTTGGTCATGAGCTGGTTGCAGATCACCTAGCTAGATGAGGTTGCCAGAGACATGTGGCATTGGTCGGCATGAGAAGTGATGGTACTTGTAAAGATAGTATGCGAGTGTCTACACGCAAATGATGGATCACACTAGGCGACATCACTTCTGAAGGTTACCAATCTAATTAGCTATCCAGCGAATGAGGGTTTTGCTGTCATAACTCATAAGAGTGTGCTTTCACTCCCTGTTGCCTCTCAACCCTATATGGCTACCTTCAACATGGTATGGTCACTGAGCTGGCTATGTTTATCGGGTTCAATTCAGTCCATGCTTGCCATGCATGATGCATCACCCAAAAATGAAACTCATATATTTCCTCTCTGCTAGCTTCTCAAACCAACTCCATCCTTTGTATTTTATAGAGCAACACTGTCGCCTGTGTTTCATCAATGCACATTTACCAATAATTTCTTAAAGAAGTTACAAATATTTGGTACTTCCCTCTGTAGCATGTTTGGTTGGACGCTATTAAAGAGAGGGAATGCACATGTAAACGTTGTGAGATATAAAGTCACTCTTTGGATGTGAGTTGGCACCGTAAGTTGTAAAGCTTTTAGGGGCTTCAACCCTATTATAGTCTGCAGGGCAAACTGAAATCCTTGTTCTGACGTGACTTATCTTAAGAAAATTAACAAATTTAACTGCTTACTGCATGTCTGACTAGTATTGTTTTGCTTGGCACCGTAAGCTGGCAAGCTTTTAGGGGATTGAGCCGGGGCTTTTTCTTGCCTAACAAGATGTTGGTTGTCTAGTATAGTGTGTCTGTGGCATGCTGGTTTGCTCGTCGCTAACCGCTAACACTTGATGAAGCTAGTAATTAGATCATGAGTCCTCTCAATATCATTTTTAGATACAATTTTGGAATTGCTGATGGCCACAATATGTTGATCAGTCTGTGGATGCAGTTTCAATCTAGTTTGTTGGTTGTTTGCTCTAGTTTCTGTGAGCTAAAAATGTTCCTTCTTTTTACAATATCTTTTTTTGAAGAGATTAAATGTCGTGAAAGAATTCATGTTCTACTACTTTGAGTCAGTTTTATTTCCTTCATTTTTCTTCTGTGTTTTTAATGGCCTATTGACTAATACTTTAAATTCTAGGGACTACTGACCCGAAAATTAGACAATGAAGCTGTATAAGTTTTCGTATATGGTCTATCACCTACTTCAAATACTATGGCTGGTTAAGACAAAGCCTCCTCAAGATTGCGCAATTGAAATGATATATGCCCAGCAAATGGTTAGAATATTTACCTCTACTTAGGTTGTAAATGATAGTACTCCCTCCGTCCTTTAAAGAGTGTACTTCCAACTTTGTTGGAAAGTCAAACTTTTTTATGTTTGACCATATTTATAAAATAATACATTAACATTTATGCCATCAAATTAGTAGCATTAGATTCATGATAAAATATATTTTCATCATATACTTATTTGGTCATAAACAATTATATATTTTTGCACAAACTTGATCAAACTTTGAGATAGTTTGACTCTCCAACAAAGTTGAAAGTACACTCTTTAAAGGACGGAAGGAGTACATCATAAGGAATATTTACCTAGGATTTATTCAAACTGACAAATAGATCCCTTGCTATTTTTTCATTGAAGAGGCTAAAAAAAGTCAAACATGCATGACTGTAATATATTCCGATGTTTAGAGTTAACAAACTAGTATTTTTCGCTCAAAAAGAGTGCAGTTTTTAACACACTATGGCTACGAGGCATCCAGCGTGCATGTGTACCTCTAACTGGATGCATCTGGTACCCACAAAAAAAAAGGATGCATCTGGAGCGTAATTACGAAAGAATGGAGTGAGTTATGCAAAATGGGATATTATCCCATTTTTCTGCGAGAGAAATGAGATACTATCCCTTTTTTCTGCGAGAGAAATGAGATACTATGTAACACTATACGTTATGTTATTACAAATTAACTTCAAAAAAATACATTATCAATATAGGATGATGAAATAATTATTGTGAATATGTGGGCTGCTCAAAATGATTGCAAATTTGCCGGATGAGGAGGGGATGTACTGCCTGATGAGGATAAGGACATAGGAAGCTGCACTAGTAGTCAGCTCAATGCGGACGACAAGGATCCAGAGTCCTTGTCACGTTTGCTGCTCACCTACACGAGGTTGATGAGAGAAAAACGTGCGCCTTGACCGATGTGAAAAGCGGCCGTCCTTGCAAACAAAGGAGACAAACTAAAGATAGCATTTGGGTTGCTGACAAAACCATTTTTTCTCGACCTACTAAGAGCATCTCCAACAGGCACACGCGGAGAAAAACGCAGATTTTGCGCGCGCGAGCCCGGTTGGCGCGCTCCAGCAGGCGCGGGAAAGTTCGGCGCCGTAAAAACAACTGCGCACGCGAAAAAGCGGCAACACACACGGCAGTTTTGGCACGCGGCGTACAGCGCGCTCCATAAAACCCGCGCGCGGGCCCCCGCCAACCGTCGTCTTCTTCACCTCTCTGTTCCTTCTTCCTCGCCTCTGCCGGTGCCCCGCCGCCGCCGCGCCCCTCTTCCTCGCCTCCAGTGCCCCACCGCCGACCCCAGCGCATTCTCCGTCGCCGCCGCCATACCACCGTGCACCCAGAGCAGCTCCTGCTACCGCGGCGTCCGCGCCCGCCCATCCGGCATGTATTACGCGGAGATCCGCTCCGGTGATACACCCTCGGGCTCAGGACGTTTAAGACCACCTTCGAGGCCGCCCGCACGTACGGTGCGGCGGTGTGTGCCTCAGGAGGCCACGGGCGCAATGAATTTCTCAGACGCACGGACACACGAGCAGGCGCAGGACCTCGTGCCTCCCCCACGGCTAGTCACCGAGGAGGACAGCCGCATCCAGGCATCCAGCGGAGGCGGGAGCGCTGCCTCCTCACCGCCGAGGCGGACGAGCACGCCATGGCAGTGTGGCGTGAGCACTTCCCGGAGGATGTCACAGCCAAGAACGAGTTCTGGGCGCAGAGGAGGGCGGTGCGAGCCGCGGTGGGCAGATAGGCATGAGGGGAAGGCCTGACGGAAGCCTAGTGCAAATTGGGAGTTGCGTCGACCTGGGACGACAATGATCCTCGGTCCGAGGACGCGTTTATGTCGTCGGACTACACCACCGAGGAGGACGACAATGAGGAGTAGTTTGTCTAGTTCATCGTCGACGTAATCTACCATATTTGCATCATAGTATAGTTTTTATCTAGATTTATTTGTATCGTATGGGCTAGGTTGTGGTGTTGGGCTTGAACTATGCTATGAATAGTTGCTTCATATTTATTTGTATCATTTTTATCTAAATTTATATGATGTTTCATATTTTTCGTATGTGTTGCATCGTATCCCCAGCTGCTCGCGCGTGCTGGATTTTGTAGCGCCTGCTGGAACTATAGCGCTGCGCCTTATTTTGCAGCACCTGCTAAAGCAAGCGCCCTCCTACGTGCTAAAAAGGCTATTTCGATGTTGTAAACATAATTAAGCGCGCCGTACGGTTGCGCGCCTATTGGAAATGCTCTAATTTACTAGCCAACCAATGAGCTTATTGCCATATAACAAAAATGTGCAAAGTAAGGAGGCGGTAGTGGGAAAAAAAGATGGAATTAACTGGCTGGTAAAACTGCCATTGATCATTTTACTAATTCACCAGACAACCAATGAAGTCATTTCTGTCAACGAAGTATGCCTTCGCTTCCTGTCACCTCCCAAGCCCTAGCTAGCCGGGTCCAACATGCATTGATAGGCAAAAAGGCCATCGCAGTGCACGATATCAATAAGCTAGATATAGATGATCACTCAAAAGAAAAGTAACTCTGATAGTTGCTCTCTGCCAGCATTCAAAAACGAATCCATCGTTTGTAATTTATAGAGGTGAATTAATGCATGTGTTCCAGATGCACACCGACCAACAATTTCTCAAGCAAGTTATGAAGACATGGTACTTTCTTGTGTAGTTTGTTTTGTTAGAGGTAAAATGAACAATGTAATTTAGAAGTTATAAGATACAAAGTGACTCATTCGGAGGAAATGATAACTTAAGAGGGGTTAGGCATGAGAACTTGGAGTCTAACTCGTAACATTTTAATAATTAGGAGGGATGATAATTAGGAGGGAATTACTTTACAGAGAACATCTTCATACTTCTCCCTAATTTATATAATCACCACTTAGCTAAATCCCTCCTATATTATCACAAACCAAACAATGGAAGAAACTTGTCTCTCAAATGGCCAAAGACAATTCGTGGTACATAGTAAAAGAAGATTTGGACTAAGATGAAGCATTCAATATCTAATCTTTTCGTAACAACTATTCTTATAATGCCAAATGTGTCATTGAGTTTTTACGACCCTCGAACAACAGTCCAACCATCGAAACTATTCTTATAGTTGCCCATTGTGTTGTTGGGTTTTTACGATATTTGAACAACAGTCCAACCGGCGAAACTGTGTTTATTTGACGAATAAAAACACAAGGTTTGCCCTCTTCTAGGTAGATATATGATTCAGGACAAGTCAAGTTTTTTTTTTTGCGGGTGAAAGGAGTGTATATTAATTAAGTAGTGTGTCTACACTCAGTTTCACAGATCATACATAAATCCTCTGGCCCAGAGCTAAACCAAATGGCCGTACGCTGAGAAGAACGTCCCATATGTGCCATATAGTGAGCAGCAGCATTGCATGGCCTGCCTGCATGCACGAATTTGTGACATCGGATGCCATGCAGCAGGCTCTTCACCTCCTCTACCATACTAGCCGCAGCTGATCGATTCATGCATATGTCATTCAGCATGTCCACTGCTTCTTTACAATCAAGTTCAATGATCAGGTTGTTATCAGTGTGAGCGAGTGCCAAACCGATTCCTTCGAGGCAAGCAGCTAGCTCCGCCTCAAGCGGCGAGTAGCATGAGCGGAGATAACGACAGGACGAGAAAATCACAACTCCCTTGTCGTCCCGCAACACCATTCCAGCTCCTCCCGTACTCTCTCCATGCACATAGGAGCCATCCACATTGAGTTTTGCCCATCCAACAGGAGGCTTCATCCACCTAGGCCCCTCTGTTTCAGCATGTGGCGACCTGGTCTGAATGTTAGTTGGTTGGCCTGCACACTGTAACACCATCTTACCCTTCGTAATATCCCCCTTGGGATACTGTATTATGCACAGAAGGGACTCAATATATCCATTGAGAAAGCGTCTCGACGTCTCGGCGAGTGGCGCTGGCTTGTGATGTGTGACCTCATTCCGGCAGTGCCAAGCACGCCAGAAAGTCATCAAAATGATCATGCGCTGGGTCTCATTGCAGCCGGCTAGGAGGTGTAATAGCCACTCCTTCCCGGTGTACTGAATATCAGCTCGAGCTGGTAAAGGCCAAGACTCCCTCATGGCGTCCCCACAAGTATTTTTTTTTCTTGGAGTACTGTCTAGTGCTAATCAAGGTTACATAGGTGATTAAGCACACGCATAGGTGATTAAGCACACGTACCCATACTCCAGCTCTGCAACAATATACTTATACTTAACTTGTTGGTTGCAAAAAAAAAAACTCCGTATCAAACTTGCACGAGCGCTTGACGAGGGAGTAGAGACTACTGCTCAGCGCTAGGAAACCATGATTGACGGGGGTAGGCATAGTGCACACGTCATGAATTTGTTTTTTTAGAACACGTCATGAATTGTTGGCTGATATATTGGGCTAATTTCTTTTGGGAAAAAAGGAATGGCGCCCGAAGCTGGGCTTCACTGAATCACTGCCGACGGCTAAACTATGCCGACGGCCAGACGGAAGCCGTCGGCATAGGCCCCTATGCGGACGGCTAAACTATGCTGACGGTCTAACAAGACTACGCTGACGTGATCTATGCTGACGGGGCAAAATAGATCAAGCAAAGAAAGGGTTCTTGCCTGTATTACAAGGTGTGAAGTTGAGTAAGACTCAATGCCCGACCACAACAGAAGATAGAGAGAAAATGAAAGATGTTCCCTATGCTTTAGCCATAGGCTCTATCATGTATGCAATGTTGTGTACCAAACCTGATGTATGCTTAGCAATGAGTTTAGTAGGGAGGTACCAAAGTAATCCAAGAGTGGATCACTGGACAGCGGTCAAGAATATCCTGAAATATCTAAAAAGGACTAAGGGTATGTTTCTCGTTTATGGAGGTGACAAAGAGCTAGTCGTAAATGGTTACGTCGATGCAAGCTTTGACACTGATCCAGATGATTCTAAATCGCAAACCGGACACATGTTTATATTGAACGGTGGAGCTGTAAGTTGGTGTAGTTCTAACAAAGCGTCGTGGCAGGATCTACATGTGAAGCGGAGTACATAGCTGCTTCGGAAGCATCAAATGAAGGAGTATGGATGAAGGAGTTCATATCCGATCTATGTGTCTTACCTAGTGCATCGGGACCAATGAAAATCTTCTGTGACAATACTAGTGCAATTGCCTTGGCAAAGGAATCCAAATTTCACAAGAGGTCCAAGCACATCAAGAGACGCTTCAATTCCATCCGAAACGAAGTCTAGGTGGGAGACATAGAGATTTGCAAGATACATACGGATCTGAATGTTGCAGACCCGTTGACTAAGCCTCTTCCATGAGCAAAACATGATCAGCACCAAGGCTCCATGGGTGTTAGAATCATTACTGTGTAATCTAGATTATTGACTCTAGTGCAAGTGGGAGACTGAAGGAAATATGCCCTAGAGGCAATAATAAAGTTATTATTTATTTCCTTATATCATGATAAATGTTTATTATTCATGGTAGAATTGTATTAACCAGAAACATAATACATGTGTGAATACATAGACAAACATAATGTCATTAGTATGCCTCTACTTGACTAGCTCGTTAATCAAAGATGGTTGTGTTTCCTAACCATAGACATGAGTTGTCATTTGATTAATGGGATCACATCATTAGGAGAATGATGTGATTGACTTGACCCATTCCGTTAGCTTAGCACTTGATCGTTTAGTATGTCGCTATTGCTTTCTTCATGACTTATACATGTTCCTACAACTATGAGATTATGCAACTTCCGTTTACCGGAGGAACACTTTGTGTGCTACCAAACGTCACAACGTAACTGCGTGATTATAAAGGAGCTCTACATGTGTCTCCAAAGGTACATGTTGAGTTGGCATATTTCAAGATTAGGTTTTGTCACTCCGATTGTCGGAGAGGTATCTCTGGGCCCTCTCGGTAATGCACATCAATATAGGCCTTGCAAGCAATCTAACTAATAAGCTAGTTACTGAATGATGCATTACATAACGAGTAAAGAGACCTGCCGGTAACGAGATTGAACTAGGTATTGAGATACCGACGATCGAATCTCGGGCAAGTAACTACCGATGACAAAGGGAACAACGTATATTGTTATGTGGTTTGACCGATAAAGATCTTCGTAGAATATGTAGGAGCCAATATGAGCATCCAGGTTCCGCTATTGGTTATTGATCGGATACGTGTCTCAGTCATAGTTCTCGAACCCGTAGGGTCCGCACGCTTAAAGTTAGATGACAGTTATGTTATGAGTTCATGTGTTTTTGATGTACCGAAGATAGTTCGGAGTCCCGGATGTGATCGCGGACATGAAGAGGAGTCTCGAAATGGTCGAGACATGAAGATTGATATATTGGACGACTATATTCGGATACAGGAATGGTTCCGGGGGTTATCGGATATATATCGGAGTACCGGGGGGTTACCGGAACCCCCTGGGGGTAAATGGGCCTCATGGGCCGAAAATGGAGAAGAGGAGGGGCGGCCAGGGCAGGCCGTGCGCCCCCTCCCCCTCTAGTCCGAATAGGACAAGGAGGGGGGGCGCCCCCCTTTCCTTCCTCCCTTCCTCCCCCCTCTCCTACTTGGACAAGGAAAGGAGGGAGTCCTACTCCCGGTGGGAGTAGAACTTCTCCTGGCGCGCACCCTTCCCCTTGCTCCTTTATATACGGGGGCAGGGGGACACCTTTGAACAACAATTGATCCTTGAGATCTATTAGCCGTGTGCGGTGCCCCCCTCCACCATATTCCACCTCAATAATATCGTAGCGGTGCGTAGGCGAAGCCCTGCGTCGGTAGAACATCATCATCGTCATCACGCCGTCGTGCTGACAGAACTCTCCCTCGACACTCGGCTAGATCGGAGTTCGAGGGACGTCATCGAGCTGAACATGTGCAAGAACTCGGAGGTGCCGTGCTTTCGGTGCTTGATCGGTCGGGCCGTGAAGACGTACGACTACATCAACCGTGTTGTGCTAATGCTTCCGCTTTCGGTCTATGAGGGTACGTGGACAACACTCTCCCCTCTCGCTGCTATGCATCACCATGATCTTGCGTGTGCATAGGAATTTTTTTTGAAATTACTACGTTCCCCAAACAATGTGCATGATCGGCAAAGGGCGAGGCAGGGAAGTAGTTCAAATTTGATGAAATTTTTGCCAAATCAGTGATTTTTTCAAATTTGATGAACTTCTTGCCAAATCAGTGATTTTTTCAAATTTGATGAATACTACAATCCCGACCGGGATAACCAATTACTCACAAGGACAAGAATTTGGGCCGGCCCACTATAACAGAACAGGAATTCGTGAAGTTCAAAAAATGTTTGCATATTTAAAATAGTTCAGAAGTTAAAAAATGATCCTGTTTTATTTTTTTCACGAATTCGAATCATTTTTTGTTTTTTTTTAATATTTGGAATGCTGAAATTCTATTCTAATTTTAAAAAAAAATCGCTATTGATGAAAATCACATTTGTCAAAAAAAATATTCCGAATTCCAACAGTTTTTCACATGCTATGAAAAATGTTTCGGATTTTCAGAATTGTGTCACATTTTTCGAATAATGTTTTTGGAATTTCATAAATTATTTCGTAAATAATGTTTTTAAAAAATGTTTGGGATTGTTGGTCGCGGACTCGACTGGCCCGGCCCCAGACATAAAACAAGTTTTTTTCACTTATCACGCGTCATAATAATTCTTTCTTTCATTTTCTTAACGCGCGACGTAATAATTCCAAAAAAGAAAAAACATGCCATGGAGTCGAACTTGGGACCTGGCAGGGTTGACCTAATTTCGCTAGCCACTACACCAAACGACTATGACTTACATAATAAGAGGCCGGAAATATTTAATCATAGACCAAAGCGTCGAACTTTGAATTGTTTTAGGGTCAAACAAGTATTGAAAACGTATTTATTTCTCATGTATTTAGCGTCGAACTTTGAAAACGTATTTAGGGTCGAACTTTGAAAACGTATTTAGCTTCGAACTTTGAAAACGTATTTAGGGTCAAACAAGTATTGTAAAAAAATGTTTGCTTGTTGTGAAAAAATATGTCATAACCTTAACAGAATATACGTGACATGTGTTTGAAAAATGTGTATGCAAATTTAAAAATGTTGAACCATGTAAAAGTGTGTTCGTGTAGTTTTATAAAATGTTTATTGTCATTAAGAAAATGTAGAACATGTATTTGGAAAATATTACCATGTAGTCAAAAAAGTCTTGAAAATATTTAATTTAAAAATGTCCATAATGTATTTGAAAATATCAAAAGTTTTCCAAATATTTAATGTATGTGTTAAAAATGTACATTAGGTACTGAGAAAAAATAGACATGTATAAAAATGAAGAAAGAAAAGAAGACATAAAAGAAAAAAAACTAAGATAAAAAAATTTAGTGTGCGCGCGTGAGTGACTGCGCTACTGGGCCGGCCTAGTTCAGCAAATACCGGCGAAGTCTTCTGAAGGTTTAAAATAGACCGGGATTAAAGAGTTTGGTGTGCTGATTTCAGGGATTGAGAGTTCGGGGTTCGGTTTAGCTTCCGCCTACAAATTCAAGGTTTATTTTAGACTTTTTCCTTATCGTTAACTACTCTCTTTTTTCTCGACCATGTATTGGCACATCAAATTGCGATGGGTAAGAACACACTTTTAACTGATGTTCCATGGAAATAGTTAAGATGTTTTTCCTGGTACCTGATCTTCATAATGTAGCGCACTTGAATTGGCATTTCGCTACTTCGGGCCCTTTCAGGTGCTGAACCGAGTAGGGGAGGTGGTATATCGACTAGACTTGCCAGAGTGCGCCAAGATTCATCCGGTCATCCATGTATCGTAGGTGCGGGCGGATGTGCCACCCACGACTCATATCATGCCGGAGCTTCCAGTCCTAGATGAGGATCTTCCTCCTTTTCAAGTCCCTACCAGCATTCTGCAACGGTGCCCCACCACGCGAGGGGTTCGCCAAGTCGCTCAGGTACAAGTGCAATGGTCTGGGTTCCCTGCTTCCCTGGTGACTTGTTAAACTATGGGGCGGAATGAAGGGCGAGCCGCAGGCGCGGTTGCAGACAGGGCAGCGGAGGAGGACGAGGTGGCGGCAGAGGAGCTCATGGCGACGGCGATCTTGGTGGCGGCGCGGCAACAAAGAGGGGCGGCGGCGGCAACCAAGGACAGGGAGCGGCAGCTAGGGTTTTGCGAAACCTAGTCTGATACCATGTTAAACTATGATTTGGTGGAAACTGGCTCTAGCCAATGCAACCAAAAGACCGATCTGATGAAACCGACTAGGTAGCACATTATACGTCAACACGACTTTGGAAGAGGAAGAGGAGGTGCTCCGCTCGAGGTTTCCCCGAGCGTTGGCTCGGGGACAAGCAAAACCTGAAGGGGGCAGGAAAAGTCACCGGAACGCCAACAGGCCAGCCCCATGGAGGAAGCCCAAACTCAGCTGGACGGCCCAAGAGGAAAGGCAAGCCCAACCAGCGAGTGGTTGGACCCGAGTGGGCATCGTAGCTACTTAAGCAGTGTGTGGTGTGTTGTGAGTTAGCTAGGGCATCGATTGATCACTGAACCAGCGGCGCCGCTGGGCGAGACTCTCCTCCCACCTCCTGGCTCTATCCCCCGATCCCCTTTTCTTGGGGAACCGTAGCTAGCTACAAATGTATCCACATCAGGCGAATTAAGAGTGAAATCCAACACTAGCTAGTGAGAATCTTTACAAATAATCTCTTTTATTCTGTTCCTCTATAAACTTACATATAAATGACATGCATCCACGTTTGATGGATATAAATTACATATAAATATCCTTTTACGTTCAGAAATAAACACACCATGTTTGATAGCAAACACACACAAATTCACTATGATATGGTCTGCATGCCAAATGTAATGTCTCCTGATCTCCTAATCTGGTCGACAATTTTTTGTGAATGAATGACTTGGCACCAAAAGCTTGGCTTCAGTCACATATTGGGCTTCTTGGAGTGCAAAAAGGAGTGACAAGGCACGGCGTGGCCACCGGCTTCGCGAGAAGATGTATAAATGTACAACTACGTACTAACTATACTTGCACTGATTCATGTCACTAATAAAAAGTTGTATGTGATGTTGAATCCAGAATCTTGCGAAGACTTGTCTTATCTCTGTCTATGGACTCGAAGTGATTGCAAAGTTGCCAGAGACGGTGGTGATATAGCTGCTCGATGGGGATACTGACGTGATGGTCTTTACTGATTTGCCAGCACCGTAGGAAGTTGCACTAGTAGTTGCACCGGATCTAGTTACTAATCACCTAGATGTGGTTGACAAGAGACACGATGAAGTCAATTCTTTCAAGGAAGTACGCCTTGGCTTCCCGTTACCTCTCAACCCTAGCTAGCCGGTTCCAACATGCATTGAGAGGTCAAAAGGCCATCGCGGAGCACAATATCAATACGCTAGATTTGTTTGCTAGGTTCAGTTTACTTCCGTGCTTGACATGCATATGGATCCTGAAAAGAAAAGTAGCTCCCATAGTTGTTCTCTGCTAGCATTTCAAAATGATTCCACCATTTGTAATTTATAGAGGTGCATGCACTAAAGCACGTGTACATTATTGCACACTGACCAACAATTTCTCAGACAAGTTATGAAGACTTGGTACTTTCTTGTATAGTTTGTCTGGTTGGGGGTAATTAAAAGAAGAAGGGAAATTTAGATGTTCTCAAATACAAAGTCACTAATTTCGAGGATATTTAGGACAATAAACAGAGCCTAAGCCAAGCCCTCTCACTCAGGGAGTTGTCGACGCAGAAGGCGTCCCACTGGCTTGGCCATTGTGATTAGCGTGTCGCTCCCAGAAATTCTACACAGTGCATTTGAAGATTTTGGCCGTCGAATCTTCAACTTCTCTCTAATAGGGCCGCTGTCCTAAGGCTGGTCATAATGCGAGTATCATAGCTAGTACTATGCATGTCAACTAGTCATTTTTGCTGAGGTGACACATAATTAAATGAGGAATGAGAAAATTGAGTATCATGCCAACTCCAGCATTCATCATTTTTTTTCCAGTTGGTTGTGAGCTTTCTTTGTGAAGGGATCATGAGTTTTCGTTGCCTTCAATAATAGAGTATATATGATAGCTGTTGGAGTTAGCTTCGTTCAGAAATAAAACACCCGTGGTTTGACAAAATTAATCCACTCCTGAGATTTGGCATGTATTTATAATGCTACATTCAGAAATAAACACCCGAGGTTTGATGACGGACACTGAAAAATCCAGTGTGGTCTAGCAAATTAAGCCACACCATTTACTTTGACAACCTGTATTAACATTC
>NC_041391.1:14818890-14832949 GCF_002162155.2 Triticum dicoccoides | reverse complement strand
ATGGTACGGGTAACTTCTGTATTTCCGACGAAGCAGAGCGACAACAAATAATCGTCTGTCGAGTCCCATGGCATATCCATGCATCCCCTGAACTCCAAGTGCCTCCAAGCCCATCTCAATAGCCAGAATGTGATGAAACCACACGCATCAGTGTAAAGAGGATCTATTTTGATGTTAGTATAGGAAAGAATTGCTGTAAGAAGTAGCAGTCAGACAGTCAGAGTAAGACTGATGTATGTTAGTATTAAGCACTACAGATATATGCCGTGATATCTGACCACACACACACACACACACATGATGAACATCATGTAATTGGTAAGCAGCAGTAGAAGTAGTTGGAAGCAATCAAACTTTTGTGCAACAGCACATGCATGGGTCTGGCTTCTTCAGTGCTTCAACTACGCGCAATGCATGCATAACTCAACATGTGGGCACAACTGTGGCATGCATCTCCCTACTTATAAAGTTTCACGTACATTCGATCTGGAATTTTGATAAAGTAATACTAAGACATGGGTCCGTGCGTTGCAACGGGAGAAAAAAAAGCTTACTCCCTCTGTCCATAATATAAGAATTAGACTGAGTAGTATCACACACCCTTTTCCCATTCCTTGCCCTACCCGATCTTTATCGACGATTTTTGTTGATATGTGGAAATAGAGAAAAGAGAGAAAATATTAAATAATCAGTTTTAGTGTTATGCTAATTTCCAACATTAGGTCAAGTGGTGTATATAATTGTACTACCCTTATTTTATATATGTAATTTTTTGTCTGGGTTGCATACTAATTTTTTATGAAAATAGATGCTATTTTCCTCTAACTTGTTATTAAAAATTTTATACATCAAATAAAGTTTTGTTATCAAATTTAGCTGTCAGTTTCTTCGAAGATTATTGAAAATAACGATTTCTCATGAATAGATTGAACCTCCGTAAGAAGATAAGGTAAGATCGGAGTTGTAACAACCCAAGACCAATTTTGTCATCATTATAATGTTTATTTTATTTTATTTTTACATTTCATCATGATTGAATATTTCACACCAAATTAAAACTATGGATATTTCCAGAAAATCATTTGATCTTTCCTTGTATTTTATTTAATTGCTTTTCCAATTTCCATTCGAACCTTCTCCAAAATCCCTTGCATTTTCAATTACAAGTTTGGCCCGCAAAACTTTTTCCAAAATTCTCCAATTTCGGTGAAACTTCTTTTGTGGACCTAAGTATAAATTATGCACGCCACAGGAAAATTTCATATTTTTTTCATGCAACCTAGCTTATTTATTTTCTCATCATTGCCTCTTTACATGCTACAACTATGAGGCATCCCCTTGCGGAGGAATGCATATGCACCCTAAACTCTAGGCTCTAGTTGGACTGCTAGAGCAATGGTGGAATGACATTTCCATGGCCCTAGCCGGACTGCTAGAGCAATGGTGGAATGACATCTCCATGGCTCTAGACAAGAGAAGCACACCTGGAGCTATCTATGCTTACAACAATAGTTGGAAAGAATGGAACTAGATGTAACATTTTTCAGGGCGTTCCTCAGCTCAAAGATAGGACTGTGTCGATGATCAGGCAAATACTCTAGCTCTCTGCCTGCATATCTCGCTGGATTGAAATGCTCGGGAAGAATGAACCACATACCAAGACCCGGATTGATTTAGATGTTTGAATTACTTTTTATCTTCTTTTCCCCCTTGTTACAAGCTCTATAACTTGAGGTATAGCCCTTATAGTGCATCAGCAGTACACCTGCTGCTCTCGCTCAAAAAAATAAAGATGCACGTAAAGCATCAGTAAGAAAGCATGAAATGAGATCCTATTTCACACCATATATTGTTAAGTTCTAATATATTAACTAAAAAATGAATTATCCATTTAATATATAGAAAAATAATAATTCAACATGTGGCACTAACAAGTAATCCTATTAATGGCTTAAATTCCACGGTTAGCCATGTTTACATGTTTTGCTTGTAGAGCGATCATGGGCTAGGAGTAGGGCACCAGTTGGTCACCGCGTCATCTGGTTAGTGAGTTAGGGGCGCCCTATCCTTCGATATCGTAAAGACATTACGGATGCACACAACCAAAAGAAAAAAAGAAGAAGAAGAAGAAAACAAAGACCCCCTACAATGAGCAATTCCTAGTAGCTGCAGCACGAACCACAACTTAGACAACACGCGAAGTACAAACTCTCCAAAAGCGACGCCTCCAAGAAGGAAATAGTGCACAAGCACCATCATCGCCCGATCATTGATCTTAGGTTTTTACCCTAGAGAAGATCCGCACTCTCAAAACAATTCCTTCAACAAGGTCACTGCCAGACACAACCAATTGACGTCAGGCCTTGTGTTTTCACCCTGAAAGCTAAGATACTATACTCCGCATGTGTTGTCGCCCCCGCATGCCTATGCCGCTTCTACGAGTCATGAATCACCAAGAAAAGTCCTCATCGCCACGAAGACTCGATCCACCATTACAAGGCCTCAGACCTCAACAACCATGACGTTCTCCGGCATTGTCTTCACCATGACAATTGAAATACCGACGTGTCCCATAATGTCAACAGCTGCTGAAGCATCACGTCACACCATCTTGAAGCCACCTGGGCTAAAATCAGGGCCACATGATCGAATCCCATCCGATCCAGCAATCTATAGGCGTCAAGCACCCAATGAAGATCTCCGATGGAGCATTCCGAAACTTGTCAATGGCCAGATCCATGCGGGCCAGCAACTGGCAGAACAACACCTTAGAGAAAAAAAGACCCGAGGACCGTGCGCTGTTGCCCAGCACCCATCTCCGCCGAACTAATGGTTGGCCGATGCCTAAACGCTCATCAATGTTAGGTTAATCCAAACAAGTTTAAAATTTAGTTTGCAAAGTGGTCTAGTCATATCTTTGCATGTGGTGATGTTAAGCAAAGAGTCCGGCTAGGAGTAGTAACTAGCCGTGTATCCAAATACCAGTACCAGGTATTTTACGTATATAGAAGTTGGAGTTGGAGTCATGTTAGGCTTGTGATCAAGCTTGCCGGTGATTAGATTAGGAGAGTCCGGTTTAGGACATGAGTCAATGTCCGTGTTGGGTTAGGAAGCTCAGGTCGGTTTGCTGTGCTTGCATTGAGATTGTCTGCTGCGTATACGTATATAAACGCAGGCAGGGTGCGTGAGTTTGTATCAAGAGAAAAAGGAGAAAAGCAATAAAGAGAGGAATTAGAAGGTGCGAAACGCATACTTGGCTATCAGATTTTGTGGGCGCGTGCGTTCGTGTTATTTGATGTGATCGATCTTGAGGAAGAATTTCCAACAATCAACAATGGCATGTCTCTATCAACATCGACCGTCACATAGCGTTTCTGCCAAAGGTCGCAGAACGGAACAGAACTTTATCAGCCATCGACCGCCACATCGCATACCACCGGAGCACCTCCATCGGGCGTGGCCTGCACCGCACATGCGACACCAACAACCATCGGTCGTGCATGATGCCTAGTGGCCACGAGCCATACCATATCGAGGCAGAGGATATCCGTCACCAGCGTACTCTGCAGAAAGTCCTAGATCAGATCGCCATGCCCAGATCCACGCCCAGCCACAAGCACGCAGATGGATCGCTGGAACTCCCCGTGCTAGCAGAGCTGCCCAGACTCGCTATACATGCGCCCATGGCCACGGCAAGCCAGCAGCAGCCGCACGAGCGCGTGCCTGCCCAAGCCCCGATCTGTCCGTGAATTGCGCCGCTCTAGCACCAGCCTGAGTGGTCCGCCTCGCCGCGCCGCCACCGGCCAGCGTGCTCCGCCGCACCGCATCGCCACCGGCCTGTAGCACCGCCATGCCTTGCCGCCTATCTCGACCGAAGCAGCAGCCCCCCGCGGCCTCACACCAGGAGATAGGAAAATGAGATCCCGCCGCCTTCCGGTAAAAGGAAACTAGCGGTTAACATTAACACACAAAAATTATTAAATGTTTTCAAAAAATTCTGATTTTTTTTATAGATGTTTGTGTTAGTGTCACAAGCATGCATGGCAATTTTCATGCGAAACGGAGCAACGGTATTTCGTTAAGAAAATAAAAATAAAATGGTGGTGACATTTTGCGATAACTTTTGGTGTTCAATTTCTGTTTTTTTTGCACAAGCCAAAATGTTTCACCTTTTTGCCTCAAAATATGCAGGTAGCATTTGGATGTCACTAACTACACACAATAAAAATAAACCGGATCGGCGACCTCATGCTCGCTTCCGGGGCCATCCATCCAGTAGCCACCGGCGGGATACCTCAACACACAGCCTCCTGGTCCCCATCTTCCCTCTGGTTGCCTCCTAATTAGGACGTCACGCGCAAAACCGCGGAAGTACCAAGGAATGGTTCGTCAGGAGCGGTGGCCATGGTTACGGCGTGCCATCCTGCTTGAGTGATAGGCAAATCGTAGCAGTGATGGAATACCTACGCTTGTCGGCTGGCCATGGGCTGCGCTCTGGTCCAGCAGCAATCTAGGTTGTGCTCACGGGCCTCGTGCTCCATGATGGAATACCATTGATTCACTGAATCATGTTATGTTGGGATTCTAAATTTGAATATTCTAATTATATGTATGTAAATTTGTTACAATTGTACTACGTCTGTGCCAAAATATAAGACATTTTTGTAGGCTAAACTTAGCCTACAAAAACGAATATAAGACATTTTTGTAGGCTAAACTTAGACTACAAAAACATCTTATATTTTGATACAGAGGAAGTAGATTGGTATAAACATGTCTCAGCTGCGCATTGGATCTCTTAAATGTGATAGTAGGTTCAGCTGAAAGAAGTTTATCTAAATTGAAACTACTTAAAAATGGTTTGAGGTCAAATATGTTACAAGAAAGATGAATGACTTGACTATGTGATTCATTGACAAGGATATTGTCGACGGGGTCATCGGAATTTGGCTCTTATTTTTTTTAACATCAGTACAGTCATAAGCGCTCATATACACGCCCATACACTCACCCCTATGAACGCACACACGCACACCCTACCCCTATGAGCACCTCCGAAAGACTGAGCCGGCATATCATCTTGAGATTTACGAAGTCACCGTTGGCGCCTCGTCGTCGACGGTAACGTCTCCTCACACTGAATGCGCATCGCCGGAAATCCTGAAATAAATCCAGGAATAAATGCGAGCACCAGGATTTGAACCCTGGTGGGCTGAGGATACTACAGTCCCTCTAACCTATTTGAGGTAACCAAAAGAGTTATATTTCTCTATTTTGTAATATCTTTTGTCGTAACGTGACACTGCTCTGCAATCATTATTATTTATCTCGAACAAATAATATATGGCTGAAAATTAACTCCTAATACTTTTTGCAAGTGAATTTGGATACATGTATGTAGCCTTAATTTTCTCAGATCGTTGACATCGCCTTAGGGCCTTCCAATTCCAAAACATAGAGCCAGCCCTGACAGACCTTGACCACAAAGAGATCAAAGCGAAGCACGGACTTAGCTAAATCTTTGCTAACCAAAAGAGATCATCCTCCATTTGTCGCGACCTAGAAGTAGTCCTGTTGTCAAACAGCTATGTGTTCCTCTCCCTCCACGTAGCGCCCACATGACCAGGATACAGATGCGATTATCTGTTCTAACTTCTGTCTGGCACAACAACGATGAGTTGCGCACCATAGTTCCCGGTTGCCTCTAAATCCTAGCTAGCACTTCAACACACATGTACATACCACAAGGAGATGAGAATGCCAGGATGAATAGAAAATCTATGAGCTACGTATGTTCATCAATTCAGTTTAGTTCTATGCATGAGCACATTACTCGAAAGAAACAAAAAAAATGGTTGCTTGATATATGCTTGTCAGCTTCACAACACTACCCACGATGGTTTGCAATTATTTATAGAGCTGCATGATTGTTCATGTTTCATTAATGCACACCCAGCCTACAAATTTTCTAAGAAGTTATGAAGATTTAGTAATTGGCCCTACCGTGTTTGGTGTCTATGGTACTACAAAAGTACCTCAAATTGTTCAAACCTGGTGTATCTGACTTATATAAAAAAAAAGCTCAAGCCTACTACAAGTCTACAACACTTGGGTATAGATGTCAACTCTGTGCATCTCGAAAAAAACATAAAAGGATGGCATTGGCTAGCTGATAGAACTTTATTTGATCATCGAACTAATTAAACCGCCAGTCAATGAAGTTAGTGCTATGACCAAAGTGCGCCTTCGCTTCCGATTGCCTCTTAATCCAAGATAACTAGCTCCAACATGCATGGGGAGATCAGAATGCCATGACATAGTTGTATGTTTTCTATACACAATGTATCATCTCGCCCAAAATACTATGGCTGGTTGAAACCAAGCCTCGCCAGGTGTGCACCAGTAGAGGTTTACATGTGCGTAAAGCTATGTTTCTCTATCATGATTTATGCTTGAAAATGGTTACAATATTTACATTTGTATAGTGTGATTTACTATGGCTTGTTGAAACCAAGCCTCCTCAGGTTTGCACCAATCAAGGGTTTACATGTGTCTAAACCTATGTTTTCATCTCATGATTTATGCAAGAAAATGGTTAGAACAGTTTACCTCTGTTTTCTGTGGTTTACTTCTGATAGACTGATCTCAGGTGTTACATTACAGGCTAGGTTTATGCGAACCAAAGGTGGCCATTGTTAGCTGCATGCTGGCTTCCGCTAGGTGGCATCTATTTTCGAAGCGCTGTGAAAATATATCTTCACAACTATATCATGCTTGTATGGCTGACAGCCGTACCAAGACTTCACAACTACTGGACGACATGAATTATTAGTTATACGGTGTTGTACTGTCCCAAGAACAGATCACTAAATCTATCTCCATGTTTAACAATTTATGTATACATGGCTTTGCTTCCATAGTTTGTAGGCTTCTGAAATCCAGTTTTCATTTAAGCATGATTGTGCTTCTTAACCAACGAAAAACTAGCGCGCTACAAAATATAGCGAGGCCCTTCTCAAAATGCTACACAAGTTATAGCATGCTAATAGCAATGCTATATTTCAAAATAACGTATTTCGCCAACTAAATTTTTCCGAGGAGGAACACATGAATGAGTGTCAAGTCCTAGGAATAAAAAAGGAATGTCTGTAATCCTATCGTGGCACAAGAGATAACACATGATTCACTTCAGAGTATAATTACAAAAAGAAGAAAGGATCAAACTTGTTAGTTGTTACTCGTGGCCAGATCTTGCCGCCACCTCCGCCTCTCACGACTAGATCATGCCGCCACCTCTGCTCACGACCAGATGTTGCCACTTCCACCGCCGCCGCTCATCTCGGCTAGGAAGGGGATTTTCTAAGGCACCTGGGAAGGGGGTTTGAGAACTTGGGTTGGGTCCTTGTCGTGTGAGAACCACAGAAAGAGAGTGAGAAGGGTGTGGCCGATGGGTGGTTTTGCCCCTTCGGGCCTGCTGGGCTATGGTTTTCTTATTGTTGTATCATGTGCACGCTACAACGCTACAAGTGACAACGTTATAGCGAGGCGTAGCGCGCTAATTACGTGATTAGCATCGTAGCGGTCAAATTTGCCAAAACATAGTGTCTTCTTTCCTAATGCGCTATAACGACGAAATAGTGCGCCATTTTTTACGTAGTTCTTAACTCTATACTTTTATGATATTTCTCAGCTTATGAGATGGCATCAAAATCACTATCTTACTGGTTGGCCTTTGCAAAATCCCTTATTTTATATGGTTGTTGATTGGTCCACTTTAATCTTGAGAGCTTTAGGTAGTGTTTTTCCTTTGATTACATAAGTAATCTTGCATTTGAGCTATTAAGAAACAATATATAAGTTGTAGACAATCACTTTCTCCACTGGTCTGTGTTTTCGGCATCAGATCTGTCTGTTTGTCTGTATGTTCATCAGTTACTTAAGAATTCGGCACATTACGTGCCTGCAACGATGACAAATACTTGTTTTCTCCATTCATCCCTCCTCTGGTACAACAATTCTTTGCGAGTGAAACAATATATACTGGACGAACATTATTTTAATGGGTGCAGCCGAACTGTTTGTCTTCTTCTCCTACGGATCAACGCTTGACAGCTGGCCCATTGAGAACAGAGAAGTTGAGGCCCTCCTGCCCATCCGGTGACGGTCGCTCAATCCAAAGTTGATGCCCCCAGCGAATGACCAACATCTCGCGGTTAATGGGTTTAATTAGAGGAGTGTTGACAAAGAGAAGATGGAATTGGCTAGCTGACAGAGCCTTCTATGGTCATCGTACTCATTGACTGATGGGCCAATGAAGTGTGCTATGTAAAGAAAAAGTGTGCATTCTCTTCCGGATGCTTCTCAATCCTAAATTCCTAATCCTAGCTAGTAGTAGTTAGCTCCAATGTGCATGAAGAGATCAAAAGGCCATGCTAGTGATGAATGAGGTAGCTATGTTCAACTTCACCAGGTTCACCCATATGCTTGTGATGCATCACTCAAAGAATAGTTGCTATCTGGTAGCTTCTCGGAGCAACTCCATCATTTTATAATTTTTAGGGCTGCACTATATATTTCCCATGTATCATCAATGCACAGACACCTAGTACCAATAATTTCTCAGCTTATGAGATGGCATCAAAATCACTATCTTACTGGTTGGCCTTTGCAAAATCCCTTATTTTATATGGTTGTTGATTGGTCCACTTTAATCTTGAGAGCTTTAGGTAGTGTTTTTCCTTTGATTACATAAGTAATCTTGCATTTGAGCTATTAAGAAACAATATATAAGTTGTAGACAATCACTTTCTCCACTGGTCTGTGTTTTCGGCATCAGATCTGTCTGTTTGTCTGTATGTTCATCAGTTACTTAAGAATTCGGCACATTACGTGCCTGCAACGATGACAAATACTTGTTTTCTCCATTCATCCCTCCTCTGGTACAACAATTCTTTGCGAGTGAAACAATATATACTGGACGAACATTATTTTAATGGGTGCAGCCGAACTGTTTGTCTTCTTCTCCTACGGATCAACGCTTGACAGCTGGCCCATTGAGAACAGAGAAGTTGAGGCCCTCCTGCCCATCCGGTGACGGTCGCTCAATCCAAAGTTGATGCCCCCAGCGAATGACCAACATCTCGCGGTTAATGGGTTTAATTAGAGGAGTGTTGACAAAGAGAAGATGGAATTGGCTAGCTGACAGAGCCTTCTATGGTCATCGTACTCATTGACTGACGGGCCAATGAAGTGTGCTATGTAAAGAAAAAGTGTGCATTCTCTTCCGGATGCTTCTCAATCCTAAATTCCTAATCCTAGCTAGTAGTAGTTAGCTCCAATGTGCATGAAGAGATCAAAAGGCCATGCTAGTGATGAATGAGGTAGCTATGTTCAACTTCACCAGGTTCACCCATATGCTTGTGATGCATCACTCAAAGAATAGTTGCTATCTGGTAGCTTCTCGGAGCAACTCCATCATTTTATAATTTTTAGGGCTGCACTATATATTTCCCATGTATCATCAATGCACAGACACCTAGTACCAATAATTTCTCAAAAAAGTCATGTGGATAATTAAAGTGCGTGCTAGATTTTGGTTGCCTCTCAACATGGATGGAGAAATAAAAAAGGCAATGCCAGAGCATGACCATGTTCACCAGATTCTGTTTCGCACCATGCCATGCATGCATGATGCATCACTAAAAAAACTCCTATAGTTGGTCTGTGCCAGCTACAGGTAAGACAACGGTCAAATTACAGAACGCAATTGGTACCAAACTAGCGCGTTTCGTGGAGTATTTGAACTGGCAATTGGTACCTAACTAGCTTCCAAGATCTTCATGCATGGATAGATATGAGAAGCTCGCAGGTTTTGTTTGGTTTCACTATTCTTTAGTGACAGTCAAAACTTAACATCTAATACATTTTTGTATTGTACATATAAGGAAATTAAACATTCCCCGAGTTCTGCGGTTGGCCTAATTGAGTGTACGAAGCCCATCTGATTGCCCAGATTCAGTATTGAGGATTTTCCTTGACCCCCAAATGGTATCTTCTCCATTTGATCTGCCTATAAAGTACATATGAATCACCTTAATATCCTTGTTGAACAACTCACAGGCTCAGACTGTTGGGACCAAACCCTAAACCCTAGCTCCTCCCTTAGCTCGTGCTAGCTCCCTCTCTCTCGGTAGCTCTCTCTCTCTCTCTCTCTCTCTCTCTCTCTCTCTCTCTCTCTCTCTCTCTCTCTCTCTCTCTCTCTGCACTCGAACGACAGAATAAGGAGGAAGGAGAAGTACTCAGTGGACAGAGGAGATTTCCGGTGCACGAATGTCCGCCGCACCTATGGCCATTCCTTTTCCTCGAGCAACAACTTGATGTGTCAGTCTGTTACAACGTCACCGAGTGGCTTTATAGCCCCGAGCCGGCGCCCTGGGCACGCACCCACACCTCCACTCGCCTGCGATCGTGCCCATGCTCCGCACGCTCTGGCCGCACCCGCAACGCGCTCGGCTCGCTGTGAGCTCCAACAGAACAGCCCCGATCGCCCCGCGTGGCTCGCCAACAGACCCTACACACACGCATGCCTACGGTGTCTACCTACACGGGCACCCCCGTGCACCACACGCACGCACACAAACATGACCCTGAGCATTTCCTGAGCACATCTAGTGGGGTAACTATTGAAGTTCCAGTCTTGTTCATGTGGGATATGGAGTCGTTAAAGCATAACAGGAGTCTAAGACTGGTTGGATAATCAGAACAGAATTTCAAATTCCAAGCTCTTCACGTAGCAGCTTTTTCCAGGATGCCATTTATGCTGCTTCTTTTTTCAGAAAGAAGGCAAAAGTTTTGGCATACTTCATTGAACAAGAAGTTTATGGATAATGCGGAATCAGTCCATCATCTGTTCTCTTGCTGTTGGGTGGCGAAAGTGGTTTTTAGAGTTGTTGATCTCTCGTGCGAACCTCATGTATCCCTTATCTTTCATGGGAATGGTTTGCTTGGATGCATGCTTATCTCCCTTTTTGGGATAAATATTCTTTTACTTGATTTGTGATACATTTGGTACAACGGGTCTGGTTGCTATATCTATTGGGCTACCTGGGCGAAAAGAAACAGAGCGAGTTTTGATAAGAAATTGATCCAGTCGTCTTTTTAGATTGTGTTCAAAGCTTGTTCCTTGTTGTTTTAGGCATTTGGGCAGGGATACAGATGCTGAAGATAAGGGCTGTGCTCAAGTCCGTCAGGCGGCAATTTGTTAGTTCTGATTTCACTAACGAAATCCGCACATGATAAGGTATTTCGCATGCATATATACTGTGTTACGTTCAGAAATAAACATCCCATATTTGATGGTACAATAGTACACAAAAATTCTGTGTGATCAGGTGCTCTTGTCTCCATAGAATTTTCTTTGACATTTGGTTGTACAAACTAAGAAAACACGAACCATATAAGAAAACTACGAAAATGTGAACATAATCTGGCCACGATAGACAAAAGTCTGGTCGCAGAAACCATATAAACCCCGTTACCATGATTTTTCCAATAGTAATGGTATACATGTGACATGATCCTCCCCAAGTAATGCACACATCATTGTTGCAGGAGTAGACGATGCAACTATCGAGGTCCAAACGCTTCATGTAGGGCTCACCCTCGAAAGGCGACAAATATCGCTTGGGTAAGTAGATGCAGTTCTTGTAAACCCCACCTCGCGCACCAAAAGCTGACACATGGACCGCCTTGGAGCATCCTGGGATCAGGAATAGGGTGTGGTCCTCCAAGCTCGTCACCTCTACCCACTTGTATTTGTGCAGTGTTGCCTCGTCACCTTGGGCGAGGTTATACACCAAGTATGAGGCTTCCCCACGATCACAATCTTGCCTTGCAGCTCGAAGATATGTCGGGCGTGTCACATCGCTCGGCGCACAACATAGGATGCCGGCATTGAGGTCTGAGATGATGTGTGTCGTGGCAATCACCGGTGGTGCGTCTTTGTTCATGGCAAGCTTGAACATATTAATAGCCAACTGCATCACGTGCTCCTACAGAGTTTGAGAGAGTGAAACGAGTTATGTATCAATAAAGTAGTACTCCCTCCGTAAAGAAATATAAGAGTGTTTAGATCACTAAAGTAGTGATCTAAATGCTCTTATATTTCTTTACAGAGGGAGTACATAATTATATCTTATTATTATACTTGTCAGCTATAATCTTGGTTATAGATAACATCATATAGCCAGCTACTCGCACTATAAACCATGCTCTAATCCTACACTACAAGTGTACAACATATCGGCCTGCAGTGTGCTTTCGCTCCCGGTTGCATCTCAATCCTAGTTAGGCAGCTTCAGCATGCATCGGGAGATCAAAGGCCATTCCGGAGCATGGTCACTGAGCTAGCTATGTTCATTAGGCTGAATTCTGTCCACGCTTGCCATGCATGACGCATCACCCAAAAAAGAAACTCATATATTTTCTCTCTGCTAGCTTCTCAAACCAACTCCATTGTTTGTAATTCATAGAGCTGCACTATTGCCTGTGTTTCATCAATGAACACAGAGACCAATAATTTCTTAAAGAAGTTAGAAAGATTTGGTACGTTCCACTGTAGTTTGTTTGGTTGGAGATTATTAAAGAGAGGGAATGCAAATGTAAACGTTGTGAGATACAAAGTCACTCCTTGGATGTGAGTTGGCACCGCAAGTTGGTAAGCTTTTACGGGCTTCGACCCTATTATAGCATGCCAGGGCCAACTAAAATCCTGGTTCTGACATAAATTTTCTTATAAAAATTAACAAATTTAAATGCTTACTGCACGTCTACAGCAGAATGGTTTTGCTTGGCACAGTAAGCTGGCAAGCTTTTAGGGGCTTCAACCCGGGCTTTTTCTCACCTAACAAAATTTTGGTTGTTTGGTCTAGTGTGTCTGTGGCATGCTGGTTTGCTTGTCGGTAAATGCTAACACCTGATGAAGCTAGTAATTAGATTATGAGTCCTCTAAATGTCATATTATTTCTGGACCCTTTTTTGGATACAATTTTGGACGTGTTGATGGCCACAATACGTTGATCAATCCGAGGATGCAGTTTTGATCTAGTCTGCTGGACGTACAGGTGAGATGTCGTTTGCCATAACTACTCCTTTTTTGTTTTGTTTTTAATTAGAGGGCCTGAAGACATAGAGTGCTGGTGATCCTAGCTGTTTGATTTGGAATGTTTGCTACTGGAGAATGGCTGATAAACCTTGGTAATCAGTATGTGTGTGGCTTGCCTGATAAGACTTAGTCTCGTAACCTCGATAATCTCTTTCCAAAACTTCTGTTTTTCTTCTTTCTGTTTTCCTCTTTAAACTTACGTATAAATGGCATGCATCGATGTTTGATGGATAGATGGTGAACACACACAAATTCAGTATGATACGGTCTGCATGCCAAATTTAATGTCTCCTAATCTGGTAGACAATTTTTAGGTTCCTTCTTAGGGATCCCAAACTTTATAATTTTGAAACAATATTCAAAGGGTTACAAAGGGGGTCATGAGGGGATATGAGCCACAAGATTATGCGCTTCCTGATTATGAGCGGAAGCGAGACAATAAATTTTACAAGATTATGCGCTTCCCGATTCAAAGCATGCCATTGTAACGGTGACCAATTTTTTAGTGACTAAATAACTTGGCGCTGGAAGCTGGCTTCAGTTATTGGACTTCTTGGTGTGCAAAAAGGATTGACAAGGCTTCAAGGACCACCTGGCCATGCAGCAAAAGCCAGACCAGTCCCTCCCAATAGAAAATCACTAATTAAGAGGTACTCTTTGCAAAGGTCACACCCACCTTCTTCAGTGTGGCACTTGTCGCAACCTGAAAGTTTTCCATTTTTCCATAGATTCGTTTATTCATCATGTTTTATCTCTTAAACCATGCAAGAAAATCGTGAACTGTTTTCATCGTTGGATTTCTCGCATCGAGATCTTCGAAACTAGATCCCATGTTAATAAGTTTCAATGAACCTCTTTTTCTCAAAAAAAAAGGAAGAAAAACCACCGAGCCGGAAG
>NC_041391.1:14777389-14818378 GCF_002162155.2 Triticum dicoccoides | reverse complement strand
AAACTGCGCCTCGCGCGGAAGAAAATGGAAAACACATTTGTTTTCTTCCTTTCGGGGAGGCACTCGCGGAAGCAAACCTGTGGTTCCCACAAGAAGAAAATTTGTGCCTTCGCAGAAGAAAATTTCCTTTCAGAGGCATAACTTAGCCTTTTGCAACAAACCTGTGCCCCACGAGAAGCAAATTTGTGCCGCTCGTGGAAGCAAAAAACGCATATTTTTTTCTTTTCAAGAGGCACAGGAAGCAAGTCTCTGCCTCTTGGCTGAGCCTTTCTCGTAGTTTTTTTAATCTAGTTTGTTGGTTGCTTGTTCTAATTCTTGTGAGTTGAAAATCTTTAGTATGAGCCGCCTCCTAATGTCCTCCTCCCCAAGAAGGATTAGGGTTTCTCTACCTCCCATCAGCATTGCCGTCATTCCGCCTTGTCTCCATGGCCTGGGCCATGGTGGCGCGATGGATCCCGGCCCTTGCCAACGGGAGTGCCCCGTTTTTAGATGACTCTTTGAGTTTTGTTAGTGTTTGTGTCCTGCTCAGGAAGGCGAGGTGGTGGCGGTTCCTTGAAGATGGAATAAAGTCCTTCGCACCTAGCCCCCGTCCCATGGTGCATCTAGCATCATCGGTGGGTGTGTGCGGGTGTGTCTCCGGCGGATCTATCTTTGGTGGATCTGCTCGGACTTGATTGTCGTCCGTCCATGTTCATGTGTTTTCAGGCTGGAACCTTCCGATCTACGGCACTCTTAATCAGCGGTTGTTGCTATTCTGGTGCGTTGGTCCTATGTAGCCTTAGCACGACGACTTCCTGGAAATACTATCTACTACAACAAGTTTTGCCCGTATCTGGAGAGGAAGGGGAGATGACGCGGCGCGCCTTCGGCTTGATTCAGTGCTTGTAGTCGTATCTAGGTGCTGTACAAATCTGGATGTAATTTTTATTGTTTATGGTGTTTGTTGTACTGCCATGATTAAAGATAAATATATCAAAAGTTTTCTCCAAAACAATAAAATCTGCATTCTTTCTGTAGTATCTTTGTTTAAGGGATTAAATGGTTTGAAGTTATCCATTGTTTACTAGTCTGTTATGTATTTCTTAATGGCCTATGGGCTGATTCTTTCTATTGTAGGGACAAATGATCTCAAAATGAATAGTACAGTTGTACGTTTTCTATACATGGTGTATCATCTAGTCCAAATACAATGGCTGGTTAAAACCAAGCCTCCTCAGGTGTACACCAGTCAAGTGTTTACATGTGTCCCAAGCTATGTGTCTCTATCATTATTTATGCTAGAAAATTATTACAATATTTGTCTTTGCATACTATGATTTACTATGGCCGGTTAAAACCAAGCCTCCTCAGGTGTGCACCAGTGAAGGGATTACATGTGTCTAAACCTATGTTCCTCGATCATGATTTATGCTAGAAAATAGTTCCATTATTTACCTTTGTATAGTGGTTTACTATGGCTGGTTAAAACCAAGCCTCGTCAGGTTTGCACCAATAAAGCGTTCACATGTGTCCAAACCTGTATTGTTCGTCATTATTTATGCTAGAAAATGGTTAGAATAATTTACCTCTCTTATGTGTGGTTACCTCTGCTAGACTGATCTCGGGTGTTACATTACAGGCTATGTTTATGCAAACCAGGGCTGGGCATTATTAGCTGCATGCTGGCTTCAGCTAGATGGCATATGTGCTGAGCGCTGTGAAAATATGTCTTCACAATTATATCAAGCTTGTATGGTTGACCGCCATACCAAAACTCCCCAACTACAGGACGGCATGAATTATTAGTTATATGGTGTTTTAATGTCCCCAGAACAAATTACTAAATCTATGTGCATGTTTAACAATTTTTGTATACATTACTCTGCTTCCATGGTTTGCAGTAATTCCAGTGTTCATTTAGTCATGATTGTGCCTGTTAACTCTATTTTTTTTTTATGATATTTGTTAGCTTATGAGATGACATTAAAATCAATATCTTACTGCTTGTCCTCTGCAAAATCCCATGTCTTTATATGGTTGGTGATTGATGCACTATAATGCTTGAGAGCTTTAGGTAGTGTTTTTCCTTTGATTAATTAAGTAATCTTGCATTTGAGGTATTAAGAACCAAGAGATAAGTTGTAGACATTCACTTGCATTTTCTATCTATTGCCGATGTGGTTGTCTTGCAAGACCATCCATATGGTCCCCATTGATCTGTATTTTTGGCATCAACTCCGTCTGTTTGTTTGTATGTTCATCCATTACTTAAGAATTCAGCACATCGCAGGCCTGCAACGGTAAAAAAAATCCTTGTTTTCTCCATTCATCCCTCCTCTGGTACAGCTTTTCTTCGAGAGTCTCGACGAACAGTACTTTAATGGGTGCAGCCGAACTGTTTGTCTTCTTCTGCTACGAATGACCGCATGACAGCTGGCCCATTGCGAATAGCCAAGTCGAGGCCTTCTTCCTTATCTGCTGATGGTCGCGCAATCCGACGTGGATGCCCTTAGTGAATGCCCAGTATCTCGCGGTTAATTGGTTTAATAGGAAGATTGTTGACAAAGAAAAGATAGAATTGGCTAGCCGACAAAGCTTTTTCTGGTCATCTTACTAATTGACTGATGGGCCAATGATGCCGGGAATGTGATCAGAGTGCGTATTCTCTTCCGGATGCCTCTCAATCCTAATGCTAGTTAGTTAGCTCCAATATACATGAAGAGATCAAAAGGCCATGGCACTGATCAATGAGGTAGCTATGTGCGAGTTCACCAGGTTCGCCCATGCTTGTGATGCCTGATGCATCAATGAAAGAAATCTATAGTTACTCTTTGGCAGCTTCTCAAAGCAGTTCCATGGTTTTGTAATTTATAGTGCTGCACTATTTCCGGTGTTTCATTAATGTGCACACACCCACCAATAATCAAATAACTCGTTAGGATTTGTTGCTTTCCCGTATTCCATTAACTTGTTTGCTTGGATGTGATTAAAGCAAGGGATTGAAAATTTAGGAGTTTCAAGATATAAAGTCATTCATTCAGAGGTAATTAACGTGCGCCTTAGATGTTAGTTGCCTCTCATTCTTAGCTAGCTAGCCCCAACATGGATGGAGAGATAAAAAGGCAATGCCAGAGCATCACCATGTCAACCAGGTTCTGTTCGGCACCATGCCTGCCATGCATGATGCATCACTACAAAAACTCCTATAGTTGCTCTGTGCTAGGTTCTCATAGGAAATCCATCATTTGTGACTTACAGAGCTACACTATTTCTAGTGTTTTATTAATGCACGCCGACCAATAACGAAGACTTGGCACTTCCCTCTATAGCTTGTTTGTTTGGAGGGATTTAAAAGTTCAGCGCCTATAGGGTAACAATATTACATTCTTTTTGTTCAGAATTGAATTCTATTTTGCTTTACATACTATCATACATGCCATGTCTATGGTCGATGTTGTAACGATGAGTTATATGCTAAGAGTGTCTTGAACTGATCCCCACTAAGGCGTTAGAGGAGGATAAATTCATGTTTTCTCCTCTAAAGTGCACCTAAGTGAACTCTTATAACTATTAGTAAACTCCATGGCGGCCATGACCCTTAAATATACTAAGCCACCCACCGCAGAGTAAAATTCTCCACACCTCACCTCTGCTCTTCCACTCCGCCACCACCTAAGCCCTGCCGGCGCACCCTCACCCTCATCCACTCTGGAACCACACCACTGCCAAAAATGGCTGGATCCAGCCGCAGCTGCTACCCGTTGCCCATTAGAAGCCTGGATCAGCGCCGCCACACCCAATCTCGAGCCCGTGGCCCCGACACAGCTTCCTCGCCACGCAACAACGCTTTCTCCTCTCTTGGCGGCCGTTCCCGCTTCCTCGACCCTCCCACCACCGCTGCAGTTGAGCAAATCGGCTATGCGTCTTCCCTCCTCCGGCTCTACCCCCATGGAGAGCACCTCACACTTACGGAAGTTGATTTTGAGGCCCGACATAAGCTCAAAACTGAGCAGAATCGCCTTGACCGTAGCAACGCTATGTTGGTCCGGACGAAACAGCGGTAACGTGCCATCCGCGTGCTGCAAATGGGTTACTCCCCCTGGAATGACATGGCCTACCAACCCCTTGATATGACCAGCCGCAGCCGCCTTCCGAAGCATAGCGGAAAGAGCATCGACCACAAAGTTGAACAAAAGCGGGGACATCGGGTCACCTTACCTGAGTCCACGTTTGTTTTGGAAAAAATGCCCTACTTCTCCGTTCACCGAGACTGCAGTTTCGCCTCCCGAGACCAAGTGCATAATGCGGTGCACCCAAACAGTTGAGAAACCCCGGCTAATAAGCACCTGACGCAGGAAATCCCAATTTACCCGGTCGTAAGCCTTTTCAAAGTCTAGCTTCAACAGTATGGCTGGTTCCCTCGTGCGTTTGAGTTCATGCACAATCTCCTAGAGGGCAAGCGGGCCCTCCAGAATGTTGCGGCCGCAAATGAACACGGACTGGTTGCGATGAATTGAGCGATGGGCAATCGGCCCTAGGCGTGTGCCACACGCTTTAGCGCAGATCTTAAACAGAACGTTGATGAACATAATAGGGCGGAATTTTCTAATGTTGTCGGCCCCGTGGATCTTCGGAATAAGCGATAATACTCCAAAATTAAGGCGAGCTATATCTACCGTCCCTCGCATAAACCCGTTGCAGATCACAAAGATTGGGCCTCTAAGAAGTGACCAAAAACGCTTGAACATAGCCACCGGCCACCCATCCAGGCACGGAGCCGTGTCTGATTTCATACCCATCAAGGCGGCGTCAATTTCTTATGGGAGGAAAGCGAGCCCCATCTCATCATTCTCACACTCCAGGACTCGTGCTGAGCGTTCTCACAGGTCCGCGAGAAGACGAGCCCCCTGGGCCTCGCAAGATCCCATCAAGTTGATGTAGAATTCATAGATGTGGCGAGAGATGTCCTCCTGTCGCAACAACAGCCCTTGTTCCGATTGAACCTGAGGATTGCACATTTACTGCACGTGCCGTTTGCGTAGGCGTGGAAGTACTTTGTATTGGCATCGTCTTTAAGTGTCCACTTCAGACCACCACGACGGCACCAATATTCTTCCTCCACGCGCAGAAGCGCCTCGACCTGCCCCTTGAGGGCATATTGGTGGGCCCATTTGTACTCCTAGAAGGCTCGCACATCAGCCTCCGCGTCAATCCTCGCAATCTCCTTGAGGATCGAAGCCCTAAGCACTTTGTCATTCCTCCCTAGGTTGGCGTCCCACCCCTGTAGGCTAGCCCTGAGCCGACCCCCGACCGTGTTTCAGAACTCCATCGGGCCTCGTTGGGCCCCACCTGGTTAACACCCTGTGGCAGTTCTAGTAATCAATTAAATCCACCCTTACGTCACCTCCTGTATTAGTAGGTGGACTTGATAAAAGTGACAGTTTTCAATATCCAATAGATTGGTTAATTATGAAGCGTATGGGGTGGAAAGAGAAGTGTCTCTCTTCAGGAGGGAAAGAAGTTCCTATTAAGTCTGTTGCTCAAGCAATACCAACTTATGCGATGTCGGTCTTTCAAAGTCCTAAGAAAATTTGTAAAGGAATCACGGATGCGATATCTCGTTTTTGGTGGGGTGATGACGCAACTCATAAGAGGATGCACTGGTTTGCAAGGTGGACGATGTGTATTCCCAAGAAAGAAGGGGGGTATGGGCTTCAGAGATATTCACTGCTTTAATCTTGCACTTCTGGCAAAACAGGCATGGCGCCTTATTGACAACCCAAACTCTTTGTGTGTGTTGATCCTTAAGGCGAAATATTTTCCTGATGGAGATCTCATGAATGCAACTTTAAAAGAGAAGGCTTCATATACATGGCGGAGTATTATGGCCGGAGTTGATACGCTCAGATGTGGGTATATTTGGAGAGTTGGTGATGGTGAGAAAATTAGCATATGGAATGATCCCTGGATACCGCAGAGCCCAACAAGAAATGTGATTTCACCAAGGGGCAACAATCTTATTTCTAGAGTTTCTGACCTCATTGATCCGGTGATAGGGAGTTATGATGAGCAGTTGGTTAACCAAATGTTCTGGCAAGTGGATGTTCGAAGGATTTTGGCCATTCCACTACCGTTACATAAGATGACAGATTTCTTGGCATGGAACATGACAAAGTCAGGGACTTTCACAGTGCGATCTGCATACCATACAGAATGGGAATTTCAATTTGGGCACAAGTTGCAATCAATGGCTGGAGCTTCAAACCCATCTTATACATGGGACTCGGTATGTAACTTAGTCTGCCCAGCAAAGATAAAAATATTTATGTGGCGCGCGCTCCAGAGTGCTATTCCCTGTCGATCTATCCTGGCTAATAAGCACTTGAAAATAAATCCGAGTTGCCCAGCCTATAACCAGGGGCTGATGACATCAGACATATGTTGTTCGAATGCAAATTGGCAATGGACGTGTGGAAGATGCTCATTCTTGAGCTTGTTATCAAACAGGCACTGAAAGTTGACAAGGCGGGCGAGCTTGTGTTGGCACATCTTTTGTGCCTTCCAGAATAACAAATCCAAGTGTTGGGCATGCCGAAGTTCAGAGAAACGATGGCAACAACGGCTTGGTATTTGTGGTATGAAAGGCGAAAACTGACACATGACGAAGAAACTCAAAGCGCATGTCAAATCAATATGTCAGTGAGAGGCTTAGTAGAAAATTATACCATCTCTTATAGCCCAAAGGCTCACGTCCGTTCAGATGCTTGGTTGAAACCAAAGTATGGTTACGTGAAATTAAACGTTGACGCGGGATTTGATAGTGACACACTCGCAACAACATTTGGAGCAGTTATCCGGGACCATAGGGCGAAATTTATAGCGGCTGCTAATGAAAAGATGGACCTTTGCTTCGACTCGTTCACAGCAGAAGCAATTGCAGTGAGGTTTGGTTTGAATCTTGCTAATAGCGTCGGATGCAGTAAGATTGAAGTGAATTCGGATAGCGTGGAGGTGGTGAATGCGTTGAGCCAAGGCTACTCTTCTTCAGTCGCTTCATCCATTATAGATGACTGTTATTTCATGTCATTAGGTTTTTCCCATGTCATTTATGATCATTGTAATAGGGAACGTAATCGAGTAGCTCATGAACTAGCAAGGTTAGCTAGGTTTTCTTCTCCAAGTGTTTGGATGGATAACGCCTCTGATGAGGTTATCCCTTTACTTGTAAACGATGCTACTTTACTTATGAATGAATAAAGGAGAAGAAGTTTATCAAAAAAAAGGTGGTAAAAGAACTTATCAGTTTTACTACTGAATACTAAATGTGTTACCATCAAAATATCAACGCCAACTAACTCCATCCGTGTACATCTCTTCTATGTAGTGGTGTGTGGTAAAAGAATCCATTGGGTTTACTACTGGACATTAAGTGGATTACCATCAAATCGCAACACAGAAAGTAGTAAAAGAGTCTATCACCTTTACTATAAAACAAGGGGTGTGTTACTATCAAATCTCATGTTGATTTTGAGTCACCAGCAAAAAAAACGACTTTGAGTCGTAAAACATTTTATCACTTTGCAGGTTGACCAAGTAAGAAAAAATTAGAGGTGGAGCATTACTATGTGTCTTAGTATTTTAGAGCACACACAAGAAAGAAAAAATGTTTAGTGTTTTGCCGGGCGTAGGGTGGTGTGTGACTGACGGTAACAAAATTAATTACGTTACTATATTTTCTGCATCTTTTACCATGACTAATAGGATGGCCTTGCTAGGCGGAGGAGTTGCCCATGACATCTAGTAACCAATTAAATTGCATTACTTTTTTTACAACCGGTTTTACCATCATTAGCAAACACTTGATCGACCGAGCGGCACACATAGTGGGTGTAGCGGCCGGAGCGCATGATTCGGATTTTGCGCGCTCGCTCACAATAGCGCTACCATAATGGGCGTAGTTTGACTTGATACAAATCAGATACGGAGTATAAAAATGACCAAAGGGAGTACTATAAGCAACTAGTATCATCCCGATACTAACACGTCAGAAAGTCCTATTAAGAAGAACCCATTAAAAATTTAAATTCCAGTCCATACAGATGTTTGCTCTGCAGAGTGACTTCAAGCACTAGGAGCATGGTATCATATGGTCTCTGCATCATTTGAATGACAATGCTTTTCCACATAACCAAAGCTCGCAGTCTCATCCATTTTTCATTAAAATGAACAACGGTGTCACCACTGACTGGGTGTCATGATGTTATGAATTCGCCAGAGATGGAGCGCACGACTCTTTGGTTTATTTGACACGTTTGCAATGGCCCGACCTCTAGCACACGTGGAAATTGCTCCACAAAGGCACAAACAGAATTGTTGTGTACATATATCGGACAGTTTTCTCCTGGACAACTAGTGAAGGAGTAGATGGTCCTTACTGATTTGCCCATGCCACATGTTTCTGCACTAGGCATCAGCTCATTGCAGATAACAGGGATCTAGAGTCCATGTTAAGTTGGCTGGCCGTGAGGCTGCCAATCACTTGGATGACGGAGACACATGTTTAGTTGGTCAGCGTGAGAAGCAGTACAGTGGTCCTTCCAAAAGAATGATAGGGATGTGGACAAATCCGCTAGCAGAAAGAACCTCTTCTTGTCATGTTACTAATTGACCAGCCGATCTATGATGTCACCTATGTTATCAAGGTGTGCATTCGCTTCCAATTGCCTCTCAATCCTAGTCCTAGCTAGTTAACTACAACAAGCATGAAGAGACCAAAAGGCCATGACAGTGATCAATGAGCTAGCTATGTTCAAGTTCACCATGTTCAGTCCAATATTTGTGATTCCTGATGCATCACTCAAAGAAATGTATATTTGCTCTTTGGTAGCTTTCTCAAAGCAACTCCATCGTTTGTAATTTATAGAGCTGCAATATTTCCCATGTCTCATTAATGCACACCTACCAATACTTTCTCAAATGTCTATAGTTTGTTTGGTTGTAGGTGATTAAAGCAAGAGAATTTAAATTTAGACGTTTCAAGATACAGAGTCACCGACTTGGAGGTAATTGAAGTGCGCCTTCACTTTCGGTTGCCTCTCATTCCTAGCAAGCTAGCTCCAAGATGCATGGAGAGATAAAAAGGCCACGCTAGAACATGACAATGTTTAACGGGTTCTCTTTCGCTCCAGGTTGCCATGCATGATCCATCACACACATAAAAACTGCTGGTTATTCACATTATTGGCAGACCTCATGGCGGCAAGCAAACATCTTGCCTACTGCAAATCTTCCAAAATAAAGGATGACTATGAGATTCGTTTCTAGAAGGACAGTTGGTTGGACAACACCACTCTTCAAGAACAGTATCCAGCCTAGTAACGTATTGTACACATAAGAGTGATACGCTTTCTCAAGTGTTCAGCTTATCCCCATCTGATATATCCTTGAGACGATGTATCCCTTAAACGTATGGGATTTGGTTGGCCCCTCCTGTGTCATGGCAAAATCTCCTATCCCGCTTGTAGTAGGTTAGCCTGAAACAATGACGCGCTATGTTTTGCTGGAATCTAACTACTAATGGGTCCTTCACCATTGAATCTATGTACACTCAAAGATTCCACAGGGCGTTACTAATAAAATTTAGAAATTGAAGATACCACTAAAAGTTACTAGTTTCATGTGACATCTTCGCGGAGGGGTCGTACTAACAAAGACAACGTCGCCCGCCACAACTGGTATGGAAGCAATAGGTGTATTTTTGTGCTCACAGCGAGACAATCAAACACCTTCCATACCTTCTATTGATGTCCAATGGTGAGGTCTCTTTCATGTGCTCCGTTAGATGCATGGGGCCTCTTGGATGTCAGCTCTGACTCCAACATGGGGGTTGCTTGGTGAGGACGATTAGTAGTCAACTCAATGCAGTTGGCAAGGATCCACTGTGCTTGTCATGTGTTAGGTGATCATCAGAAGGTCGCTGATCACCTAACCAATCACTTGGAAGAGAGACACCGGGTGCCATGGTCAATGTGAGAAGCATACATTGTCGCAAAGAAAAGAGGCCAAAAAGAATAAACACAAGAGGACATTGGCGAGCTTGAAGAACATCGTTTGCCATCCTACTAATTAACTAGGCATCTAATGAAGTAATTGCTATGAATGAAGTGTGCCTCCAGTTTCTGTTGCCTCTCAATCCTAGCTAGCTAGATCCAACATGGACGGAGCGATGAAAGGGCTATGCTAGAGCATGATCAATGAGCTAGCTATATTCACCAGGCTCAGTTCACTTCCACGTTTGTCACGCATGATGAATCACTGAAAATAATTAAACAAAATCCTTTGTTCATCTCTACTAGCTTCCACAAGCAACTCCAACGTTTGTAATTTATAGAGTTGCACCTTGCCCGTGTTTATTTATTGCGCGCCTACCAACAATGTCTTGAATAATTTATGATTTCCTCTATAGCTTGTTTTGGATAGAAATTAAGATTTTGTTCGGCTTGCTCCGGTGGTTTTAGTTGTCGCTAGGTGGTTTACAGGCATGGAAGTATTTTTTTTTTTGCTAGTAGTGTGTTCTTTGTACTGCTATGGCATGATGAATAGATCAGAAAAATTCTCTCAAAAAAAGTCACTCATTCGTAGGAAATGATAATTTAGGAGGGAGGATGCATGAGCATAGGGAGTCTAACTCCTAACACTTTTTAGGGAAACATCTAACATTTAAAAACATGGATGGATGGGAATTAGGAGGGAAATGTTTTACAAATAAATCCTTCACACATCATCATAACAACCATTGGCACCACTTAGCTAATCCCACATTTATTCTCACGAACCATACAACGGAAAAAAACTTATGTTTGAAATTCCCAAATACTGTTTCCATTAGATACTAAATAGAGGATTTGGTTTACTGAAATGACATATTTAGTGTCTAATTTCTCTATAATTCATATTCCCACTTTCGTATAATTGCCAAATGTGTTCTTGATTTTTTAGTATGCTTGAACATTAGCCCAATAGGATGCTTGAACATTAGCCCAACTGTCCAAACTGTCCAAACTATTGCTCAGCATTATTTCAGAATTTTGATCTATTTTCTTGTCCAACTATTTCCCATGCAAACCACAAATATGATGCATCAACAAAAAGACGAAGTTATGAAAGGAAATCATAAACTGCAAGTGGTCGTATACTAGCTTGTTATAACAATCCACAATAGGTAGTCGTAATCACTGAATTGCACCTCGTAAACATCGCATGAGCATCATATTGCACTAATTAAATAACTCATTTTTATACTCTATTCCGTCATTCTATTAAATGGTGAATAAATAAACACCCCTCTCCTTTTTCGATGTTATGCACTAAGACTCACCCCGAGCAATGGGACATGACATTGTTACAATATTTGGGAGATACCCAAATTATTTCGCAACGTTTGCGAACCCTAGCTCTCACCTGTAATGCAAATTCCCATTTATTTAATAAATATATCAAATGGCTTCTGATTGACTTGGGGTGAACTGTATGGCCTCATTATAGTCTAGCGATTCTACGTTTAAAATTTCATCCGAATCAAAGTTCATTTGATACCCAAATGATTTAATATTAAGGCAATGTAGCAGGTCTAAATAATAATCAATGTACAAAAAAAAATAAAGTTGTGCTAATGGGCTGGCTTTTTCCCTCTCTCCTCTCAACCGAATAGTCCACCTAAATTGAGCCCAAAAGCGCACCTAACATCCCCTGGTTATAAAGTCAAGTCACCCCATTCTATTTAGGGGAAACCATAGACCACCCTCCTCTTTCACTACTACGGATCCAAATACTACTAGCTCGTCAAAGATGCGCGCCAAATAAAAAAGATAGGATTTGGGACTAAGACGACATATTCAATGTCTACTCTCTCTATCTATACCCAATAATAAAGGAGCTATTGCTTCTTGCAGTACGTCACCGAAATTGTCCCTAAAGTTGCAAAATGTTACCCACAATGCCACCTATAAGTGATAAAAAACCTTTCATAGAAATCCCCCGCCTGGGCCAGCCATGCAGTAGGGACCTCCTATATTGCGCTATGCGCGCAGGAAGAAGACGCAACGCGCCCATTTGGACCAGCCCATGTCCTAACGTCCTGTTTTTTAAATATACTTTTTGTTTTTACTTTTATTATTCATATAAGTTTTTTTAAATAATTCGGGACTTCAAAAAAAGTTTCAATTTTTTAAAAATACGATTTATTTTAAATACGATTTTCAATAAATCATAAAATCTTTGTGGATTCACTAAATGTTTTTGATTTTGTAAAAAAAATGTTTTCTTATTCAAAAATGTTCAAAATTTGGAAATAAACGTTCTAGAAATAAGAAAATGCTCACATGTTTTAAAGAAGTTATTGCATTAAAAAATATTAATGAAATTGAACAAAATTTCACAAATTCAAAAACTGTTCATGAATGAAAAAATAGTTTATTCATACATAAAAATCAAAAAACTGTTCGAGACTTACTAAATATTTTATTCATTCATAAAATGTTCGCTGAGTAAAAAAATGATCATACATTTCAAAAAATATTTGTTAATAAAAAAATCGTGAATTCCAGAATTTGTTCCACCAATTTTTTTAAAATGTTCATCGATTCTAGAAATGTTTGTCAATTTAAGAATTTTTTTGCAAATTGTATAAAATGTTTATAAATAAAAATATGATCATGATTTTAGAAAATGTTCGAAATTGTAAAAGTGTTCAGGAATTTGAAAAAATTCACGATTTGAAATATGTGCATGTTTAAGAAAATGGTCATGATTTCAAAAACCGTTCATGATTTCACGAAATTGAGAGTGATAGTGTATCTCGGTGATGCAGTTTATTGGTGTGAGGTGGCTTGATGGCCCACCTCTCTCAATAATTGGGCTTCTTTCTTTGGTGCGTCGTTATTCCCTCACTCGCACCAGTTAGCGGCCTCGCATTCACCTTCGCCATGCTCCGCCTCCGGAGCTGCGTCCGTGCGCACCTCTTATCCTCTCCCACCACCTCTCATGGATCCCCTCTCCGTCACCCGTCCGCCGTTTTCCCAAGCACCGGATTCGTGGTTGAGGCGTTCCTGCTCGACAACTGCGGCCTCACCCAAGCCCACGCACTGAAGGCCTCTGCCAAGCTCTCCCAGCCTCGTTGTCAGGGATCCAATATTCCTCTGCGTGGCTAGCGGCGGCAGGTCGCGGTGGAGCACCGTCGGCTGGATCATGGGAGGCAAGGAAGGCTGGCTGGATCGAGGGTGGGAGGTGGATCTGGATCGGGAGTAGGTCCCACATGCAATAGTGGGTTGGGGATTTTTTCCCTAGGTGGGTCCGTCATGTAATTGACAAAGAGATGGGTTAGCTCAAGAGATTTTTTTTCCAAGTGGAGGCCCGACATGTTAATGGCAGTGCACATAGGGGCAACTATGTCTAGAAAACGTCCATCTAACGGCCAAACCCGTTTGACCGTCCGGAAACAGGACGGAAGGGTATTTCCATAAGCGCACGTGATGGAAGAGGGGCCACGTTGAGCATTGTTTTATATTAGGGGTAAAGATGAGAATCGACGCAAGTTAGGGGGGGTGGAAATCTTCCTAAAATTAGACGATGTAGCTGCTTGCAGAGGGCAAGTGTCAACTAATTTCAGATTTACATGAACCAAGATTGTGCTATGTGAAAGATTGTGGATGTCGCCTAGAGGGGGGTGAATAGGCGCTTTAAAATAATTACGGTTTAGGCTTGAAAAAATGCGGAATAAACCTAGCGGTTAATTTGTCAAGCACAAAATCTAAAACAACTAGGCTCACCTATGTGCACCAACAACTTATGCTAAGCAAGATAAGTAACTATGCGA
Organism: Triticum dicoccoides; assembly: GCF_002162155.2. Lineage (NCBI taxonomy): Eukaryota > Viridiplantae > Streptophyta > Magnoliopsida > Poales > Poaceae > Triticum > Triticum dicoccoides. Next base: position 14,804,526 of record NC_041391.1, on the reverse strand, counting down.
TAGCAAGATATATGACAAAGAACAATATAGCTATCACAAAGTAAAGTGCATAAGTAAAGGGCTCGGGTAAGAGATAACCGAGGCACGCGGAGACGACGATGTATCCCGAAGTTCACACCCTTGCGGATGCTAATCTCCGTTTAGAGCGGTGTGGAGGCACAATGCTCCCCAAGAAGGCACTAGGGCCACCGTAATCTCCTCACACCCTCGCACAATGCAAGATGCCGTGATTCCACTAAGGGACCCTTGAGGGCGGTCACCGAACTCGTACAAATGGCGACCCTTGGGGGCGGTCACCGGTACCCGTCAAATTGCTCGGGGCGATCTCCACAACCTAATTGGAGACCCCAACGCTTGCCTAGAGCTTTACACCATAATGATTGAGCTCCAAGCACCACCAACCGTCTAGGGCGCCCAAGCACCCAAGAGGAACAAGCTCAAGGGTACCAAGCACCCAAGAGTAATAAGCTTCTCAACTTGTAACTTCCACGTATCACCGTGGAGAACTCAAATCGATGCACAAATGCAATGGCAAGGGCACACAGAGTGCCCAAGTCCTTCTCTCTCAAATCCCATCAAAGCAACTAATGCTAGGGAGGAAAGTGAGAGGAAGAACAAGAAGGAGAACACAAAGAACTCCAAGATCTAGATCCAAGGGGTTCCCCTCACATAGAGGAGAAAGTGATTGGTGGAAGTGTGGATCTAGATCTCCTCTCTCTTTTCCCTCAAAAACTAGCAAGAATCCATGGATGGATTGTGAGTTAGCAAGCTCAAAGAAGGTCAACAATGGGGGCAAAAACGAGCTCAAGAGTTAGGGAACCATTGGGGAAGAAGACCCCCTTAAATAGGTCCCCACGAATCTACCGTTATCTGCAAAATAACATAGGAGCGGTACAACCGCTATGAGCATCGGTACAACCGGTAACAGGCAATAAGCGGTACAACCGGCCCACAACCGCCCAACAAGCGCACCACAACAGAAACTAGTCCAGTGGTGGAGCGGTACATGGCCGGTACAACCTCCGGACCAATTTTGGAGTGGTACAACCGCTCCAAACACCGGTTGTACCGGTCAACCGGTACAACCTCTCTATGTAAAACAAGCAATATCAAAACAGCCACAACTTTCGCATACGAGCTCCGAATTCGATGAACCAAGTTTGTTGGAAAGCTAGCAACAAGGGCTAACACAATCTTGAAATAAATATCAATAAGAAGCAAATTAGAAAAGGCTCGTAAGAAAAAGGTGTGAACCCTTCCTCGGATAAGACCGGTAAAACCTCCAACATCGAAAACATCATAGAAGACGCATGCGAACTCCGTTTTCGATGAACTCAAGCTTGTCATCAAGATGACCATAAGCTATAAGACACACAAAGAGAACCAAGCAAGAACCAGGAAAGAAGAGGCAAGGATGCAATGGTTTGAGCTCTCTACGAATGATACAACCAAGCTACTCATCGAGAGCCCCCCCTTGATAGTACGGCAATCGATCCTATAACCCGGTCTCCCAACTACCACCATGAGACCGGTAAAAGAGAAAACCTATCAAGGGCAAACCTTTGCCTTGCACATGGTCCACTTGAGCTAGATGATGACGATCTTGACTCCCTCAAGTTGGACCACCTTTCTTGATTGCGTTGGCTCGATGAAGACTAGATGATTGCTCCCCATAGTCCACTATGGGTGAGCCTCTCTTCAGCACATCTTCACAAGACCATTGACACCACAAAGGATGGCAAGATTGAAGCACTTGATCTCTTCGTGATGCTCCACTTGAACTTGCACACGGCAATCATGACGACGATCACCACTGATGTCATCCTTTCCATGGGTTGTATGATATCTTCCTCTTGACGCAAGCCCATGGACACGTACCTAACCCCACATAGAACTCTCACATAGACCATGGGTTAGTACACAAAGTGCAATGGAAAATGCTTACCATACCATGGGATCACTTGATCCCTCTCGGTACATCTTCTACGCTTTGTGAGTTGATCAACTTGATTCACTCTTAACTTAGTCTTGATCAACCTTGAATCTTTCCAACTCTCTTCATTTGGATGATGTCTTCAAGGTAAACATGAATGATCACACAATATTCTTCTTCAAGACATGCTTGCAACAAGCTCAACACTCACATGACCAATCTTTGGATAATTCCTTAATAGCACATTGGTCAACTCATAAACTCCTTGAAACCAACACGTGGACTTCAAGAAAAACCTATGGATAAATCCTTCAAATATAACTCAAGAAAACCATTAGTCCATAGAGATTGTCATCAATTACCAAAACCAAACATGGGGGCACCGCATGTTCTTACAATCTCCCCCATTTTGGTAATTGATGACAATCACTCAAGAGAGTTTATACAAGGAATTATGCATCACCATGCAATGCATTAACCAATGATGCATGAGAATGAGATGCAAAAGCTTAGGAACCAAAACCAAAGCAAGGAGAAAACTCATACGACTTCTCCACAAAACTCTCTGAAACTTCTCCCCCATTGGCATCGATTGCCAAAATAGGCGAAAAGCTTAGAAGGCCAATATAAATTGTGGTCCTCCAGAAATTGTGTATTTCTCAACAAGAGAGTGGAATGCAATACACATATCCAACTGTCAGTACTTGGAGGAAGACAAACTATATTGAGGCCCAAAGATTGCAAAAGAAAGATATGCCACAAAGACATAACAAAGAGAGACACAAGCAATCAGAGGATACCAATTGAAGCAAGCAATCAACGGATATCAATTGAACCAACTAGACCAATGATCCTACGAGCCACATGAAAAGGATATTATGATATGAGCAAGGGAGTGTTCTAAAGAAACTAGAGAAGCTCCCCATGATTGTGCACACATAAGAGTTTTTGTATTTGAATACAAAGTGCACAAAGTAGGATCATAGCTCCCCCAAGATCAATAGAAACTCACACCCAGTGCAAGTGAGCAAATAGGAAACAAAGCCTAGCGCTTGCAACAAGCACATGGTTGAGCAACATATAAACGGGGCAACTTAAGAGTAGGCTCAACCAAAATGATGTGTGTGAGTCATGGCGAAGCACTTGAGAAGACTAAAAATAAGGATGAGCATTACACATCAACATAGTCTTGAAAGAATGAGGCACACGGTACAAGGCCTATCATTCCCACATACAACAGGCAAATGGGTTCACAAGCTTACTAATAAGCATATAAAGAACCTATGCTTATGACAACCCATGGCGAAGATAGAAAATGAAAGCCTCATCAAGACGAGGGATGCCAATTAAGATGGCAAAAGCCTCGTAAAGATAAGCAAGAGGAAAATAATCTTCACCACACAAAAGTGCAACAAGATGCAACGATAGAGGACACGCACTCAAGGCAAAATCTTTCACGGAGCCACCAAAGAAATAACAAAAGAAAGACAAGGTGGACGTGAAAGAAAGGATATCATCTAGAGATGTAATTTGTCTCAAGTGTATAAGGTTCTAGGTAGACGAAATCATGATGATATATGTCTACAAAGAAGGATGTACACCCGAAATAGTTACAACACGAAGGAACAAGGTATCCAAAAGGAAGTCATAGATATACCAATAAGATATTTGCTTGGAAGCATAGCACATGGCTAGATATGGTCTTATTGGATATAGATGAATTCCTACCACACAACCATCAAAGAAATCACAACTAGCAACATGAGATCATCGTTGAGATGCTTTGTGAAAGGAAACAAGTATCACAAGATATGAAATGAATATCATGCCAAGATGCAACCTACACAAGGTTGAATGCAAGAGAGGAAAGCATGAATAGATACTTGTTACCGAGATATCATTGGAAGGATGTAGTAGATACCAATTGAAGGTAGATAGTAGTTCATTGATCATCCTAGCTTGACTCCAATATGCACATGGTGACGACACCTTCCTTGTGAGTGAGCCGAGCATCCAATGCATCTCAAAATGTTCCTAGTAGAACAACACAAACTAAATGGTACCCAAACTCATCGGGACCAAATAGTTAGAAACTCCAATACATAGGACAAACTCCACATAAATATGTGCATATAGATATGAAAATGAATTTCATGCACATCTCATCCAAATTGAGACTAGGTGGAGTTTCCCCTATATATTGAGTCAAAGAAAGAAATCATGCCAAATAACATACATGAAGTAAATATGCATGCTCAAGGCTTTCAAAAACTGAAACCAAAACAAAACGAAATACCAAGAGAAAAGGATACCAAATAGATAAATCATCACTTGGAACATATCATTAAAGATACATCAAGGAGTGAGATATCCATTGATACACACTAAATTAAAGATGTCAAACTCCCAAAGAGAGGATGGTTCCAAACAAACCAAGCTCTCAACAAAGTTTCATGATGGCACAAAGTACCAAAAAGAAATGGCTTGCCTTCCACCAAAACACACTTGATAAGGATCCTAAGAGGAGTGTTCTAAAGAAAATAGGATAGCTCCCCCACGAGTTGTGCATTATATAGGATTTGCATTTGAATACAAAATGCACAAGGTGGGATCACCACTTTCACTATATCTAGAAAACACTAGACAAGAACAAGAAATAAACAAGATCCACAAGTGGTAGGGAAGACAACCGGAGTTGACACAAACCTTGGCAAGAGAAAAGGCAAATAAAGACAAAAGCCAAAGTAAAGATGATCAACAAATTCTACCACACATAAGTGACTACCAATTGTCAAAGACAAGAAGTATTTGAAAATAAATCCCGGTGGTAGATAACAAGGACATCCAACATCATCTTCACAACAAACACAAGCAAATTGCCACTTGTAGAGCTAACATCTCACCTAGGAACAATATAATTTACAATATCAATTCTAGGAGACACTATCTCAAATGTACACATTTTCTAGGCTTGTAATATGCACATAGCGTATTACTCCCCCATAATGTGATACCAATAAGAACTTAACAAGAGGCAATAAGAGGATCCAACACGAGATAATCAATGGAATTTTTAGAATTTGAATTTCTCATGAGAGATATATCACCTAGCGACTAGATAATCTTGTAATATCAATACTAGATGGTATTCCTCATGTACACACATTTATAGAATTGTGAGGTGCACAAAGCACATCACTCCCCCAACATGGGATGTTCCATTGATCTCTCACAAGAGCCAACTAGGATACAAACAAGAAGCAAAAGGCTCAACGCACGACGCACACGTACATGATCTGCAAACCAACACACACATACTTGATTGCTCAAGATAAGCAAGTTGGAAGCGCAACATATACAAACACATGCATGGAACAAAACCAAAACATGCAAGGGGGCAAGTAACTTTCAAAGTAAACAATTTAAGTACAAGTTACCGCAAGGAGGCACATTGGATATAAGATAGAAACTTGATAATCCAATTGACTTGGCTTGAGACAAAAAGAATGATGAAGTCCCCTTAATTCTTCATAATGTAGCCAAGTCCCCAGTGCCCTCCAAAAACACCTATTGATCAAGTTTGAGCTTGTTGGTCCCCAACCAAGTTGGGTCCTAAGAGGTTAGTCACAATAGGCTTGGTTACCCAAATGGTTCTTTTCTTGACACCACTTTGAGTACCAACAAACTTGGCAAACACATTGCCGACCTTATCCTTCCCAAGAGAATAGATATCATCAATAGTAATTGGGTTGGATAAGTTAGCACTAGTGCGTGAAGAAGCGATGTGGCCTTTCTCACGACATAAGTAGCAACGTCTACTCTTCACTTTCTTCTCACTTGATTTCTCAACAAGAGAAGCATTAACTTGAGTCTTCTCGGGAAGAGGCCTTTATTCAACTTGAGGTTGAGCATGAGATTGAACTTGTGCCCTCTTCCCTTGTTGCTTGACACTAATGGCCTTCTTCTTCAATGGGCAAGATCTAACATGATGCCCTTCTACTTTGCACTTGAAGCAAACAATCTTGGCCGAATTCTTGACTTGTTCTTGGCCCTTCCTTTTGTTCATCTTGGACTTCTTCTTCTTATTGGAGTTGAATCCAAGTCCACCTTTGTCATTGGGGGATTTTTGCACACTCAAGATATTGTTGAGTGTGGATTTCCCTTGATGATTCTTTTCCAAGTCTTTCTTCAAAGAAGTGACTTGGGCCTTGAGCTCTTTGATTTCCTCTACCTGGTTAGTCTCAACACAAGTACTAGAGGAAGTATAAGCTTCATCGTTAGAGCAACAAGGCAAGGAAAGAAATTCATCACAAGATGTACCAACATTGTGAGTAGATGAATTACAAGGACTAGCACATGTCAATATACTATTTTGACTAGAAGTAGTGCTAATATCCACATGAGGCTCGCTAGATGTTACCTTAACAATCATTGCCTCATGAGCTATCTTTAGCACACTATGGGATACTAGAAGATCATCATGAGAGCTTGAGAGCTTTTCATGACTTTCTTCCAATTTCCCATAATTACTAGATAGCACCTCAAGTTGAGCCCATAGCTCAACATTCTCCTTCAAAATGGATGCTTCACAAGAACTAGAGTTAGTAGCACAAGCATCATCATTAACAACAAGAGGAGAAGGCAACTTGGAAATCTCTTTTAAATAAGAAGCTTCAAGTTGAGCATGAGACTCGGTGAGTTTGATGAGCTCACCGTTGATGACCCTTGAGCCATTTTCGAGGTGCTCAAAATCCTCAAGGAGTCTAGCATGAGAAACTTCAAGCTTAGCATTTTTAGTTTCAAAAACATTGACCACCTCAAGAGCTCTATCATTAGATTCCTTCACTCTAGATAATTCTAGAGCAAAAGTCTCCTCAAGAGATTCCTTGGTGGTTTTTTCAAGTTCAAGAGCTTGAGAGAGGTCCGCAATCTCATTAGCGTAATCACGCCCATGACCTTCCATTTTATCAATGGTGACCTCATGCTCCTCAAGATGAGATTCCAACTCATCAATATATTTCTTGCTCTCAATAGCAATCGACATGATTTCCATGAAGTTGGAACAAGCAATTTTATTCTTAAGAAGAGCTTTAAAAATCATTTCCCGCTTAATTTTTAAGGAGGCAACATCATCATTCTCTTCATCATAATCGACATCATCATCATTCTTGCCATCATCAATATCATCACAAGATATACTAGGATTCAAAGTGGGAGATACCTTTGAGGCCTTGGCCATAAGGCAAAATGCAATAGATGATGATGTAGGATCCCTTGAAGCACCATTCAAGACCACATCTTGTTCCATGGAGTGTTGAGTTTCCTCTACATTGTTAGCACAACAACTCGAGGAAATAGATACATTTTTATCATGGCAACAAGACATAGCAAGCATATCATCATGAGATTTGAGCAAGCAATTTCTACATGATATGCAAGGACTACCAACACGAGCAAGTGAAACATGTAAGGTGCTCGAAGTGTTAAAGTCCAAAGAAGTACAATTGCAATAAGATAGTGATGAAGAATCACCAAGAATAAGCACACTATCATCATTACAATGACCACCACTACTCACCCTAGCATTACCTTGTGGCAATCCACATGTAGGTGAAGTATAAGAAGTTGAGAAGGCAACACGGCCGGAGGAGGAGGGAGAACAATCATACCCACAAATCTTGGACACACCATATTTATCTTGAAGCTTCGTCCACAACTCATGAGCATCCTGGAACGGCATGAGTTCAAATATAACTACATTACTCAAAGCATCGAAAAGCACATTAGAAGCTTGAGCATTGAGATAAGAGTTTTTCTCATCCTCTAAAGATAATCTTTGGGGATCCTTTGGAGGAGAAAAACCCATATCTACAATTCGCTCTAAATTTGGGTCCATGACCCTAAAGAGATTAAGCATGCGAATTACCCAAACATCAAAATTTGTGCCATCGAAACTAAGAGTGCCAGAGAATCCTAATCCCCTAGTCGACATCTTTACCCTCTTGGCGGTTAAGCCTAACAAAGAGACACGAGGCTTTGATACCAATTGAAAGATCGTGGATGTCGCCTAGAGGGGGGGGGTGAATAGGCGCTTTAAAATATTTACGGTTTAGGCTTGAACAAATGCGGAATAAACCTAGCGATTAATTTGTCAAGCACAAAACCTAAAACAACTAGGCTCACCTATGTGCACCAACAACTTATGCTAAGCAAGATAAGTAACTATGCGATAGCAAGATATATGACAAAGAACAATTTGGCTATCACAAAGTAAAGTGCATAAGTAAAGGGCTCGGGTAAGAGATAACCGAGGCACGCGGATACGACGATGTATCCCGAAGTTCACACCCTTGCGGATGCTAATCTCCGTTTGGAGCGGTGTGGAGGCACAATGCTCCCCAATAAGACACTAGGGCCACCGTAATCTCCTCACGCCCTCGCACAATGCAAGATGTCGTGATTCCACTAAGGGACCCTTGAGGGCGGTCACCGAACCCGTACAAATGGCGACCCTTGGGGGCGGTCAGCGAACCCGTACACTTTGGCAACCCTTGGGGGCGGTCACCGGTACCCGTCAAATTGCTCGGGGCAATCTCCACAACCTAATTGGAGACCTCGACGCTTTCCTGGAGCTTTACACCACAATAATTGAGCTCCAAGCACCACCAACCGTCTAGGGTGCCCAAGCACCCAAGAGGAACAAGCTCAAGGGTACCAAGCACCCAAGAGTAATAAGCTTATCAACTTGTAACTTCCACGTATTGCTACGTCTCGAGCTTGCGTTGGATTTCCCCGAAGAGGAGAGGATGATGCAGCACAGTAGCGTAAGTATTTCTCTCAGTTTTTAAGAACCAAGGTATCAATCCAGTAGGATACCACGCGCAAGTCCCTCATACCTGCACAAAATGATAGCTACTCGCAACCAACGCTTAGGGGTTGTCAATCCCTTCACGGTCGCTTACGAGGGTGAGATCTGATAGAGATAATATTTTTGGTATTTTTGGTATAAAGATGCAAAGTAAAAAGCAAAAGCAAAAGCAAGTAAATAAAGTGATGGAGATTGATATGATGAGAATAGACCCGGGGGCCATAGGTTTCACTAGTGGCTTCTCTCAAGAGCATAAGTATTCTACGGTGGGTGAACAAATTACTGTTGAGCAATTGACATAATTGAGCATAGTTATGAGGTTATCCATGCAATGATCATGTATATAGGCATCACGTCCGTGACAAGTAGACCGAAACGATTCTGCATCTACTACTATTACTCCACTCATCGACCGCTATCCAGCATGCATCTAGAGTATTAAGTAAAAAACAGAGTAAGGCCTTAAGCAAGATGACATGATGTAGAGGAATAAATTCATGCAATATGATAAATACCCCATCTTGTTATCCTCGATGGCAACAATACAATACGTGCCTTGCAACCCTTTCTGTCACTGGGTAAGGTCACCGCAAGATTGAACCCAAAGCTAAGCACTTCTCCCATTGCAAGAACTACCAATCTAGTTGGCCAAACCAAACGGATAATTCGAAGAGACTTGCAAAGATAACTCAATCATACATAAAAGAATTCAGAGAAGAATCAAATATTTTCCATAGATAAGCTGGATCATAAACCCACAATTCATCGGTCTCAACAAACACACCTCAAAAAGAAGATTACATCGAATAGATCTCCACGAGAGAGGGGGGGAGAACATTGTATTGAGATCCAAAAAGAGAGAAGAAGCCATCTAGCTACTAACTATGGACCCCAAGGTCTGAAGTAAACTACTCACACTTCATCGGAGGGGCTATGGTGATGATGTAGAAGCCCTCCGTGGTAGATGCCCCCTCCGACGGAGCTCCGGAATAGGCCCCAAGATGGGATCTCGCGGATACAGAAAGTTGCGGCGGTGGAATTAGGTTTTTGGCTCCGTCCCCGATCTGTTGGGGGTACGTAGGTATATATAGGAGGAAGGAGTACGTCGGTGGAGCGTCAGGGGGCCCACGAGGCAGGGGGCGCACCCAGGGGGAGGGCGCGCCCCCCACCCTCGTGACCGCCTTTGGCACTTCTTGGAGTAGGGTCCAAGTCTCCTGGATCACGTTCGGTGAGAAGATCACGTTTCCGAAGGTTTCATTCCGTTTGGACTCCGTTTGATATTCCGTTTCTTCGAAACACTGAAATAGGCAAAAAAAACAGCAATTCTGGGCTGGGCCTCTGGTTAATAGGTCAGTCCCAAAAATAATATAAAAGTGGAAAATAAAGCCCATTATAATCCAAAACAATAGATAAAGTAGCATGGAGCAATCAAAAATTATAGATACGTTGGAGATGTATCACGTATCACCATGGAGAACTCAAACCGATGCACAAATGCAATGGCAAGGGTACACAGAGTGCCCAAGTCCTTCTCTCTCAAATCCCACCAAAGCAACTAATGCTAGGGAGGAAAGTGAGAGGAAGAACAAGAAGGAGAACACAAAGAACTCCAAGATCTAGATCCAAGGGGTTCCCCTCACATAGAGGAGAAAGTGATTGGTGGAAGTGTGGATCTAGATCTCCTCTCTCTTTTCCCTCAAAAACTAGCAAGAATCCATGGAGGGATTGAGAGTTAGCAAGCTCAAAGGTCAACAATGGGGGCAAAAACGAGCTCAAGAGTTAGGAAACCATTGAGGAAGAAGACCCCTTAAATAGGTCCCCACGAATCGGCCCGTTATGTGCAGAATAACATAGGAGCGGTACAACCGCTATGAGCACCGGTACAACCGGTAACAGGCAATAAGCGGTACAACCGGCCCACAACCACCCAACAACCGCACCACAACAGAAACTAGTCCGGTGGTGGAGCGGTACATGGCCGGTACAACCTTCGGACTAATTCTGGAGTGGTACAACCGCTCCAAACACCGGTTGTACCGGTCAACTGGTACAACCTCTCTATGGGGCGGTACAACCTCTCTATGTAAAACAGGTAATATCAAAACAGCCACAACTTTCGCATACGAGCTCCGAATTCGATGAAACCGAGTTTGTTGGAAAGCTAGCAACAAGGGCTAACACAATCTTGAAAGAAATATCAATAAGAAGAAAATTAGAAAAGGCTCATAAGAAAAAGGTGAGAACCCTTCCTCGGATAAGACCGGTAAAACCTCCAACACCAAAAACATCATCGAAGACGCATGCGAACTCCATTTTTGATGAACTCAAACTTGTCATCAAGATGACCATAAGCTCTAAGACACACAAAGAGAACCAAGCAAGAACCAGGAAAGAAGATGCAAGGATGCAATGGTTTGAGCTCTCTACGAATGATACGACCAAGCTAGTCATCGAGAGCCCCCCTTGATAGTATGGCAATCAATCCTATAACCCGGTCTCCCAACTACCACCATGAGACCGGTAAAAGAGAAAACCTATCAAGGGCAAACCTTTGCCTTGAACATGGTCCACTTGAGCTAGATGATGACGATCTTGACTCCCTCAAGTTGGACGACCTTTCTTGATTGCGTTGGCTCGATGAAGACTAGATGATTGCTCCCCCATAGTCCACTATGGGTGAGCCTCTCTTCGGCACATCTTCACAAGACCATTGACACCATAAAGGATGGCAAGATTCAAGCACTTGATCTCTTCGTGATGCTCCACTTGAACTTGCACACGGCAATCATGATGACGATCACCACTTGATGTCATCCTTTCCATGGGTTGTATGATATCTTCCTCTTGACGCAAGCCCATGGACACGTACCTAACCCCACATAGAACTCTCACATAGACCATGGGTTAGTACACAAAGTGCAATGGACAATGCTTACCATACCATGGGATCACTTGATCCCTCTCGGTACATCTTCTACGCTTTGTGAGTTGATCAACTTGATTCACTCTTGACTTAGTCTTGATCAACCTTGAATCTTTCCAACTCTCTTATTTGGATGATGTCTTGAAGGTAAACATGAATGCTCACACAATCTTCTTCTTCAAGACATGCTTGCAATAAGCTCAACACTCACATGACCAATCTTTGGATAATTCCTTAATAGCACATTGGTCAACTCATAAACTCCTTGAAACCAGCACATGGACTTCAAGAAAAACCTATGGACAAATCCTTCAAATATAACTCAAGAAAACCATTAGTCCATAGAGATTATCATCAATTACCAAAACCAAACATGGGGGCACCACATGTTCTTACACTATGGAAATCGAGTAAAATGTGTATGGTGCGACAAAGTTTTCATTCACTAATAAGCTGGTAATTCTCATTTCGGTGTACTTTATCGAACTGGATGTTGATTGTCTGGTCTGTTAGACACTGGTATGGTCGTTACTAATGCTTGATGAAACGAGTAACTAGAATCATGGGCACTGTCATGTCCATGTCATCAGAAAATTTCCTTTGAATGGTAATTCTTGTTATGGTGTTCTTTGCCTAACTGGATGTTAGTTGTCCACTCTGTTAGATGAGGGGTGATCTCGTGGTTCCTACGATGTGGGGACAATTCTGCCGGTCCATGGATTTTTCTTCCTTACATTTTTCTCAAGTATGGTCCTTGCTAACGCTTGATGAAACTTAGTTTGATTCATCAATCCTGATATGTTAATGTTATCAATCATCATTTAGTAGAGAAGAAACCATGGCATTGTAATGAACTTGTTCATCCTCATGTTGTTTAACACTTGGAATTAAGTGAGTGAGAATGGGCCATTCTGCATCGCATTAAAATGCATTCTAGGGGGTGTTTGCTTGCGCCGATGGCATAGGTGCGCCCCGTGAGTACGGGATGTTCAGGCAAATCCTGCACATTGTCACATTCCTTGGCGAGAAAAATATTGCTGTCAAAATGGAATACCTGAAGAAGACTCATGTTGACTGATACCGAGGATGAGTGTTGTTGTGTCTAGGATTGATTTAGCTGATGAAGTCAAAGGAATCACTTCAGCGCAAGTTAGTCTTTTTCATCTCCAAGTTGGGTTTGGAGGAGGCTTACATTTCTTATCTCCTAGCACATAAAGTTTCCTCTGAATGCTAATTCTGGACCCTCTTTTTGGAAACAATTAACTTTGTACTTGTCGACTGCCACAATTCGTTGATCAATCTGAGATGGAGTTTTGATCTAGTTTGTTGATTGCTTGCTCTAGTTTATGTGAGCTGAAAATCCTCCTTCTGCAGTATCTTTGTTTGTTAGAAATGTTATCTCACGAACGTTCCTTGGGAGAGGAGTGGCAAACAAACTGACAGTTTTAGTTGTGTCCCAAGATCAAACAGTGACAGTTTTTAGAAGAAAATATCATGCGAATCTGAAGAAGCTGCCATCAAAAATGCTCGCAAATGTCGTTTCCTTCCAGCGAATGTTCGCCAGCTATTGTGCATCTTGTTTGAAGAGATTAAATGTTGTGAAAGAATTCATGCTTTACAACTACTAGCTAGCCATGCATGGAGCTGAGCAGGGGAGTCAGCATTGATTCGGTGTTGCACGTTGGGATGGCGATCGGAGTCTCCTCCGGCGTGACAATGATGAGGCAGCACCGAACAACGAGGCGGTCGTCCTGCATGGGCGACATTCTTCTAATTTGCTCTAGATCGTAGAAGAAGTCGTCGTTGTCACGGTTGAACGTGTGCATCATCTTCTGGGACTGGTGGTTCACCACCCCTTTGAGGTCGAAGCTGAACTCCACTGTCATCGGCATCTCGCCCTTGCCCATGCGGTCGTGGCCGAGGCACAAGAAGGACTGTCCGTGGTATTTGGGGCAGAAATTGAGGTACCATTTGCTCCCCCCTAGGGCGAAGTGCCTGGAGTAGATGCCCTCCCCTTCGGCATGTAGCGTCGCATTGAGCTCGGAGAAGCTGCGGACGGTCAGGGTTTAGCACCCCGTCCATGGCGGCCTGCAGCGGCTCCTGAACCACGTTGGGTTTGAACAAGATTCCGAGCAGGCGCGACCGCTTTGTCGCCTGCTGCTTCTTCTCGAGGGTGCACCTGATGGTGAACGTGTTGCGGCGGGCGCACACGCACGACGACACCTCCAGCTCGCGCCTGCACAAGTACATGGTCAGCCTGTAGAAACGGGCGTCTTCCTGGTCGCCGTCTTTGTGTAAGACGGTGTGCTGGCAGGTCGCGTCCAGGATTTCTGTCTCAAATTCCCACACATAACTCCTATTAGATACCAAACATAGGCTTGGGGACTAAAATGAAATGGTCAATATCTAATCCCTATATAGCCCATCCTATAATTGCCAAAAAAAAAATGTGTTGTTAAGTTTTGACGATGACAACTAGTCCGACAATTGAAACAGACATAGTTTGTTCTTCTAGATAGGTGTATGTTGGAGGACATGTCAATTTTTAACCCTCACAAGAAAAAAAAATGACAGGTCAAGTTTGCTAAAACTAGTGATTAAATTACCATTTGTAAAAAAAGGAGGCTTTTTTTGGTGCACTCCTCGGTGGTTTATCTGAATATTAAAGTCACTTTCAAAATGGGGCTTCAATACTTTTTTTCAGAAGTCAATACTTTTTCTTTTGAGAAGTCAATACATTTTTTTAGCAAATGTATTTTTTTCTGACACAAATGGGACTTCCATATTTGTTTGAGGCAAATGTATTTTTTTCTGACATAAACGGGACTTCCATACTTGCATAGTGGATGAAAGCTGGGCTTGGCTCACAAGAGTTGGGCTTCTCGGAGGATTGATAAGGCTCAAAGGCCCACTTCTTCGAGCGCGCATCGAGGAGTGACAAAGGCCGAAACTTTCTCTCTCGCCGCCGGCGCTGGTTCCCCAATCCCCTCGCCGCCGGCGCCGCCACGCCGTCGCCTCCGCCATGCTCCGCCTCCGGAGCTGCGTCCTCGCGCACCTGCTCTCCTCTCCCACCACCTCTCACGGCTCCACCTTCCGCTGTCTCCTCTCTGCCACCACCGCCGCGCCCGCCGTTTCCCCACCCACCGGATTCGCCGTCGAGGAGTACCTGGTCGATACCTGCGGTCTCACCCGAGCGCAGGCCCTCAAGGCCTCCGCCAAGCTCTCCCACCTCAAATCCCCATCCAAGCCAGACGCCGTCCTCGCCTTCCTCGCCGACCTTGGCCTCTCGACCACGGACGTCGCCACCGTCGTCGCGAGAGACCCCAAGTTCCTCTGCGCCGGCGTGGAGAGAACCCTGTCCCCAATCATCGAAGGGCTCGCCGGCCTTGGACTGTCGCGTTCTGAGATCACGCGACTCGTCCCGCTCGCCGCCAACGACCACTTCCGCAGCAAACCCGTCGTCTCCAAGGTGCACTACTACCTGCGCCTCTTGGGCTCCTTCGAGGAATTCCTTCGGGCATTAAAGTGTAACCAACATCTCCTCTCGCACAACCTCGAGAGGGTGGTCAAGCGGAATGTCGGATTACTGCAGGAGTGCACGCTAGGTGCTTGCGATATTGGCAAGCTTGCCATCTCTATGCCAAGGATGCTCACCGCCAACGTGGAGCAAATCCGGGCGATGGTTGCCTCTGCTCAAGCTTTAGGTGTGCCTCAGGGCTCTGGGATGTGCAGGCTAGCTCTGCGGTCTGTTGCATTCGTCAGTGAGGAGAAGATTGCTGCCAAAATGGAATACTTGAAGAAGACGTTTAGGTGGTCCGATGCCGAGGTTGGCATTGCTGTGTCAAAGGGTCCATTTGTGCTGATGTCGTCAAAGGACATGCTGCACCGTAGGTCCGAGTTCCTTATCTCTGAGGTGGGGTTGGAGCCGGCATACATTGCTCGCCACCCATCGTTGCTCACAGTGGCGGAGCCAGGAAAAATGTATAACACGGGCCGACTGAAGGCAGCAACACTTTCGTACAAATTTTTAAACAAAAAAACAGTGAAGCAGATGTAATGGCATAATATTTTTCATTGATTACACCACCATTCACCGTTGATACAAAAGGATATGCAATTTTTCAATGGTACATCACACAAAAGAAAAATCTAGATAATAGAAGATAGAGAAACTAACTTGCTCCAAGCCTTCAACTAAATGGCACTCGACGTGGTGGTTCATCGAACTCATCTATAATTGCATCTGTTGATATTCCAACAGCAATCTCCTTTTCAATATAAATTAGCAAGCAGTCCCTTAGAAATCCATCTTCCATTTTATTCCGAAGCCTTGTCTTCACAAGTTTCATGGCAGAAAATGCACGTTCTGTAGTTGCCGTTGAAACCGGTAAAGTAAGAACAAGCCGAATGAGTCTGTACATTAAGAAGTAGTTAGAACTTTTAGCAATGAATAAATCAACCAATACAGGAACAGAGAACATTAGATACCTGTCAATCAAGTAATATTCATCTGATTTTCCACTAGATGCAAGTCGTTGACAAAGTTCTGATATAGTTGTCAAATTCTGAAACTTTGGGCTTGTGGGTACAACATTCTCGTAATGTCGTAACTGACATCTTAGATTATTCATTTCTTGTTCTTTAAAATCAGCAGGATAGAACTTTGAAGCCAGAGAACATATATTATCAATGTTAAATGAACGGAATGAATCTTTTGGGTCCAAGGAAGTACACAGGATGAGAAGCTCTGTAGCTTGTTTGTTGAATCTACAATTCAGCTCTTGTGCTTGCTGATCAACAGCAACCATGAAAATGTCACAGCGATAATGGTGCTCAACTGTAGTCTCATCCTCCGCACGAGAATTAATGAAATCCACATATAACTCACTGAAATGTGGTGTTTGAACTCCATGTTTGGTACAGAATGAAAGCACGTCAGCTTTAAGCTTGTTCCAACCATTATCTCTTAGCTCCTGGATCAACATTTTGGTAGTCTTAACATCATCCATGGCATTCACAATATCTTGAGACTTTTGTTGCAACTTTTTGCATAGCATGTCCGTGATTCCCATAAGTTCTTTCATGACATGCAGAATAAATATGAAGTCAAAATACATCATCAACTTAACAGCACCAGAAGCCTTTGCTCGTGCGGAAGGTGAAGTACCAGATCCTTTAGCAGTTGCAATGCTTTTAAGCACCAAAAATGTTGGTTTGTACAATTTCACAAGGCTGCAAACAGAAGCATAGTGTGAACTCCACCTAGTATCACAAGGCCGTTGTAAAGTTCCGACTTGATTAGCCCCACTTCCAGTTTCAAGCTCACCGAGCTCAATCAAATGCTCCATTTTAGCAACTTGATTTGCTTGCAACTCATCATTTCTTTACGGATTTCACTTTGCACCTTAGAAGCAATGATACCTAGAAGTTCTTTTTGAATTGTAGGCGATGTGTTGTTGATATTGGAGTTTGGCACCGCAGACCTGGTTCTCTTTCTACCACCAAAATAGCAGAATCATCATTGCCCCTCCCTCTCATAACCTGAGGTGGTGTTGTTGATATTGGAGTTTCTTCTATTTGTTCTTGTTCATCCACTTGTTCTTCTTCATCTACCAAGGGAGGGGCATCAACCAAATTAATCTGTTCTGGAACATCAGTTCTTCTTTTCTTCTCAAAAAAGGAATGCAGTGTTGCAAGCTTTCTTTTATTTTTGGCCATGGAGACAACTGATTACCCTAGAAAAATTGAACACAGACCACTATAAGACTATCCAATTTAGAGAATTGAAAAGCCAAACAAAAATTATAGAACAAATTTCAGATCTGAGAGACAGAGAAAGAGGGATCTCAAATCAAGAATATATACCTCCTCTTGTGTGCTTGCAGCGGCTTGAAGAAAGATGAGTCGTTGGCCGTCCAGCCGGCCGGCGGCGCTGCAGCAGCTCAGGAGAGAGCAACTAGAAAGATTTAGGAGATTTGGGGGCTAGTGGTTTGTCTCCATGGATGAGCAGAGCAAAGGTTGGACCACAGGGGACCAAAGAAAGGGAAAGGTGGGAAGAGGAATCACGTGTGGCTGGGAGCCGGCGGTGGCTTTGCCTCTTTGTGTTTGGGATTAGCTTTTGGGATAGAATAGCACTAGAGAAAAGTCAAGCCTTGTACAGGATTCATTGTGCCAAGTTTGTTGTTGCTCATCGGTTAGGGAGGGCCACAAGGCCCAGAACAGCATAACACACAACTTCTGAAATAAAAAATCGCTGCTCTAAATTTTTTTTTTGACATGTTGGCCCGGGCCTTGGCCCTAGCTGGTCCCCTGCTGTCTCCGCCGTTGGTTGCTCAGTTATAGCTTGGAGGGCCGGCTCAGGCCCCGGTACTATGTTATGAAGTTTCTTAAGGAAAACAGATTGCTCAAGAGTGACACGTCCTACTATGCATTTGTCAGTGCCACCAAGATCGTATTCTTGAAGAAGTTCATATGCCCTTACAAGGAAGCTGCACCACACCTTGTTGAAGACTATGCAGCTGCTTGCAAAGGAGAAGTGCCGACTAGATTCAGATTTACATGAACCAACAACAGGGTATTGATTTTTTTAAATGCATTAATAAAAATTGTTCTATGTTTATTTAAATAGGCAAATCTAACATAAAAATACCATTTGGTCTAACCAGATGTGTAGCTGTGGTATCACATTTGTCAAGGGAAGGTGCAAAATAGGGATGCTCCTTTTGTTATAGCTTCCATTGGACACTTAGATTTATAAGCAGCTTGCCTTATAGTAAGCCTTATATGCTGATCGATTTGTGTCCAAATAAAATAGAATGTAGAGACCACGCTGCTCACATATTTGCGAAATATGTGTGTATAATAGTGCCATTTATCTTTGTATCAGTTTATTTATTTTTGTTTCAGATGTACATTCAGTCAGCCATCCATTGGCAGTTTAAGTACCGTGAAGCACCTACGTTGTTTGTCACTATCTCATTTGTCACAAGAGAGACTTGATGGAAACTATCCATGTGCCTCCAGGTGCTTTATCTTGCATAGTTTGGTTACTGGTTAGGTTTTGGATGGCTCCAGTGCCATACTGCACTCTTCTGCCATTGGTTGCAAACTCTGGTTCTGTATTACCGTTTAATGAGCAAGGTTGGGCTGCCTGCCCCTAAAAAACAGAGGAAACCCCAGTTTCAAAACAGAATGCGCATCACCAGTAGGGATCTTACAGCTGAAGAGTATTACAGACTGCATTTTTATAGGCGAGAATATAAATAATTGGCCATTTTGTGCATGTTTGTGACAGCCAGATACCATCTAGGGACATCTGTTTTAGGTGATTATAATTGTTGTCATAGGTCCTTATGCCGCAAAGCTGTTGTTGTTCATGGTTTGGTTTCAGATGTTCTTGCATGAATGGATATGAGAAGCTGGCTGTTTTGTTTGATTTCACTGTTCTTTAGTGACAGTCAAAACTGACATCTAATACAATTTTGTATTGTACAGATAAGGAAATAACGCTCTGCGATTGGCCTAATTGAGTTGCGCAGATTCAGTATTGAAGATTTTCCCTGACCCCCAAATGGTATCTTCTCCATTGAATCTGCCTACAAAGTACATATGAATCACCATAATATCCTGCTGGACAACCCGCATGCTCAAGTGGTGAAAATGTCTTCTGAGGGAGCAAAATTTTGAGAGCTGCCATTAAAGCATAACATGAGTCTAAGAATGGCTGCTTGCAGAGGACAAGCGTCAACTAATTTCAGATTTACATGAAGCAAGAGTGTGCTATGAAAATCCTCCTGCTTTCTGCAGTATCTTTGTTTGACGGAAATGTTATCTGGCGAACATTCCCCGGGAGGGGGTTGGCAAACGAATTGACAGTTTTAGTTGTGAGGCGAGATCAAATGGTGGCAGTTTTTAGAAGAAAAATGTCTTCGCAGGAGAAAATGTCATGTTGTTCTAAAGAAAATGTCATGTGAATCTGAGAAGCTGACAGCAAAAAACGTTCGCAAATGTCATCTCTCTCAGCGAACGTTCGCCGGCTATTGCGGTCCTTGTTTGAAGAGATTAAATGTTGTGAAAGAATTCATGCTCTACAACTTTGAATCACTTTAATCCTTCATTTCTCTTGTACGTATATTTGAATGGCGTGTCGGCTGATACTTTCAGTTCTCAACTGATCTCAAAACTGAACAATCCACTTGTAGAGTTTTTTTCCTTGTTTTCTCAGCCGCAATATAATGTGCCTGCCTAGCACAGCGCAACGATTTTTCTTGCCTGATGATGTTGTTTTTTGGTTTCCTTTCTGCTAAAAAAGTACTCCCTCCGTCCCATAATATAAGACGTTTTTTGACACTATTACGAGACAGAGGAGTAGTATCTATCACTGAACCTCTTTCAGTCCATGATTCTGCCCGGGTAATTTACATACTCGTTTATTCCAGTAGTACTTGGTGCAACAGGCAAGGTCCCCAAACCCTCTGGGGCACATAAGCTCGGCTCTGCCGTCCTCGGGGCTGTACGCCTGCACCGCCTCCCGGCTTCCGCCAGACGGCGCGGCCCCGAGGAGGTCGCCGGCGGCCATTGAGTTCTTGATTCTTCGTCGTCGTGGAACGTGTCTGGATTTGCGCGTATCATTGGCGGCGAGAGAGTTGGGGTACCCAAGTGGGGCAAAAGCGCACGCGGGGGTTTGACATGGACCTTGCCTGCAAATTTCAATACATTGAAATTTCGAAGTTCTGGAAAAGTTTGGAAAAATATATGTATCTCAAATGCACATCTAGATGTACATTATTACCTGCAAATTTTCATTAATAAATATTCTTACTTGTGTGCTGCACAGATAAACAAAATAGAGATTGTTACTTTATAATATTTTACAGGTACGTAGTGAGAATGCCGAAATCCCTTTTGGTGACCGAGCTCCAATGAGGCCTCCAAATTCAAAATTCAAGTTTCATCAAAATTCATATTTTTACGTTTTAAAAAGTTCTGAAAAAAAAAAGATATATACATGAAGGCATAACACACATGTGTGTAAATTTTCAGGGCAAAATACGTTGAAATGAGGGTTCTGTAAAAAAAAATCCGAGGTTGTTTAACACATGACACTATTCATCCTCCCGGGCCATGAATTTGTCTTTTTTATACGGGTCGCAACTCAAGGTATTTCATCATGAATTTTAACACACGTGTGGGTTACATCCTTGCATACACACATATTTTTTTTCAGAATTTTTTGGAACATAAAAGTTTGAATTTGAATTTTGCACAAATAAAAGGCTCCATGGAGCCTGGCCTCGAAAACGCCATTCTCATGAGAATGCAGACATTCTTGTGAAAAAATTCAAATTGATTTGAAACTTCCAAATGTGTTCCTTCCTAGGTACACCGACGAGATGGCATCAGTTTTAGGGAGAATAAAAATACCTACCCAAAAATATAGGGAGGTAGTAAATAGCAAACGTTCACCAGGAGCGCGACCCTGGCGAACACACTTCCACCGTCGCACGCATCTCAACACCGCTGCAACGCCACGTCGGATGGCTGCAGGCGTTCGCTGTCCGGCAATTGCTAGCGAACTCTTGTTTTCTTTTCTTTTGCCAAAAAAAATGTAACATGGGCGCGTCCAGCATGGCACTAGGCTGAAGACCGGGCTTGTGAACATTTGTGTTAAAATTTATATTTATAAATTTATGTACACCATGTCATTTTTTTAAGGTTTTTTTAATTCACCCCAAAAATACTGATTTTTTTTACTTTATCACAGGGCAGTTTTATTATAAGAGGGTGGCATTTATATTACTGAGACAACGGCAGTTTTGTTTTTAACAAAATCGCAGTTTTACTAATAAGAGCATGGTATTTTCTTAATAGTAGGATGACATTTTTATTATTATGATGATGCCACCTTTTGTCATTAAGACAATGGCATTTTTAATAGTGAGAAGATGACGTTTTTAATTTGTAATGGCATGGCATTTTTTATTAATAAGAGCATGACATTTTTTATAATAGGATGACATTTTCAATACTGAGAGGACGGCCCTTTCATTTTTAATGACATGGCATATATTACTAAGAGCATGTCATTTTTTTTTATAATTGCATGCCATTTTATTATTATTTGTAGGATTTAATTATTTAAGATGATGGCATTTTTAATGCTGAAAGGTAGCATTTTTGTGCCACATTTTTTTACAAACAAGAAGTTTGGGTGATGAGTAGGAACATGGCACCATTTGTGGCATTTTTTCATTTTTCTAATTTTTCTTTATGACATTTTCTGAAAAAAAAAATCTATTTCATGGGCCAATTGTTGGGTCGCCATGGCCCTCCCACTGGCGAACGAGGGAAACGTTTGCCGGGAGGACCTTCACTGGCAAACGAATGCGTTCAATGGGAGTAGACTTGGCCATGGGAAGCCCGGCCTGAAAAAGCCCAACCCGGCCCGGCCCAACGTTGTTCACAGGCCGGGCTCGGGACTAGATTTCAAGCCCGATGACTGGGTCGGGCTAGGCCCGGGCCCGTCGTATTCGCACGTTAACGAAGAGGCCCAACCCAAGGCCCGGTGGGCGTTTCGCATGATTGGCCAGGCTCAGGCCCAATTTTTAGGCCCGACAGCTGGGCCAGGCCAGGCTTGGGCCTAAGTTTTTGCATTGGGCTTTAGTAGGCCCAGCCCGAAGCCCGGACCAACAGATGGCCAGGTATAGATGGGAGGCTCCTCCCAGAGACTGGTAGCCAGCTAAAGGGTCCAAAATATAAAAAGTACATCTAACATTTAATTTGACCAAGAAATTGCTAAACAAAATGTAGATTTATATTTTTAACTGCGAATATGTGGATTGTGCAATGCAAAACTAATATCATTGGGTTGGAATTCAGAAACCTCTTTTCATGGTGCCCAATTAATCTGTATCTATTATATATTGATTCAAGTATAGATGGACTAATTGCTGAACAAAGGAAATCAACATGTCTTACAATGCAACATCTCGAATCTTATATATGGTTAGAATTTAGCAATTTCATAAAATCCTCTATATGACAAACTGGAGTATATTTTCCCGCAAAAGGAAAAGAAAAACTGGAGCATATAGTGTCAGATCCTCCAGCACCATGCAAACAGATAGTACCAAGGGAGAACTGCAAATTATACCAAAATATATATTTAAAATAACATCAACCAATGTCGATGAACAAAGACACCGCAGAGTGTCATCTGTTGCTGGTCAGAATTCAGCGCAGCAGAAAAGCATTTACAGGAGTGACAAAACTTATTGTTTCTTCCATGCCATGGGAAGATATTTTCTGCGGAAGAAGGTCCGCCAATGGCTTGCACTTCATGTTCCTCGAGGTTAAAAAGAAGAAGAAATGTGGCCGCAGGGACAATTGTGAAGACGGTTAGATAGGGACGCCATAATTCACAATCTTCGTCAGGGCCGAGTTGAGCACACGCTTCTCCTTCTTGACCTGAGAGGCTAGGCCGGAAATCTGCCAGGAAAAGAGAAAACAATGTTGACATGAACTTACATTACAAAATTCTCCAGCTTCACCAACAACAAAAAATTACATATATTTACAAAGGAGATGGGTGCAATCTATTGTGCACGGATTGACGAGCAAAGATAATAGTACAACTAGTCAACACATAACCTGTACATAGTTGAAGAGGAGAATAGTGGGGCAATGAAATGCAAACTACAGTTATATCTACTGACCTCTGATCGAAATTCAGATGCATGTGCTCTTGGAAGCTGATCGAGAATTCCCTTGAGACCTAAGAGGGAGCATTTCATCATATGTAAGATTCAAGGCAAGAAATTTCCACGCCAAATTCAAAGTCATTAAACAAAGCAAGGAATTGCACGCACCTACTGCTTGGTTTTCAATATCACTGATTTGCTTTAACTCACTTTGAATGGCACGCCCTTCTTCCCTGAGAAGGTGTACATCCATTCCAATGTTATATGAAAAATAAATAGAAACAGAAATGATAACTGGGTCAAACAAGGAACTACATGCCTGAGTGTATTCCACCCTTTCTGGAATCTCTTTTCTGCTGTTGCAGCTCGATCCTGGAACCCATTGCAATAAGTTTAACCATGAGTAGTATAGAAATTACAGTTCCCAGGTTGAAAACAAATGTCTTGGTGTTCTATCTATACATAAAGAAAGTTACCATCAGTTTTTGGCTTTCATTCGACATAAGATTGACGGTTTGCCGCATGTGATTCACTTCAGCCTGGATGCCAGAAAGTAGGGTCTACAATACAGCAAGCTGCGTTAGACAACCCACCTATTATTATTTTTTGTTTCTAAGGAAAATCAACCCTGCTGTTAAAGACTGCAGGTACCATAAACGACCTTCATAAAATCGTGATCATTTATGTTCTAAAAAAAGAAGGAACTGTATTATAACATGCTTATGCAAATAATAAAACATATTGCTCAACAGGTCAGAGTTAATCAACAAGTAGTAAGATATGACAAGATAAGATGGTTGATGCAGCTTCCAAACATTAAGCTAGCAAACAACTTGTCAATTCACAATGAAGTATGAGCTAATTAAACTGACAGGTAGTGCTTACCTCCTTGCTGACAAATACACGCCGTACACGTTGGATTAGGTAGCTCCTTGGCCCTGCGACAATCAATGACTCAGTTTCAGTCATACTAAATTTAGCAGTATACAAGAAAGCATCCAATTTTTCAGCCTTCATGCAACATCATGGAGCAAACTTCCACTGAATCAACAACCTTGTAATTTATACCGTGAAATGCTAGAAACTACTACTACACATTAAAGGTTGGATAATGTGAAATGAATTTCAGAGAAGCTGTAACATAATTCGCCTAATCCAATATTAAAAGAATAATGCAATCAGATAACCTGAACCTATACGAAAAAGGATATGTGCACGATAATTTAAGTTGGACGCAGTTAACTGGTTTACAGCAGTATCAGGACATTGCAGTTAACTGTAAGAAATGAAAGATAAATTGTAGATTCTCATTCGAGATATTGTTTTTGTGAATAATGATTCAACATGTGGCACTATTCATAAACAACTAAAACTCATTATCCTCTAAGAGATTAAATAATGTGCAAAGCATTCCACATGCAGGTACCATATTCTTTGTGAATAGCAGGCAATGACCGCAAAGCAAATGGGTTCCAAGGAAATGAGATTACTTTTGAGCAGCACGATTCCTGCAACCGTGGCTGAGCCCGCAGCGATGCCTGGATGCTCGATGGCCATGATGACACCCTCTGCAAAGGCAGCAACAATCAATACTTGATTTCAACTTATGCAGCCACAAATGCGCCGACAAGACATCCAAATCTGACCATTGTACATTCATCTGACCGAAGCTAAGCATGATAATCCGTCCATAATTATGCGATTTTGTAACCTACGATCCCCTCACCTTTGATCTTGCCCAGCGCCATCTGCTCACGAGCAAAGTACTCCTTCTTCACCCATTCCAGCTCTTCCTACATCACGAGAAAAATACAAATTTTGGTGAGATCGGAGCGAGGGAGGGGAATGGGGGGATAAAGGGCGGACCTTTGCGGCCTGGGTGAGGGTGGGGACGGCGGCGAGCGCGCCGGCCATGGCCGCGTTGGCGGCGTCGGACGCGGCGACGGCGGAGGAGTAGGCGTGCGCGTGGGCGGTGTCGACGGCGGTCCTGGCGGCGGCGGCCAGGTCGGCCCCGAAGGCCTCGCCCCGGCGCGTGTAGTCCGCGGCCGCGGCCGCCGCGGAGGACGCGGAGGAGGCGACCATGGAGGAGATGGACCCGCCGCTCTCTGGCTGCTGCTGCGGCGGCGAGGAGTCGCCGGCGGGAGCGGACGGCGCGTCGGTCATGGCGGCGGCGCGGTGGGGCTGCGGCTGCGTCGGATCCGGACCTGTTTTGCGGAAATGGGATTGGGGAAAACAGATTGGCGTACTGCCTGGAGCCCGCTTTCAAGGTGTGGACACGTATTCTCGCTATACGCGTTCCATTTGTTCACTCTCTTCGCCTTTTTTTTTTACCTCTTCGTTCTTAGAGATGTCAAACACGTCTCATGCTCTCTTTCACGAGCCCATTGTTTGTTAGGGTGAGAGCATGTTTTGATTTAAGATGGCCGTAAAAGGTTCGTAGCAACGAGGAGCAATGTCAAGTCCGGGTGCTCGCATTATTTCAGAATTTATTTTAGAAAGAATTTTCGGCGATGCGTTTTCATTAGGAGGAGATGTTTTCGTCGACTACGAGGCATCTTTGATGACTTCGTCAATCCCAAGATGATATATCGGCTCAATCTCTCGGAGCTGCTCATACGGTAGGGTGTGCGTGTGTGTGTTCATAGGGATGAGAGTATGCGCGTGTATATGAGCGCCTACGTATGTACGGTGTTAATTTTTTCGTCCAAGTATACTTTTTTTATTTTTTATTCTTGCACTATATACATTTAATAGCATGCCTTCACCCATTTGAATAAACTAGCAAATGTGTACGTGCAATGCACGTTGATAGAAAATTAATTGCATGGTCATATCAGACAGAAAATTTAATCAGCATTAATATTAGTAGATAGGAGATCAATTACGGGTGAATTATGTGTATAATCTATGTTTGGTATGTTTATTAATTTCATGCTAAACATGTCGAGCACCTGTCATTGGAGTAATATAGGTCGTTGATCGACAGTGTTTGGAGAAGCTTGGAGAGTTTCCGAACAGGGCGGCCCACGCAGCCACGCTCTTGGGCCGGCCCAATGTGCTCGCTCGGCTTGCCGCCGATTCCTTCGCCTCTTCACAATTAAGTGGGTCCACTGGGGTTGTTTGACCCTTGAATTAAAAAAAGTAGATTTGGAAAGATTCACAAATTCAAAAATAGTTCATGAATTTGAAAAAAGAGCAAAATTGAAAAAAAAATCATGATTTTGAATAAAGTTCATCAGTTTTAAAAATATTAGTGGAATTTGAAAAAAAATCATCATATTTTAAAAAACTTCATCGAATTTGAAAACACTTCATCGAATTTAAAAAAGTTCATCAAATTTAGAAAAATATTAAATTAAGAAATCATCAGTTTTGAAAAAAATCGATATTGGAAGAAGTTTGTGAATTTTGAAAAAAAGGTAAAGAAAGGAAAATAAAAAATGAAAAGAAAAGAAGTAGAAAGAGAAAAAGAAAATAAATAGAAAAGGAAAGAAAAAAACAAATAATACCAGTCCAAGAAAAAAAAACAGATCAAAAAAACAACCAGCTGGAACCAGGGGCTTCGCACGAACTGAAGAAAGAAGAAAAGGAAGAAACGAAGTAAGTAGTCACAAAGCTCCTATCCTAGTGGTTATTGGGGTTCTCTCTTATAGAACAAATCTTGAGTTTGATGTATCTGTCGGTCGCACACTTTTTTACGAAAAATTGAAAGGA
>NC_041391.1:14763947-14777254 GCF_002162155.2 Triticum dicoccoides | reverse complement strand
TTGTGTTGATGCCTATGTGACTTTGTTACTCACACTAGTGCAGAACCGGCCTTTAGTGTCGGTTCGTAACGGTCTTTAGTGCTGGTTCTACAACCAGCACTAAAGAGTGGGGACTAAATGTCCCCCCCTTTAGTACCGGTTCGTCACGAACCGGCGCTAAAGTGCGAACACGTGACACGAGCCAGGCCCGGGTGCGCGTAAGGCTTTAGTACTTGTTGGTAACACCAACCGGTACTAAATGTTCGGGTGTTTTTTTATTTTCCATTACATTTTTTTTGTTTGCTGGTATTTCACGATACTACAAATTGTACACGTCATGCATATATATAAATAGATTTTCTCGTACGTACAGAACATATCATCGAATGTCTCACAACCAACACCACTATTCACACATACACATGTATATACATATACAATTTCTCCTACATATGTTGCCTTGGTGCCTCCGGAGCACGATGACAAGTGGTTCATGGGGGCGGTAGCGGGTAATAGTATTCTCCTTTGGGATTTATGACCTGGTCGAGCAAAAATCCGGCTATTTCCTCTTGAAGTGCTAGTATGCGGTCCGATGGTAGGAGCTTATCCCGCACCTCTTTGAACTGTTAAGAAGGAGATCAATATGCATGTGTGTTAGTTGTGTGACTAGATATCGATAATGGTGTGAATAGTGTTCTGACAAACGTACCCAGTCCTGTCTATCATATCTGCTCCTTTCGGACATAATCATGCGAATGTTCTTACAAGCATAGAATGCACACAGATTATTCCTCGACGCCTGCTTCAGGGCCTTTACGAGAATGGAATTGAATCAGATAATGATTAATCAAGCATGATAATTAATTAATGATATTGAAACAAGAATTAAAGAGATGGTAGGTAGCTAGTACTACTTAATTACTTACCTTTGGTCGATGCCAAAACAACTTTTGTTTCCATTCGCCTAGAGTCACCGCGATGAACTTTGCCCATGCCCTGCCCGCTAGCAAAGAAAATTAATAAAGGGGTTATTAAATAGTTCATATCAGGAAATGACGAACTAATAATAGGCCGAGATATATATAGTTAATAATGATTAAAATTACCTGTTGACTATCCCCTTCACGATGGTGAAGTCACTTTCTTCTTTAGTTAGCGAGTCCAGTAATTCAACTTTTCTTTCCTCAACTTTAATGTCTATCAAGGCCCAGTGCCAACTGCATGCGCACACGTTTGCATGTCTTAAATAAGCGGGCATGTGCATAAAATTGATCAACTACCGTAAACCGTATACACTTAATTATTAACATCTAGCTAACTAGTAAGCAAAAATAGAATTTGTAGTACAGGACAGTGTGACTCACGGGAAGTTGTAAGGAAGTAGTATATCTTTATTGCTATTGAGGCGCTTCAAGAACTCTACCATGCTTTCCTCTATACCTGCTTGATAAAATGGATACTTCCATATGTCCTCATTAATGGTATTTGGGTCAATGAACCCAATGCCATAGCGTCCAGATTTTTTCATTTCATACATCTTCATCCTGCATATAATACCACAGAAAAGAATATAGTGAGGATAATTACATGTAATGATTGATCAAAATTATCACTACATAATTAGCTTGAGACTTAAATTACAGAAAGAAATCACTTACAGACAATAGCAACTGACGATAGACTTGTCGAGTGCGTCTTGATTGTATAACTGATAAAGTTCTGTATATTCAATGGACAGAGCTTTCTCATGGTAATAATGCTCCTTCTTGACATTCACCATGAGGGACACTCGATTGGAAATCTTGGTCATGTTCATGTACCATTGATGCAATTCATACATTCTCGTTGGGAGGTCCTTGACCTTGTCTGGATGGACCAAAGGTTGGCCCCAGACATATTTCCATTTTATTTCCGATTCTTTAAGCGAAGACATGGGCTCGATTTCGAGGAGTTGTCCAACAGAGATCTTGAGCATTTCAGCCTGCATTATATGCTCCTCCGTTATTACCACATCGCCCTGCTGGGGAACGCTAACGGTTTGCCCGCAATAATATTTGGCGCGCGTACTCCTCTCATGTGTTGTTGGCACAACAAGCGGGGGGATTGCTTGCGCCGCCTGTTCTCCCAGCTGGGGAATGGTTTTCCCGCATTTTTTGCCAGCTGCTTGTTGGCTCGAGCTCAAGCTCGCTTCCTTCCGTAGCCGTGCTCGATGTAGCTTCCTGATTTGACGCTCATAGTCTGAGTCAACAGGCTTGGGAGCTGGTGCTCTAGCCATATGAATGAAGTGGTCAGGCACTTTCTCCTTTGGCGGCGGTGCCGGTTTCGGTCCAAAATGAGCGTCCACTTGGGCCTGCACTATGGCTGCGTTTTGCTCCTCGGTCATGTCGTAAGGCCTCTGAGGAAGAGGAGCGAGGCTTGGACCATATTTATATCGCTTGTCTCCGCCTGTACTTCCTGAACTACCTCGACTCGTACTGCTACGCACCAAAGCTGCGGCATGTCTCTTCTGTGATTGCTGAGACGGCGGAGACGACTGACGTGGAGTTGGACCAGGAGAAGTGGCCTGACGATGTGCCGGACTTGAAGCAGGAGGTGTGGCCTGACACGGTGCCGGACTTGAAACCGGAGAAGTGGCATGACGTTGTGCCGGACTTGAAACGGAGGAGTCAGCTCACGCGTTCGGGGACTTGGAGGAGGTGGCGGACTTCGAGGAGGAGTCGTCTCACGCGTTCGTGGACTTGGAGGAGCGGGAGTCTGCTGACTCGGTGGCGGACTTCGAGGAGTCGGCAGACGACGCGGTGTCGGTGGACTTCGAAAGATGATGCAATCCTTTCTGCATAGGATGATACGATGTATGGCCTCTCCCAGTGTGCGCTCGTCTTCACCTCCAGGAATGTCAAGCGTTAGCCCCGAATATGGGTCCACCACTTCATCAACCATGACACGAGCATAGCCCTCTGTAATCGGGATGCAATGGTAGGTTGCTTCGGGGGTCACTGGAAAAGCAACGCCGTCCGCCACCTTCATGGATATGTTCTTCATTTTGGAGTGTAGCTCATAGTTAGTGTTCTCTATGATGTCATCCACAGGGTATGTATCCAGCAGTGTGTCGCCCGGGGCAGAACCAATGCTGCTTCTTGGCATGGATGGGACGGTGCTATCCAATGCTGGACGATCATCCGCTTGCTGCTGCCGCTGCTGAGACCCCCTATCCTGGCTAAGTGAGTCGATCTGCTGCTGCTGGTGGTGGAATTTGAGTGCCAGGTCCGCGTGCCTTGCTTCTAGGCCTTGAAGGCGTTCTGTGTCCTGCTTCCTCTGCTCCTCCTCCAGCTTCCTCTTCTTCTCCTCCTCCATCTTCTTTCTTGCACAGGACCTATAGTCGTCATTCCAGTCCGAAAAGCCCTCATACCAGGGAATAACGCCCATGCCTCGTGTTCTTCCCGGGTGTTCAGGATTTCCCAGGGCGCGCGTAAACTTGTCGTTCTTTCTGTTGGGCGTGAACACCCCCGCTCGAGCTTCTTCTATTGCATCAAGTATTTTTTTGTTCGGCTCCTTTTAGACTTGCCTTCTTCGAAACCAGGCCTGTCCTCGGGTCCAACACCCCCCATGCGCATAGAACCAAGTTCTGCACCTGGGAGGCCAGCTCCTAGTAATTGGAGTGACCCCTGCACCCTCCATCTCTTGCTCAGACTTATCCCACTTAGGCAATCCCACCGCGTAGCCACCTGGACCCAGCCTATGGAACTGCGTCTTTCTTGCGGCATTTGCCTTGTTTTTCATCGACCGTTCCTTAGATAATTCTGAATCCTTGAAGGCCACGAAATCGTCCCAGTGTTCTCTTTGCTTCTCCAGTGTTCCCTTGAAATCTGGAGTCTTCCTTTCATTAGCGAGGTAGTTGGCCCATACAGTTTTCTTGTGGGTGTTGAATGCAATTGCCATCTTCTTAAGAGCAGCGGCCTTGACTTTCTCCACATCTGCTTTAGTGAAATGATCTGGTAGGGTGAAATGTTCCATCAGAGATTTCACCAGGTCTTTTTTGGCTCTGTCGTCGACCCAAGTAACACCTGGATGTTTAGTCTTTGGTTCTTTCCATTCTTGAATGGAGATCGGGAGTTTGTCCTTCACAAGAACTCCGCACTGATGAGTCCACTTGTCCGCAATGTTCTTAGGCGTGAGGGGTTCGCCACTAAGTTTTGTGGATTCGATGTGGTACTTTACACCATCCTTCAACAATCTGCCCGGGCCTCGCTTTGTCTTCCTGTCTGTAGAAGCAGATTTGCTCGATCCGGAGGGCTGAAAGAAGAAAGATCGATTCGTTAATATATCTTCAATAAAAAAGTATGTGATGATCACCAGGATGCATGCTTATATAAATATACCTTGCCGGAAGTCTTTGTTATTTGAAGATCAGCATTGTCTGTGTCATCACTAACATTGTCTGTGTCATCATAATCATAGTTCATGACTTCATCAGCTCGGTCGTCGAGATCGAATATCTTTTCATCACCCTCTCTGGTATTGTTCAGATATTGGGAGTCGTCATCTTCATTCAGATCATCTAGCCTATGAGGGCTGCGTATGATGTGGAACAATTCCTCTTCTCTCTCTCTGCCGATATTGTCCGCCATAGCTTTTACTTTACTAATTAATACAGAAGAAATATAAAACAATTTAGTATTCAAATTACAATGCATGGATGCAATTAATCAATAAGGAAAAGTTGAATCTCGAATACATCGTCTCGAATATATAATCTCGAATACATCATTGTCTTAATATATATAATCTCAAATACATCGTCTCGAATATTATATATCGAATACATCACTGGCTAGGTACCTAATAAAGATCGAGTACTACAGAAGAATCTAGGACGCCACTCGCGGTTCCTGGGGCGCGGGCAGTGCACACCCAAAGAGAAGGAACCATCACAGAATCATATCTTCGGTCATCTGCCCAAAGAACCCGCCAAGTAGTGGAGAACCTGACGTCGTCCATAGCAGCCATGTAGCGATGGACGTGCTCATCTTCCTCCCTGACACGGCGACGCACCACCTCCGGCGGGGCCGGCTGCCTCTGCACCGAATGTGGCCCACGCGAATGCCACCAAAGAAGATAAGGGTCGACGACGGGACCCGAGGTCGGGTTCCTCACCAAGCGGCGCGCCCCTCCAGGTAGCACCTCCCAGTGCCAGCCCGGCGGAGCCCAGTCCCAGACATGGGTCCTCTGAAGCAGGACGTCGTCGCAAACGGGTCGACGGCGAGGATGCGGGCCGGGCATATCGTTGAGAACAAATACTATATGCCCGCAAAAAGTAACATTTTTTAAATGATTGGATTGTGATAACTAAAATTCTATATATATGCAAATTCTAACAATTTGACATTAATCTAATTCATCTAACTAAAACTAATTCTAAAATTTCCTGATTATATAACTAACATTTCTATAACAGTTCTAATATTTATATAACTAAAAAACAGAAAAATTGCTAACATTTCTATAAATATTTCTATAACTAAAAAACAGAAAACATTTATAACATTTCTATATAACCAACATTTCTAATATTTATATAACTAAAAAACAGAATATTTTCTAACATTTCTATAACTAAAAAACAGAAAAATTTATAACAAACAAACTAATAATGTGTGTGTGTGTGTGTGTGTGTTAAAAATTTCTAACATGGCGGCCGGGGCGAGCTCACCGGCGAGGCGACGACGGGGCGGCGATGACGGGGCGACGGGACGGGGCGGCGACGACGGGGCGGGGCGGGGCGCGGGGACGGGGACGACGGGGACGGGGACGGCCGGGGCGACGACATTGACGGGGGCGGCGACGAGGGGCGGGGAAGGCCTTGGTCGGCGACGAGGGGCGGGGGCGGCGACGTCGACGGGGACAACATCGATCGGGGCAGGACGGCACGACGGAGGGAGGAAACAGAGGGAAGAAACAGAGGGAAACTGAATTTTTTTCAAGTGTTGTATATATAGGATGGACCTTTAGTACCGGTTGGAGCCACCAACCGGTACTAAAGGTCTGTTTTGGCCAGGCCAAGTGGCGGGAAGCGCATCCCCTTTAGTACCGGGTGGTGGCTCCAACCGGTACTAAAGACCCCACCTTTAGTACTGGTTGGAGCCACGACCCGGTACTAAAGGGGGTGCGCTGGCTCCAGGCGGTGCGCAAGTTTAGTCCCACCTCGCTATCCGAGGGGCTACCGCACTGGTTTATAAGCCCCAGTGAGGTAGCTCTCTCGAGCTCCTCTCCTAAGCAGGCCTACTGGGCCTACCTGTCCTCTTCTGCCCTGTGGGCCTACTGGGCCTTTGCGGGCCTGCATCCTGGCCCAACTAAAGGTTGGGTTCCTAGTCGTATGCAGGCCGTTTTGGCCCAGTAGGCGGGCTTTTTTATTTTCTTAATTTTTTTCGCTTTATTTATTTTTGTTTTATTTATTTTTGAGTTGTTTTTCTGCTGTATTTAGAGTTTCTTTGTGAATATTTTTGCTTTAGGTAAAAAAAATACAAATTTTCTGTTAGTGCTGGTAGTTTTCAAATTTGAATAGTTTAAATTTTGAATTATTTGAAATTTGTGTGAATCACTAGTTTGTGAATAACTTAACTTTGAAAAAAGTTTTTCAGTGATTCTTTTTTCTTATGTTTAATATTAGTGTGTTTTATCATTATATTCAATTTGGTAATGCTTAGGTTATTTAAAAAATGAAATGCCTTTGTAACAGTTCAGTTTTTGTCGGAAACCATGATATTTCGAAAGAGATTGTCCATTTTGTACACGAAGTGTATCCAGTTTTTGCTGTAACCCTCTCTAGTTTTTTGCACATGCTATTTGTATGAAATTATGATACCATGCCAACTTTCAACCTTTTCCGAGTTCATTTGAAATGCTTTTCAATTTCAGGGCCATTTAGCTGGAAAAAATCAGTAAATGCATGAAAAGAATTTGTTTGCACATAAAATTTCTTCGCGTTTCAAATGCCAAAACACATAATTAACTACCCTAACTATTACAGACATTCCCTCCTGGGTGTGAAACACAGAAGTAAGTGATGATAGTGAAGCCGATCACATCCCAGATCTTTGGGTGTGAAACTTTTTCTTCGTGTGTGTCCCTTTGCGCCGTAGCCATGGAAAATCTTCATCATTTAACTGGATGCTCGGGTCAATATTCACTGTGAATGTAGCAATTTCATCAAACTTTTCATAATCTTCTGACATGTCTGTCTTGTCATCCACTTCCACGATGTTTCTTTTTCCTGAAAGAACTATGTGGCGCTTTGGGTCGTCGTATGATCCATTCGCTTCCTTATCTTTCCTTTTTCTCGGCCTGGTAGACATGTCTTTCACATAAAAAACCTGCGCCACATCATTGGCTAGGACGAATGGTTCGTCTGTATACGCAAGATTGTTGAGATCCACTGTTGTCATTCCGTACTGCGGGTCTTCCATTACCCCGCCTCGTGTCAT
Organism: Triticum dicoccoides; assembly: GCF_002162155.2. Classification (NCBI taxonomy): domain Eukaryota; kingdom Viridiplantae; phylum Streptophyta; class Magnoliopsida; order Poales; family Poaceae; genus Triticum; species Triticum dicoccoides. The sequence continues at coordinate 14,769,794 of NC_041391.1, read as the reverse complement.
ATTGACCCATTTACACCGAAACAAAGGGACCTTCAAATCACCTGATCCATAGTTAAGTTCCCATATGTCCTCTATGTAACCATAATATGTTTCCTTTCCCGTGTTGGTTGTTGCATCAAAGCGGACACCACTGTTTTGGTTGGTGCTCTTCTTATCTTGGGCGATCGTGTAAAATGTATTCCCATTTATCGGGTACCGTTTGAAAGTCATTATATTCAAAGATGGTAACTGGGACAGTGAATACAGGTCATTTTGAATATCACCATCATTCAGGGCACGTTTCTGCAACCAACCGGCAAAAGTCCTCGTTTGTTTGCGTGTAATCCAGTCGTCAGACTTCTCCTGGTGTTTGGACTGTAGAAAATTCTTGTGTTCCTCCATATACGGAGCCACCAAGGCGGAATTCTGTAGAACTGTGTAGTGTGCTTCAGTGAGAGAATGCCCGTCCATACATATTATTTGATGCCCTCCTAGCGTGCCTTTTCCTTCCAATCTGCCCTTATGCTGCGATTCAGGAACACCAATCGGCTTAAGGTCGGGAATAAAGTCAATACAAAACTCAATGACCTCCTCATTTTCGTGGCCCTTCGAGATGCTTCGTTCTGGCCTAGCACGGTTATGAACATATTTCTTCAAGACTCCCATGAACCTTTCAAAGGGGAACATATTGTGTAGAAATACAGGACCCAAAACGTTAATCTCTTCGCAAAGGTGAACTAGGACGTGCGTCATGATGTTGAAGAAGGATGGTGGGAACACCAACTCAAAACTGACAAGACATTGCACCAAATCATTCTGTAACCTTGGTATGATTTCTGGATCGATTACCTTCTGAAAGATTGCATTGAGGAATGCACATAGCTTCACAATGGCTAATTGAACGTTTTCCGGTAGAAGCCCCCTCAATGCAACCGGAAGGAGTTGCGTCATAATCACGTGGCAGTTAGGAGACTTTAGGTTCTGGAACTTTTTCTCTGCCATATTTATTATTCCCTTTATATTCGACGAGAAGCCAGACGGTACCTTCATGCTGAGCAGGCATTCGAAGAAGATTTCCTTCTCTTCTTTGGTAAGAGCGTAGCTGGCCTGACCCTGATGTATGCCGTCTTTTCCGTGCATACATTGCTGGTCCTCCCGTGCCTCTGGTGTATCTTTTGTCATCCCATACACGCCCAAAAAGCCAAGCAGGGTCAAGCAAAGATCTTCGTCACGTGCATCACGTCGATTGCGAGCGGATCTCACTAGTAGAAAAAGGGTCAAACGTGAAGCACATTAGTGCCGGTTTGTATTTGAGCCGGCACAAATGTATACATTAGTGCCGGTTCCAACGGCTAGCCGGGCCGCTCTCATTAGTACCGGTTCGTGGCTAACCTTTAGCACCGGTTCGTGCCACGAACCGGTACTAATGAGAGTGGTGGCAGGATGTTGTCAGTCTGCCCCCCCTCCAGCACCTTTAGTACCGGTTCTTGGCACGAACCGGTACTAAAGGTCGTCCTACATAAACCCTTCGTCCACCCGAGCTCGCTCTGTTCTTCCCCTTTCCCCTCTCCTCTCTGTTCTTCCCCTCTTCCTCTCGAGCTCATCACACATTTTGCCCAAAATTTGTCAAGATTTGAAGGCCCCCATCCATTCAAATGATCACAAAGGTTAGCAACTTTGTCCTTTCATCTCTCATTGCTATATTAGCTCTTGCAATGCTTTATATAGTTATTAATTTGTGAGTTTAGTAATTTGGGAGGAAATATATATATGTGCTAGTATTTGATTTATATGCAATTTGAGGTTAAAATAACACTTAGTTTGCATATGTAGGTGTGGTTTACTTAGTGCCTTCTAAATCTCCGTCGTAACCACCGTCGATCGCCCGCACCGTCCCGTCGCCGCACCACCTTGTGGTGAGCCTCTTGTTCATGAAATTTTATATAAAAAAATTGATGTTTGTGTGATTTGGATATATAGTTACTCGTATAATAATTATCTTACCCGTACGTTGTTTGTTATACATAGTGCCATGGTTTTGATATCCGTCCCTGTCGGCCCTCGTCCTTGTTATGATTCGGATGTGGTATATTCTCTTTTAAAACTATTTATTGCATTTCGTGTTTATGACAAATTATGCCCATCAAGTTGACATAGATATTTTTATCTAGGAGGTATGTGAACCGGAAATTCCAACCGACCCTATTGTCGAGAGGTTAAATTTAGTTGAAAGAGAAAACAAGTACTTGAAAGAAAAATTGAAAAGAATTGAGGGGGAGAAGATGGAATTGGAGTTGCATGTTGCCGATGTCGTCGATGATCACAAGATCAAGAAGGAGAAAATGCGCTTGAAGATTAGAAAGATTAGAAAATATGCCATCGATAGTGAGGCTTGGTATCATTATGCTGTTGGATCAATTGTTACCTTAGTTGCGATCTTGATCGCATTTGTTGTTGCATTTAAATGCTTTAGCTAGAGAGTTATTTGTTTGTTGCATTTAAGTGTTGTATGAACTTTATGTATGAACTTGTATTAATTTGGTCTATTCGGTGTTGTGTAATGAAGATGAGCCGGCAACGGATGTACGATGACCGATGCTCTCCCCAGTTCGTTGAGGGCATGCATACTTTTCTGCTTGCGGTTGAGGCAAACAAGCGGGCGGATGGTTTTATGCCTTGTCCATGTGCTGGCTGTAAGAATGGTCGCAATTACTCTACGTCAAGAACCATTCATGTCCACCTGTTTGAGTCCGGTTTCATGCCCCACTATAATGTTTGGACCAAGCACGGAGAAAGAGGGGTTATGATGGAAGACAATGAAGAAGAAGAGGACGACGACAGCTATCCTGGCCATGGGTTCCCTGAATACGATGATACAACAATGGGGGAAGAAGCTGAGCCGGTAATGCGGGAAGAAGCTGAGCCGGCAATGCGGGAAGAAGCTGAAGAAGAGGCATCAGATGAGCCCGTTGATGATATAGGTTGGGCCATTGACGATGCAAAGAGAAACTGCGCAAGTGATTTGGAGAAGAAGAAGTTGCAGCACATGTTAGAGGATCACAAAAAATTGTTGTACCCGAATTGCGTAGGTGACAAGAAAAAGCTGGGCACCACACTGGAATTGCTGCAATGGAAGGCAGAGAATGGTGTATCTGACAAGGGATTTGGAAAGTTGCTGGTAATGATAAAGGATATGCTTCCAAAGGACAACGAATTGCCCGAGAGTATGTACGAAGCAAAGAAGGTTGTCTGCCCTCTAGGGTTAGAGGTGCAGAAGATACATGCATGCCCTAATGATTGCATCCTCTACCGCGGTGAGTACGAGGATTTGAACGCTTGCCCGGTATGTGGTGCATTGCACTATAAGATCAGCCGCGATGAGCATGGTGATGTCGAGGGCGAGCGCCCCAGGAAGAAGATTCCTGCCAAGGTGATGTGGTATTCTCCTATAATACCATGGTTGAAACGTTTGTTCCAAAACAAAGAGCATGCCAAGGCGATGCGATGGCACAGAGAAGACCGTAAGAAAGACGGAAAGTTGAGAGTACCCGCTGACGGGTCGCAGTGGAGAAAAATCGAAAGAAAGTACGGGAAGGAGTTTGCAGATGACGCAAGGAGCGTATGGTTTGGTCTAAGCGCAGATGGCATTAATCCTTTTGGGGAGCAGAGCAGCAACCATAGCACCTGGCCTGTGACTCTATGTTTGTATAACCTTCCTCCTTGGTTGTGGATGAAGCGGAAGTTCATTATGATGCCAGTGCTCATCCAAGGTCCTAAACAACCCGGCAACGACATTGATGTGTATCTAAGGCCATTAGTTGAAGAACTCTTACAACTGTGGAATGGAACAGGTGTACGTGCATGGGATGAGCACAAACAGGAAGAATTTGACCTAAAGGCATTGCTGTTCGTGACCATCAATGATTGGCCTGCTCTCAGTAACCTTTCAGGACAGACAAACAAGGGATACCACGGATGCACGCACTGTTTGGATGATACCGACAATATATATTTGAATAGTTGTAAGAAGAATGTGTACCTGGGACATCGTCGATTTCTTCCGAGCAGGCATCCCGTAAGAAAGAAAGGCAATCATTTCAAAGATGAGGCAGATCACCGGACGAAGCCTCGCCACCGTACTGGTGCTGATGTACATGATATGGTCAAGGATTTGAAGGTGATATTTGGAAAGGGTACTGGCGGACAATCTGTTCCAAAGGACGCTGACGGACGCGCACCCATGTGGAAGAAGAAATCTATATTTTGGGACCTGCCATATTGGAAAGACCTAGAGGTCCGCTCCGCAATCGACATGATGCACATGACGAAGAATCTTTGCGTGACCCTGCTTGGCTTCTTGGGCGTGTATGGGAAGACAAAAGATACACCTGAGGCACGGGAGGACCAGCAACGTATGCACGGAGAAGACGGCATACATCAGGGTCATGCAAGCTACGCTCTTACCAAAGAAGAGAAGGAAATCTTCTTTGAATGCCTGCTCAGTATTAAGGTACCGTCTGGCTTCTCGTCGAATATAAAGGGAATAATAAACATGGCAGAGAAAAAGTTCCAGAACCTAAAGTCTCATGACTGTCACGTGATTATGACGCAACTGCTTCCGGTTGCACTGAGGGGGCTTCTACCGGAAAACGTTCGATTAGCCATTGTGAAGCTATGTGCATTTCTCAATGCAATCTCTCAGAAGGTAATCGATCCAGAAATCATACCAAGGTTTCAGAATGATTTGGTGCAATGTCTTGTCAGTTTCGAGTTGGTGTTCCCACCATCTTTCTTCAACATCATGACACACGTCCTAGTTCACCTGTGCCAAGAGATTAACGTTTTGGGTCCTGTATTTCTACACAATATGTTCCCCTTTGAGAGGTTCATGGGAGTCTTAAAGAAATATGTTCATAACCGTGCTAGGCCAGAAGGAAGCATCTCCAAGGGCCATCAAAATGAGGAGGTCATTGAGTTTTGTATTGACTTTATTCCTGACCTTAAGCCGATTGGTGTTCCTGAATCGCGGCATAAGGGCAGACTGGATGGAAAAGGCACGCTAGGAGGGGAACAAATAATATGTATGGACGGACATTCTCTCACTGAAGCACACTACACAGTTCTACAGAATTCCGCCTTGGTGGCTCCGTATATGGATGAACACAAGAATTTGCTACGCTCCAAACACTCGGAGCGGTCTGATGACTGGATTACACGTGAACAAACCAGGAGTTTCGCCTGCTGGTTGCAGACACGTACCATGCATGACACCTCTATTGAAGATGACATGTACTTGCTGTCCCAGTTACCATCTTCGAATATAATGACTTTCAAAGGGTACGAGATAAATGGTAATACATTTTACACGATCGCCCAAGATAAGAAGAGCACCAACCAAAACAGTGGTGTCCGCTTTGATGCAGAAACCAAGACAGGAAAGGAAACATATTATGGTTATATACAGGACATATGGGAACTTGACTATCGACGTGGTTTAAAGGTCCCTTTGTTTCGGTGCAAATGGGTCAATATGACACGAGGCAGGGTAACGGAAGACCCGCAGTACGGAATGACAACAGTGGATCTCAACAATCTTGCGTATGCAGACGAACCATTCGTCCTAGCCAATGATGTGGCACAGGTTTTCTATGTGAAGGACATGTCTACCAAGCCAAGAAAAAGAAAAGATAAGGAAGCGAATGCATCGTACGATGAGCCAAAGCGGCACATAGTTCTTTCTGGGAAGAGAAACATCGTGGGAGTGGATGACAAGACAGACAAGTCAGAAGATTATGAAAAGTTTGATGAAATTGCTCCATTCACAGTGAATATTGACCCGAGCATCCCGTTAAATGATGAAGATTTTCC
>NC_041391.1:14758581-14760260 GCF_002162155.2 Triticum dicoccoides | reverse complement strand
CCCTTGGGTCCCATCCCTCCGTACCTGGACGGATTCCTCGCGCCCTCAGCTCGTTCTCCATCTTCTCCCACCTAGGCTCCCAAAGGCGATACCCTCCTGGCCCCATAATATGATTGTACTCCTTCTTAGCCGCATTTTCCTTATTTTTTTTCGATATTTGAATGAACTGCTCCGATTTCTTTTGCTTCACAAATTCTGGCCAATCATGTTTCAGTTTCTCATATTGTCCTTTGAAATCCGGAGTCTTGTTCTGCTTGACAAAGTCATGGGCTAGATTTTGCTTGAATTTCCGGAATGCGTCGGCCATCTTATGAAGAGCGAACTGTTTGACTAGCCTCCTCCTCTCCTTGTTTTCCTCAATCTTGTTACCCTCCTCATCGAATTTGTTGTATTCCGGAGGTAGAACGAAATGTTCCATAAGCTTTTTGAAGCAATCTTTTTTTTGTTCACTTATCGACAAAAGTGAAACCAGCAATTCGTGCCTTCTTTGGCTTATTCCACTCCTGGACGGTGATCGAGACGTTGTCTCTAACAATGGCTCCACATTGGTTGACAAACTTGGTGGCGTTCTTGCAGGGCTCCAGCGGCCTACCGGTTGCACTGTCGACAACCTCGATGGTGCATGTTTCTCCTTGTTTCATCGTCTTGGTTGCGCCACGCTTTGACGACGTACTCGATTGCTTCGACGATCTGGCCGAGGGCTAAAATAAGAAAGAGAGTCGCGCGCGTTAGTCCACACATATTTATTCAAATCAGTTAGTTTGTATCACCAGAGGCTCAATGTATATATATATACCTCGGCGCCGGAGGTGGTTGCTACTTCCATTTGAAGATCGTCGTTTATCGATGTTTGTTCGGCATCATCTTGCTGACGGCGCCCTTCATCTTCACCGTCAAGGTTCAGATAAGAAGAGATATCATCTTCTTCTTGTCCGGTCGGCACATATAGAATATCGCCGTTTATGATGCCGAACATATGTGCTTCACCGTCCGGATCATAGTTGTCCATAATCGGGTCAGCTCTATCGTCCGCCATTATGTCAGTCCTGAAAACATGTAGTAAAAACAAATTAATTAAGTGAAGAAGGGGGGCGGTGGCGGTGGCGGTGGCGAAAGGGCGGTGGCAAAAGGAGGGGGCGAGGAAGGGGTGGGAGAGGGTGTCGCGGTAGAGCGCGAGACGGGGCGGCAGACGACGGCGTCACGGAGAGGGAGGCGAGGACAACACACATTTATAACCCTCGTCGTCCCCTCTCGATCCCTAAAAAAACACTGCGCGCATCGCCGCCCCCCTCGCCGCCCCCTCTCCGTATATACGTTTTTTTTAATTATCAAATTTTACGTTTTTTTTGTTAATTATCAAGTTTTAAGTTATTTTACCGTTTTTGTTAAACTAATTAACTAGTTAAAATTAAAAAGAACAAAAAAAATTCTCTCTCTCTCTCCACGATCTCGATCGCTCTCTGTAGAGCAGCGTTGAGGGCGGCGAGGCCGGCCCGAGGTGGATTGGGGGGCGGCGTTGAGGGCGGCGAGGCCGGCCGGCGGCGTTGAGGGCAGCGAGGCCGGCCGGCGGCGTTGAGGGCGGGCGAGAGGCGGCGCGGTGGGCGAGGGAGGCCGGCGGGCGGCGTACGAGGGCGAGAGGGGGCGGCGGGCGCCGTACGTGGGCGAGAGGGGGCGGCGGG
>NC_041391.1:14746190-14756684 GCF_002162155.2 Triticum dicoccoides | reverse complement strand
TAAGGTCAGGAACAAAGTCAACACAAAACTCAATTACCTCCTCATTTCCATAGCCCTTGGCGATGCTTCCTTCTGGCCTAGCACGGTTACGAACATATTTCTTTAATACTCCCATGAACCTCTCGAAGGGGAACATATTGTGTAGAAATACAGGACCGAGAATGAAAATCTCTTCGACTAGGTGAACCAAGAGGTGCGTCATAATATTGAAGAAGGATGGCGGGAACACCAACTCGAAACTGACAAGACATTGGATCACATCGTTCTGTAACCGTGGTAGATCTTCTGGATTGATTACCTTCTGAGAGATTGCATTGAGGAATGCACATAGCTTCACAATGGCTACTCGAACATTTTCCGGCAGGAGCCCCCTCAAAGCAATCGGAAGCAGTTGCGTCATAATCACGTGGCAGTCGTGAGACTTCAGGTTTTGGAACTTTTTCTCCGCCATGTTTATTATTCCCTTTATATTGGACGAGAATCCAGACGGGATCTTCATACCGCTCAGGCATTCAAAAAAGATGACCTTCTCTTCTTTGGTCAGAGCGTAGCTGGCACGACCTTGAAACCATTCCGGATGCCGGTCATCAGGGTCTTTCAAACGTTGCTGGTCCTGCCGTGCTTCCTTTGTATCATTTGTCTTCCCATACACGCACAAGAAGCTTAGGAGGTTCACGCAAATATTCTTTGTAACGTGCATCACATCGATTGCAGAGCGGACTTCTAGGACTTTCCAATATTCTAGCTCCCAGAATATAGATTTCTTCTTCCACATGGCTGCGTGCCCGTCAGCTCCCTTCGGAACTGATTGTCCGCCAGGACCCTTTCCAAAGATGACTTTCAAATCCTTGACCATATCAAATACCTCAGCACCAGTGCGTTCCGCATGCTTCGGCCGGTGATCTGCCTTGCCGTTGTAATGCTTGCCTTTCTTTCTTACTGGATGAATTTTCGGAAGAAATCAACGATGCCCAAGGTACACGTTCTTCTTACAATTTGGCAAATGTACACTTTCAGTCTCATGTAAGCAGTGCGTGCATGCATTGTATCCCTTATTTGACAGTCCCGAAAGGTTACTAAGAGCAGGCCAATCGTTGATGGTTACGAAAAGCAACGCTCGTAGGTTAAATTCCTCTTTTTTGTGATCATCCCACACACGGACACCAGGTCTGCCCCACAGCTATAAAAGTTCATCAACTAATGGCCTTAGGTACACATCGATGTCGTTGTCGGGTTGCTTCAGACCTTGGATGAGCACTGGCATCATAATGAACTTCCGCTTCATGCACAACCAAGGAGGAAGGTTGTAGATGCATAGAGTCACTGGCCAGGTGCTATGGCTGGAGCTCTGCTCGCCAAAAGGATTCATGCCATCTGTACTTAGACCAAATCTTATGTTCCTTGCGTCAGCTGCAAAATCTTTGAACTCTCTGTCGATCTTTCTCCATTGCGTTCCATCTGCGGTGTGTCTCAACTCCCCGTCCGACTTACGGTCCTCTTTGTGCCATCGCAACAACTTGGCATGCTCTTTGTTCCTGAACAGACGTTTCAACCGTGGTATTATAGGAGCATACCACATCACCTTGGCGGGAACCCTCTTCCTGGGTTTCCCGCCCTCAACATCGTCACCAGGGTCATCGCCTCTGATCTTATAACGCAATGCAGTGCATACCGGGCATTCATTCAAATTCTCGTATTCACCGCGGTAGAGGATGCAGTCGTTGATGCATGCATGTATCTTCAGAACCTCTAAACCTAGAGGGCAGACAACCTTATTTGCTTCGTACGTACTGGCGGGCAACTCGTTATTCTTTGGAAACATATTCTTCAACATTTTCAGCAAGTTTTCAAATGCCGAGTCAGCTACACCTGCCTGTGCCTTCCATTTCAGCAAATCCAGTGTGCAGCCCAGCTTTTTCAGACCATCATCGCATCCAGGGTACAACGACTTTCTGTGATCCTCTAACATGCGATCCAAATTCTCCCTCTCCTTTTCAGTTTCGCAGCGTCTCCGTGCATCAGCAATGGTCCGACCAAGATCATCAACGGTCTCATCACGTGCCTCTTCTTCACCTTCCCCTTCACCTTCCCCTTCACCTTCCCCTTCACCTTCCCCTTCACCTTCAGCATCCTCCATGAAAGTATCACCGAAATGAGCAAGATAGCTTTCATCGATGAAATCATCCCCTTCTTCATCTTCTTCCATTATAACCCCTCTTTCTCCATGCTTGGTCCAACAATTATAGCTTGGCATGAAACCGTGCCGAAGCAGGTGCAGGTGAACTTCTCTTGAGGAAGAGTAACCCTTCTGATTCTTACAGTCAACACATGGACAGATAACAAAACCCTTCTGCTTGTTCGCATTAGCCACTACGAGGAAATCTTTCAAACCCGTAGTGAACTCGCGGGAGAGTCGGTTACCGTACATCCATTGCCGATTCATCTGCATTATTATAATATAAAATATATAATTAACCATCATGCATTTGTTAAAGTAACTAGCTATAAACAATAGAAATTAAACAATGAACAACACACATGCATATTTTATCAATGACACACATGCATGAAAGGTTCAAGTTGCTAACCGCGATCGAGGAGGAACCTCAAGTGTGGCTCCAACACTTCATATCATGTTTGTTTCACGCTGTTGGGCATTTCATCAAACACCTTGTGTGCATAAGAGGAACCAAAAGCAAACCTACACCTTTAGTCGCGGTTGGCCTGGCCAACCGCGACTAAAGCCCCTCACGTGCACCAGCTGGCCACCGAGCGCCCTGGCCCAAGCCTTTGGTCGCGGTTCGTCTGCCGAACCGCGACTAAAGACTTCATTAGTCGCGGTTCCTACAGTTTCGCGACTAATGGGGCTGGACGGAAGCCTCTTTTTCTACCAGTGTCACTTTCTTCTGTGTTTCGCACCGAGAGGGGAATCTCTGTAATAGTTAGGGTAGTTATGTGTTTTGGCATTTGAAACGCGAAGAAATTTTATGTGCAAACAAATTCTTTCATGCCTTTACTGATTTTTAAAGTTAAGTTATTCACAAACTAGTGATTCACACTAATTTCAAATAATTCAAAATTTAAACTATTCAAATTTGAAAACTACGAGCACTAACAGAAAGTTTGTAATTTTTGTACCTAAAACAAAAATGTTCACAAAGAAACTCTAAATACACAAAAAAAAACAACACAAAAATAAATAAAGCAAAAAAATAATAAAAAAGCCCTAACAGAAAGTTTGTAATTTTTTGTACCTAAAACAAAATTGTTCACAAAGAAACTCTAAATACACAAAAAAAAACAACACAAAAATAAATAAAGCAAAAACTAAAATAAAAATAAGCCCGCCTACTAGGCCAGAGCGGCCTGCATACGACTAGAAACCCAACCTGTAGTTGGGCCAGGATGCAGGCCCGCAAAGGCCAAGTGGGCCCACGGGGCTGCAAAGAACACGTAGGGCCAGTAAGCCTGCTTTGGAGAGGAGCTCGAGAGAGTGACCGCACGGGGGTTTATAAACCAGTGCGGTCGCCCCTCGGCTAGCGAGGTGGGACTAAACTTGCCACACCGCACCTGCGCCAGCGCACCCCCTTTAGTACCGGGTCGTGACACAAACCGGTACTAAAGGGGGGGCCTTTAGTATCGGTTTGTGCCACCACCCGGTACTAAAGGGGGTCGCTTCCCGCCGCTTGGCCTGGCCAAAACAGGCCTTTAGTACCGGTTGGTGGTTCCAACCGGTACTAAAGGTGCCTTCTATATATACAACGACTACGAAAATTTCAGTTTCCCTCTCTGTTCGTTCCTCTGTTTCCGTCTCCGTCGCCGTCGCCGCCGCCCTCGATCGTCTCCGTCGCCACCCCCGTCCCAGTCGCCGCCCCCGTCCCCGTCGCCGCCCCGGGCCCGTCACCGTCGCGCCGTCCCCGTCCCCGTCGCGCCGTCCCTTCCGTCGCCTCGTCGTCGCCTCGCCGTCACCTCGCCTCGCCGTCGCCTCGCCGTCGCCGTCGCCCGCTGTGAGCCCTCCCCGAGCCCGTACACACACACACAAGCATGTTTAATTAATTTAGATAATTAGTCTTTAATTAGTTTAGATTATTTAGATTATTATTTTATATGTTTAATTAGTTTAGATAATTAGTGTTTAATTAGTACACACACACACGTATTTTGTATGTTTAATTAGTTTAGATTATTTAGATTATTATTTTTTCACTATTATATATGTATGAATGCATGTTAGATGGATATAATTAGTGTTTAATCAGTTAGAAATTAGTGTTATATAGAAATGTTAGAAATTAGTGTTATATAGAAATGTTAGAAATGTTAGAAATTTTAGTGTTATTTAGATTATTTAGATTAGCATAATTAGTGTTATATAGAAATGTTAGAAATTTTAGTTATCAAAATCCAATCATTAAAAAATTGTTACTTTTTGCGGGCATATAGCTAGTATTTGTTCTCGACGATGCCCGACCTGCATCCTCGCCGTCGACCCGTCCGCGACGACGTCCAGCCGACCCATGTCCGGGACTGGGCTCCGCCGGGCTGGCACTGGGAGGTGCTGCCTGGAGGGGCGCGCCGCTTGATGAGGAACCCGACCCCGGGTCCCGTCGTCGACCCTGATCTCGTTTGGTGGCGTTCGCGTGGGCCAGTTTCGGTGCGGAGGGACCCGGCCCCGCCGGAGGTGGTACGTCGCCGTGTCAGGGAGGAGGACGAGCACGTCCATCGCTACATGGTTGCGTTAGAGGGCGGCAGGTTCTCCAATACCTGGCAGTATCTTCGGGGATCTCACTTCAGCTATGATCCTATGAGGGTTCCTTCTCTTTCGGTGTCCACCGCCCGCACCGCAGGAACCGCGAGTGTCCTAGATTCTTCTGTAGTATTCGATCTTTAATTAGCTAGCCAGTGATGTACTATTCAATATTATATATTATTCGAGACGATGTATTCGAGATTATATCTATTATTCTAGATGAAGTATTCGAGATTATATCTATTATTCGAGACGATGTAATTTGAATACTAAATTGTTTTATATTTCTTTTGAATTAGTTAAATAAAAGCTATGGCAGACAATACCGACAGAGAGGGAGAACAGACCATGTTCGATATGATACGCGGGCCAAATGATGATCAGAATGAAGAAGATTATGACGGCTCCGAATTTCTAAACAACACCGGAGAGGGTGATATGATATTCGATCGCGACGACCGAATTGATGAAGTCATGAACTACGATTATGACGATGACGAAGAACATGTTGATCCTGAAACAACAAAGACCGGCGAGGTATATATATTTATATAAGCAGGTATCTGGTGATCATCACATGTTTTAAATGACTTGAAGATATATTAACGAATCGATCTTTGTTCTTTCAGCCATCCGGATCGAGCAAATCTTCAGGCAAAAGGACGAAACGAGGCCCGAACAAAAAGTTGAAGGAGGGCGTAAAGTACAATATCGAGGCAATCAGACCTAGTGGCGAACCATTAGTGTCTAAGAAGATTGCGGACAAGTTCGTTCGTCAGTGCGGAGTTCTTGTGAAGGACCAACTCCCGATCTCCCTTCAAGAATGGAGAGAGCCAGCAAAAGACAAAAGACAAAAAGACAAAGAGTACGCTGCTCCACGTCTAGATGTTACTTTTGTCGACAAGAATCAAAAAGATCTGCTTTGGGATACTCTCATGGAACATTCCACCCTACCAGATCATTTCACAGAAGCAGACGTGCAGAAAGTCAAGGACGCTGCTCTTAGGAAGATGGCGGTTGCATTCAAGAACCACAAGAATCGTGAATGGGACAAGTACATCAAGGGAGGAAGGAAGACTCCAGTATTCGAGGGAACACTAGAGAACCAACGTGCTCATTGGGACGATTTCGTGAAATTCAAGGATTCGGAATTAGCTAAGTAACGGTCGAGAATAAACAAGAAGAATGCTGAAAAAAAGGATAAGTTCCATAAGCTGGGGCCAAGTGGCTATGTGGTGGCAATGCCTAAGTGGGATAAGTCTGAGAAAGAGATGGAGGATGCAGGTGCCACTCCGGTTACTAAGAGCTGACCCTCCAGGGTCAGGACTTGGTTCTATGCGCATGGGGGGGGAGTTGGACCCGAAGAAAGGCAATGTTTCGACGAGGGCAAGTCTGAAGGGAGCCGACGATGCGATACTTGTTGCAATAGAAGAGGCACGATCGGGGGTGTTCCAGCCCAACAGAGAGAACGACGAGCTTACGCGTGCCCTAGGAAATCCTGAACACCCGGGAAGAACATGAGGCAAGGGCGCTATTCCGTGGTATGAGGGGTTCTCAGACTGGAACACCGACTACAGAACCCGTGTGAGAAAGAAGATTGCGGAGGAGAAGAAGAGGAAGATGGAGGAGGAGCAGAGGAAGCGGGACTATGAACGCCTTCAAGGCCTAGAAGCAAGTCAAGCGGAATTGGTAGTCAAATTCCAGCGGCAGCAGGAGCAGATCGACTCACTTACCCAGCAAAGGGGGTCTCAGCAGCTGCAGCAGCTAGCGAATGATCCAGCATTGGATAGCACAGCCCCATCCATGCCGAGAAGCAGCGTGGGTTCCGCCCCGGACGATGCAATGCTGGGTAGATACCCCGTGGATGACATCATGGAGAACACTAGCTGCGAGCTACACGTCAAAATGAAGAACATATCCATGAAGGTGGCAGACGCCGTTGCTTTTACAAATCCCCCCGAGGAAACCTTCCATTGCAACCCGATTCCAGCGGGCTATGGTCGTGTCTTGGTTGATGAGGTGGTGGACCCATATTCGGAGCTAGAGCCTGACTATCCTGGAGGTGACGACGAGCGCTTTCTCGGAGACGCCAAACATCGTATCATCCTATGGAAAAAGGATTGCATCATCATTCGAAGGCCACCGACACCGCGTCAGCCGACTCCTCGTCGAAGTCCGCCACGGAGTCAGCAGTCTCCCGCTCCTGCAAGTCCACCAAGTCCGGCAAAGTGTCAGGCCACTCCTCCTCCAAGTCCGGCAAAGTGTCAGGCCACTCCTCTCCTCCAAGTCCGCCACAGCGTCAGACATCCACTCCTCCTCCAAGTCCGGCACAACCTCAGGCCACTCCTCCTCCAAGTCCGGCACAGCTTCAGGCGGCCACTCCTCCTCGTCCAACTCAGCCCCGTCAGCCGTCTCCGCCGCCTCAGCAATCACAGAAGAGACACCCTGCAGCTATGGTGCGTAGCGGTACGAGTCGAGGTAGTACAGGAAGTACAGGCGGAGGCAAGCGATATAAATATGGTCCAAGCCTCACGCCTCTTCCGCAGAGGGCTTATGACAGGTCCGAGGAGGAAATCGCAGCCATATCAAAGTCCGAGGTGGAAGCCCATTTTCCACCGAAACCGCCACCGCCGCCAATGGAGAAAGTGCCTGAGGAAACGATTGACCACTTCATTCGTATGGCTCAACCACCAGCTCCCGAGCCTGTTGACACAGACTATGAGCGCCACATCAGGAAGTTAAATCAAGCACGTGTACGTAAGGAGGCGAGCTCGGGATCGAGCAAACAAGAAGCAACTGTCAAAAAATGCGGGAAAACCATTCCCCAGCTGGGAGAACAGGCGGCGCAATCGATCCCCTCGCTTGTTGTGCCAACAACACGTGACAGTACGCGCGCCCAATATTATTGTGGGCAAACAGTTTACGTTCCTGAGGTGGGCAATGTGGTAATAACGGAGGAGCATATAATGCAGGCTGAAGTTCTCAAAATCACTGTTGGACAACTCCTCGAGATCGAGCCCATGCCTGTGCTTAGAGAGGATAAAATAAAATGGAAATATGTCCGGGGCCAACCTTTGGTCGAGCCAGACAAGGTCAAGAACCTCCCAACGAGAATGTATGAATTGCATCAATGGTACATGAACATTACTAAGATTTCCGATCGATTGTCCCTCATGGTGAATGTCAAGGAGGATCATTACTACCATGAGAAAGCTGTGTCCGTTGAGTATTCTGAACTGTTTCAGTTATACAATCAAGACGCACTCGACAAATCTATCGTCAGTTGCTATTGTCTGTAAGTGATTTCTTTCTGTAATTTAAGTCTCAAGCTAGCTGTAGTGATCCTTATCATTACCTGTAATTATCCTCACTATATTATTTTCTGTGGTATTATATGCAGTATGAAGATGTATGAAATGAGAAAAGGTGGACGCTATGGCATTGGGTTCATTGACCCAAACACCGTTAATGAATACACATGGAAAATAGATGAACGTCATCAAAAGGCCGTAGAGGACAGCATGCTAGAGTTCTTGAAGCGCCTCAAATACAATGAAGATATACTACTTCCTTACAACTTCCAGTGAGTCACACTGTCTTGTACTACAAATTCTCTGTTTTTGCCTACTAGCTAGCTACATGTTTTTGCTTACATATGCCCGCTTAATTAAGACATGCAAACGTGTGTGCATGCAGATATCACTGGGTCTTGTGTATCATTAAAGTTGACGCCGGAACAGTTAAAATACTTGACTCACTACTCAAAGAAAAAACTGACTATAACATCTTGTTTGGGATAGTCAACAGGTAATTTCAATCATTATTAACTATATATCTCGGCCTATTTAGTTCGTCATTTCATGATATGAACCATTTAATAACCCCTTTATTCATTTTCTTTTTTGGCGGGCAGGGCTTGGGCAAGGTTCATCAGGGTTACGGACGGCGAATGGAAAGAAAAGCTTAAATGGGGAAGACCCAAGGTAAGTAATTAAGTAGTACTAGCTAGCTAGCTAGCTGCCATCTCTTTAATTATCATGCTTGATTAATTATTATCTAATCAAATTCCATTCTCGTAAAGGCCCTGAAGCAGGCGCAGGGGACTGATCTGTGTGCATTCTGCGTTTGCGAGAACATTCGCATGATGGCGTCCGAAAGGAGCAGATCTCAAAGACAGGAATGGGTACGCTTGTCAAAACACTATTCACAATTTTTACACCATTATCGATATCTAGTCACACAACTAATACACATGCATATTGATCTCCTTCTTAACAGTTCAGAGAGGTGCGGGCAAAGCTCCTAGAAACGGAGCGCGTAGAAGCACTTCAAGAGGAAATAGCGGGATTTTTGCTCGACCAGGTCATAAATCCGAAGGGAGAATACTATTACCCGCTACCGCCCCAATGAAAACCACTTCCAATTGTCATCGTGCTCCGAAGGCACCAATTAGGCTATAATGCCACTGGCTCCGAAGACAACATGCATATGTAGGAGAAATTGTATATAGCTATACATGTGTGTATGTGTGAATTAATTAATATGATGGTTTGTGAGACATTGATGATATATATATATATATGCATGATTGGTTCTACTAGAAATTCTATTTATATATATATATATATATATGCATAACGTGTACAATGTGTAGTATCGTAAAATACCAGCAAACGAAAAAGAATTAAAATGGAAACACAAAATTAAATGAAAAAGAAATCATAAAACTAAAACCCCCCAAATCTTATAGTACCGGTTGGTCTTACCAACCGGTACTAAAGGACTCCAGGCCCCTGGAGCTGGCTCGTGCCACGTGGTTTCCCTTTAGCACCGGTTCGTGCTGAACCGGTACTAAAGGGGGGGGGGGCTTTAGTGCCCACACTTTAGTGCTGGTTATGGAACCGACACTAAAGGGCCTTACGAACCAGTGCTATTGCCCGATTCTGCACTAGTGACTCTAGGTCTTTCCAATATGGCAGGTCCGAAAATATAGATCTCTTCTTCCACATGGGTGCGCGTCCGTCAGCGTCCTTCGGAATAGGTTGTCCGCCAGGACCCTTTCCAAAGATTACCTTCAAATCCTTGACCATATCATGTACATCAGCACCAGTACGGTGGCGAGGCTTCGTCCGGTGATCGGCCTCACCTTTGAAATGCTTGCCTTTCTTTCTTACGGGATGCCTTGTCGGAAGAAATCGACGATGTCCCAGGTACACATTCTTCCTACAACTATCTAAATATATAATGTCGGTATCATCCAAACAGTGCGTGCATCCGCGGTATCCCTTGTTTGTCTGTCCTGAAAGGTTACTGAGAGCAGGTCAATCATTGATGGTCACGAACAGCAACGCCTTTAGGTCAAATTCTTCCTGTCCATGCTCATCCCACGCACGTACACCTGTTCCATTCCACAGTTGTAATAGTTCTTCAACTAATGGCCTTAGGTACACATCAATATCATTGCCGGGTTGCTTAGGGCCTTGGATGAGCACTGGCATCATAATGAACTTCCGCTTCATGCACAACCAAGGAGGAAGGTTATACAAACATAGAGTCACAGGCCACGTGCTATGGTTGCTGCTCTGCTCCCCAAAAGGATTAATGCCATCTGCGCTTAGACCAAACCATATGTTCCTTGGGTCACCTGCAAACTCCTCCCAGTACTTTCTCTCGATTTTTCTCCACTGCGAACCGTCAGCGGGTACTCTCAACTTTCCGTCTTTCTTACGGTCTTCTGCGTGCCA
>NC_041391.1:14745363-14745959 GCF_002162155.2 Triticum dicoccoides | reverse complement strand
CGCATCGCCTTCACATGCTCTTTGTTTTGCAACAAACGTTTCAACCGTGGTATTATAGGAACATACCACATCACCTTGACAGGAATCTTCTTCCAGGGGCGCTCACCCTCGACATCACCAGGGTCATCGCGACTGATCTTATAAGGCAATGCACCGCATACCGGGCAAGCGTTCAAATCCTCGTACTCACCGCGGTAGAGGATGCAGTCATTAGGGCATGCATGTATCTTTTGCACCTCTAACCCTAGAGGGCAGACAGCCTTCTTTGCTTCATACGTACTCTCGGGCAATTCGTTGTCCTTTGGAAGCATATTCTTTATCATTACCAGCAACTTTCCAAATCCCTTGTCAGATACACCATTCTCTGCCTTCCATTGCATCAATTCAAGTGTGGTGCCCAACTTTTTTTTGTCAGCTTCGCAATTCGGGTACAACAATTTCTTGTGATCCTCTAATATGCGCTGCAACTTCGTCCTCTCGCACTTGCACAGTTTCTCTTTGCATCGGCAATGGCACGACCTAGATCATCAGCGGGCTCATCTGATGCCTCTTCTTCAGCTTCTTCCTGCATTGCCGGCTCAGCTTCTTCCCCCATT
>NC_041391.1:14742338-14744906 GCF_002162155.2 Triticum dicoccoides | reverse complement strand
TAGAGTAACTGTGACCATTCTTACAGCCAGCACATGGACAAGGCATAAAACCATCCGCCCGCTTGTTTGCCTCAGCGGCAAGCAGAAAAGTATGCACGCCATTAATGAACTCGGGAGAGCATCGGTCATCATACACCCATTGTCGGCTCATCTTCATTACACAACATCGAATAGACCAAATTAATACAAGTTCATACATAAAGTTCATATACAACATTTAATTAAATGCAACATACAAATAACTCTCTAGCTAAAGAATTTAAATGCAAAATGCGATGAAGATCGCAACTAAGGTAACAATTGATCCAACAGCATAATGATACCAAGCCACAATATCAATGGCATATTTTCTAATCTTTCTAATCTTCAACCTCATTTTCTCCATCTTGATCTTGTGATCATCGACGACATCGGCAACATGCAACTCCAATTCCATCTTCTCCCCCTCAATTCTTTTCAATTTTTCTTTCAAATACTCGTTTTCTCTTTCTACTAAATTTAACCTCTCGACAATAGGGTCGGTTGGAATTTCCGGTTCACATACCTCCTAGATAAAAATATCTATGTCAACTTGATGGGCATAATTTGTCATAAACACGAAATGCAACAACTAGTTTTAAAAGAGAATATACCACATCCGAATCATAACAAGGACGAGGGCCGACGGGGACGGATATCAAAACCATGGCACTATGTATAACAAACAACGTATGTGTAAGATAATTATACGAGTAACTATATATCCAAATCACACAAACATCAATTTGGTAATGTAAAACATTCATGAACAAGAGCCTCACCACAAGGTGGTGCCGGCGACGGGACGGTGCGGGCGATCGACGGTGGTTACGACGGAGATATAGAAGGCACTAAGTAAACCACACCTACATATGCAAACTAAGTGTTATTTTTGACCTCACATTGCATATAAATCAAATACTAGCAAATATAATTCCTCCCAAATTAATCACTATACAAAGCATTGCAAGAGCTAATCTAGCAATGAGAGTTGAAAGGACAAAGTTGCTAATCTTTGTGATCATTTGAATGGATGGGGGCCTTCAAATCTTGACAAATTTTGGGCAAAATTTGTAAGGAGCTCGAGGAAGAGAGGGGAAGAACAGAGGAAGTGAGGGGAAAGGGGAAGAACAGAGTGGCTCGGGTGGACGAAGGGTTTATGTAGGTCGACCTTTAGTACCGGTTCGTGCCACGAACCGGTACTAAAGGTGCTGGAGGGGCCCCAGACTAACAACACCCTGCCACCACTCTCTTTAGTACCGGTTCGTGGCATGAACCGGTGCTAAAGGTTCGCCACGAACTGATACTAATGAGAACGGTTGGCTAGCCGTTGGAACCGGCACTATTGGACACATTAGTGCCGGCTCAAAATCAAACCGGCACTAATGTGTCTCATATTAGGTCCTTTTTCTATTAGTGTCTATATACCGACTAATAAGACAAGGTGTACAATTTTTCGCCCATGACCGAAACCGAACGGACCCTACTTTGTTTCTCTGTAAGCCGACTTTTTATCTGATAAGGTGTAGAATTTGTCTAGGCAACACAATGCCACAATAAAAAAAAGTTCAATAAACAGATTATTTACATACGGACAAGGATATTCGAAAGCCATCCCCGGTTTTGTTGATCGTGGATTGGTCGATGGTCATTAGTATGAGGGACATGTCACATTCAGATAATTGTCGCAGACCGTGTGTCATAGCTATGATTTAGGCCGGGTCACTGATTGTAGACTGAGGGCATGACGGCATGACGAGATAGGAACTTCATGGAGTATGAGTAGACACCGTGTCATCGTGGGACGATCTGTACAATAAAAAGAAGATGTAGCTAGAAGAACCTCCGTCGAACAAGGTATGCCGGAAGTGTCACAGTTGAGGTCATTGCCATGATAATCACACGCCTTAGTTCCCGGTTGCCTCTCAAGCCTACCTAGCTAGCACGATCAAAAGGCCATGCCAAAAGCACGATCGAGTAGCTAGCTATGTTCATGTGGTTCTTTTCAGTTCCATGTATGTATGCGATGCATGATGCATCACTCAAAAGAAAATACCCTAGTTGGTCTATGCCAGCTTCTCAAAATCACCATTTGTTGGTATGCAATTTATAGAACCTACAGTGTTGCCGCTGTGTTCATCAATGCATGGTGGCTAATAGTTTATGCCGGAGAAATTATTATGGAGATTTGTTACTTGACTTCATATCTTGCGTGGTTGGAGACAACTATGGGGAGATTGAAAATCCAGAGATATAAATTCACTTGTTGGGAAGCAAGAGATTTTGAGAAGGGAGTAAGTGTGAGAATCAAACATTTCACATTTTAGAGGGGAGGGCATGAGAGTTGTGAGGGAAATTGCGTTACAACGAACATTTTGACCATTCATCATAAATTATTCTTCTTTCTCTAGTTGTGATGGGAATTGAGTTTTGATCTAGTTCCTACGTTGCTTGCTCTAGTTTATGTGAGCTGAAAATCCTCCTTTCTGCAGTATATCCTCGTTTGACGGAAATGTTATCTACTGAATGTTCCCTGTGTGTGTGTGGGGG
>NC_041391.1:14730153-14741373 GCF_002162155.2 Triticum dicoccoides | reverse complement strand
CTGAAGAAGATGCCAGCAAAAATGATCGCAAATGTCATCCCTCCCCCCTCCCCCCCGCGTCGCCCTCCTCTGGCGACACGGGGGAACCCTAGCCGCCGCAGCGTACAACCCCCGCCGCCGCCTCCCCCCGCATCGCCGCCGCCGGAGGGCCGGCCGGCGAAGCCGCGCCGGGCCCCAGGAAGGCGGCTGCGGGGCGGATCTGGTCCCTCGCGACCCCAACCACACCTCCCCCGCGCCCCGCTCCACGACACCACGCCGCGGCGGCGCCCACCCCACCCTGCTGCCTCGGAGGCTGCAAATCCGGCCTCCAGGTGGCCTGGCTGCATGTCTCCGGCAGGCGCGGCCCCCTCCCCTCCCCGCCATCCATGGCTGCCGCGACCCAGGGTTCCTCCTGGCGATTCTCGGGTCTCCCCCTCCCCCAACCAGCTGCTGCTCGAGCCTGTCGGCCGGCGGCGGTCCCGGTGCTCCTGGCCGTTGCCATGGGCGCCCCCGCCTGCAGCTTTCTTGCCCCCCGCGGCCTCGTTTCTGTATGGCCGTGGCTGGAGTTTGGGGTCTGTGGCCGGTTGCGGGTGTGTTCGGGGTCTGTTTCTTGTGCAGGCGGCCCCCCTCATCTTCGGCGGCCCTACATCCCCCCGAGCCCAGGTGAAAGCTCTCGCGAGGAGGCGGCGATGCGTCTGTGTTTGTGGTTGACACGGGGCTCCTCAATGTGGGTCCTTGCCGGTGCTGTTCCGGTCCTGGCGGCTTCAGGCCCTCGTCTCTCCGGTGTCCTTTTGCTGCTGGCTCCTCCACCGGCCAGCTCCGGCCTCGACGACCAGGTTGCTGCGCCCCTTCCAGCTCACCTGGGTCGCCGACGTCCCGACGGTTAAGGCCACAACAGCTTGGATCTGTGTTCCTCCAGTCCTAGCTTGCCGGCGTTGCTGGACACCGTCACGCCATGACCCCCATGTGGTCCTTTTGCCGGATCCTATGCTCGCGGATTTGGAGGCGGTGCCACCCTTTGTCAGCAGGTG
Organism: Triticum dicoccoides; assembly: GCF_002162155.2. Classification (NCBI taxonomy): domain Eukaryota; kingdom Viridiplantae; phylum Streptophyta; class Magnoliopsida; order Poales; family Poaceae; genus Triticum; species Triticum dicoccoides. Next base: position 14,740,363 of record NC_041391.1, on the reverse strand, counting down.
CAGCCCTGCAAACCCCTTGAGTCCGACCAGCGTTGGCCTCGTCATCTATGATCCTGAATTCGGTGGCTATGGGTTCGCTCAGCTTCAGGCCAGGGAGAGATCCCTGCTCGGCTCGCCGGTGCTAACAGCGACGGCGCCCGTGGGTGTCGTTTTCCTCCTTGGAGGCACTGCCAAAGCCCTCAGTTGTGCCCCTCTTCGAGCTCAGGGGAAACACTAGGTTTGGGTCTCCCGGACCGGATAGTGATGAAGCCTTGGCGTCGTCTTCCTTCTTGAAGGCACTATCTTGCTTGCTCGTGGTGTCCCCAGTTTTGGCTCGGGTGATGTTGGAGTTCTAGTTGGTTTGGCATCGCCACTCTTGGTTTGGGTTTGGTAGGTTTAGCTGTGATGTATCCTCTGTTCAGGCTGAGCACTCTTTGTCTTTCTGCTCCGGACACCATGTTCATGCCTTTGTGTTCGTGTCAGGTGTTGTATCACTCTATACTCTTTTTTCTCCTTCTATCAATGAAAAGATACGCAAGCTTTGCGTATTCGCAAAAAAAAATGTCATCCCTCCGAGCGAACGTTTGTCACCCAATGTGGTCCTTGTTTGAAGAGATTAAATGCTGTGAAAGAATTCATGCTTTACAACTTTGAATCAGTTTTATCCTTCATTTTTCTCTTGTATTTTCTAATGGCCTGCCAGCTGATATATACTTCCAGTTCTTTACTGATCTCAAAATTGAACAATCCACTTGTACAGTTTTTTCATGTTGACAAATCCTTGTTTTCTCAGCCATTTATTTGGCAACAACATCTGGTACATCAACCCCAGCATTCATCTTCTTCATTTTTTCTGTTCTTTTTTTGAGAAAGATCTTCTTTTACTTCTCTGAACCTGGTTGGTTGTGAGTTCAAGCCTTTGAGAGACCGGGCGAGAAACAAACATACAACAAACAAAAAATAAAGCGTAAAATACAAATGTAATTATTCTGTCGCCAAGTAGTATCGGTGAAATGCAATAAGCTGCTCTTGTAACACCCGCAATATAAGTGCCTGCCTACCACAGCGCAACAATTTTTCTGGGCTGTTTGTTAAAGTATTTCCTTTTGTTCATATCACATGTAAAAGGAATATAATCCTACCACAGCGGCGTGTGGGCCGCCTGTATATTTTTTACGGGCCGGGTGAATTTTAGCGCACTTGTTCGGGGCGAAAAAGCCTGAAAAATGAAGACGGCCGGAAATATGAAGTTGTTCAACTTTATCACTTAAAGATATTTACTTCGTAGCAATGAGGAGCATATTATATGCATTACTGTGTATTTGCTATAATCTGGCTTTTAAATCTGACTTCTCTTATTTTTCACTTGTTCAAGTAATATGTCAGCTTTTCATATGATAACGTATACAGTAGTATTTTTCTGGACAACATAGTGCGACAAATGAAATTATTTCTGCACTGACAAGGATTTAAAGCCATCCACGGGTTTATGGTCATCAGTATGAGGGCCGGGTCACATTCATATCATCGTAGGAGACTGCGTCGCAGTCGTAGGGACGATTCTGGTTGAGCAATTGATGGCGGTTGTGGGCATCACAGCTTGACAAGATAACCATGTCATGCGGCATGAGTAGAGACCTCGTGGTCATGGGGCGATCCATGCAATGAAAAGGAGATGTAACTGGGTAGTTGGAAGAACCTTCGTCAAACTAGCTATAACAGAGATTGTTACCATCGAGATTATTGCTATGTTAATCACACGCCTTAGTTTCTGGTTGCCTCTCAAGCCTAACTAGCTAGCTCCACATGCATGGAGAGACCAAAAGGCCATGCCAAAGCATGGTCGAGTAGCCAGCTATATGTTCATAAGGTTCTTCTCAGTACCATGTATGTATGCGATGCATGATGCATCACTCGAAATAAAAATTCTAGTTGCTCTATGCTAGCTTCTCAAAATCCTCATCGTTGGTATACAATTTATAGAACCTATATTGTTGCCGCTGTCTTCATCAGTGCACGGTGGCTAATACTTTATGACGGAGAAATTATTATGGAGATTTGTTACTTGACTTTATATCTTGCGTGGTTGGAGACAACTGTCTCTTCTCTTATACTCCCTCCGTCCGAAAATACTTGTCATTAAAATGAATAAAAAGAGACGTATCTAGAACTAAAATACATCTTGATACATCCCTTTTTATCCAGTTTGATGACAAGTATTTCCGGACGGAGGGAGTATTTACTAATTAGAGCACTAGTAGAAAAGGGGGCAATGGTCCAGGCCGGGTCAGCCCATTAGTCCCGGTTTAATCCAGAACCGGGACCAATGGGGGCATTGGACCCGGTTCGTGAGCCCCGGGGGCCGGCCGGGCCATGTGGGCCATTGGTCCCGATTCGACTGGACCTATTGGTCGCGGTTGGTGGGACGAACCGGGACCAATGCGCCCCGCTCCTGGCCCATCACCATTGGTTCCGGTTGGTGGCTTGAACCGAGACCAAATGCTGCCCTTTAGTCCCGGTTCGTGGCACGAACCGGGACCAATTAGTTGCCTATATATACCCCTCGCCCGCGAGCGGAGCACTCGTAGTGCTCTGTTTTTCGTGGCCGGCGAGGGGAGAGCTTTGTGGTGCTCTAGCTCACCTCCTATGCACACGAGGTGTTCGATGGAATGTCTGAGGCATACTACTTAAGCTTTCTCCTCTCCAAACTTCATTTTCCTCAATATTTGTCTAGGTTTAGCGGTCCGTCACGTCCCGTCCCCGTCTTCACCGCCGTCGATCGCCCGCAGCGATCTCGTCGCCGGCACCACCGTGGTGAGCCTCTTGTTCTTATCTTCTTTCTGAAAGGAAAAAATAATTCTTACTTGTATGTTTATATAGATACTTGTATAACTTTTTTACTTTTATTATTGCATCTTATATAGTGCGATGGTTTTGGTATCCGCCCTCGTCGGTCCTTGTCCCGTCTATGATTCGGATGTGGTATATATTATCTTTACATAACTATTGTTTCATCTATTGTTTATGAAAATTATGCCGACCAATGTGACATAGATTTTATTTGTCTAGGAGGTTGTTGAACTGGAAATTCCAACCGACCCTATTGTCGAGAGGTTAAATTTAGTTGAAGAAGAAAACAATTTGTTGAAGGAAAAAAATAGAAAAATTGAGGAGGAGAAGATGATATTGGAGTTGCATGTTGCGGATGTCGTCGATGATCACAAGATCAAGATGGATGCAATGCACTTGAAGATTAGAAAGATTAGAAAATATACCATTCATACCGAGGCTTGGTATCACTATGCCGTTGGATCAGTTGTTATATTGGTTGCGATTATGGTCACATTTGTTTTCGCATTGAAATGTTTTACATAGTTTCAGTGTATAGTTTAATTAATTTAGATGCTCTGCAGAGCTTTATGTTGTTAGATGAGAACTATGTATGTACTTTGGTTTTAATCATTGTTGAGGAAATCGTTAACTGATAGCTGCTCGGTAGGCTGGTGAGTAGGGGATTAATCGGCTAATCGGCAAATTAATCGGCCATTTACTCAATTAATCGGATGATTTATCGGTTCATAGGCTACTCGGTGACCCTACGACTAGGGATTAATCGGCAAGTTAACTGGTTAATCGGATGAATTCTTGAACATGGGTTTTAATGTGATGATGAACTTCTATTAATTTTGTCACTTAATTATCTATTCATGATGTTCTGTAATGATTTTTGACATACTTAACTATATATAATGCACGCAGATGAACCGGCAATGGATGTACGGTTCAAGACACACCTCCGAGTACATTAAGGGCGTGCATGAATTTCTCGAAGTGGCTGAGGCAAACAAGCAGAATGGTTTTATGTGTTGTCCATGCCCTATATGTGGGAATACGAAGTCTTACTCTGACCGGAAAATCCTTCACACCCACCTGCTTTACAAGGGTTTCATGCCACACTATAATGTTTGGACGAGGCACGAAGAAATAGGGGTTATGATGGAAGACGGCGAAGAAGAAAAGTACGATGACAACTATGTGCCCCCTGAATACGGTGATGCTACTAAAGATCAAGAGGAACCAGACGATGTGCACTATGATGCTGCAACAGGCGAAGCTGCTGAAGATCAAGAGGAACCAGACGATATGCCCGATGATGATGATCTCCGCCGGGTCATTGTCGATGCAAGGACGCAATGCGAAAGTCAAAAGGAGAAGCTGAAGTTCGATCGCATGTTAGAGGACCACAAAAAAGGGTTGTACCCCAATTGCGAAGATGGCAACACAAAGCTCAGTACCGTACTGGAATTGCTGCAGTGGAAGGCAGAGAATGCTGTGCCTGACAAAGGATTTGAGAAGCTACTGAAAATATTGAAGAAGAAGCTTCCAAAGGATAACGAATTGTCCGACAGTACATACGCAACAAAGAAGGTCGTATGCCCTCTAGGATTGGAGGTGCAGAAGATACATGCATGCCTTAATGACTGCATCCTCTACCGTGGTGCGTACAAGGATCTGAACGCATGCCCGGTATGCGGTGCATTACGGTATAAGATCAGACGAGATGACCCTGGTGATGTTGACAGCGAGCCCCCCAGGAAGAGGGTTCCTGCGAAGGTGATGTGGTATGCTCCTATAATACCACGGTTGAAATGTCTATTCAGAAACGGAGAGCATGCCAAGTTGATGCGATGGCACAGTGGGGACCGTAAGAAAGACGGGAAGTTGAGAGCACCCGCTGACGGGTCACAGTGGAGAAAAATCGAGAGAAAGTACTGGGATGAGTTTGCAAGTGACCCAAGGAACGTATGGTTTGCTTTAAGTGAGGATGGCATTAATCCTTTCGGGGAGCAGAGCAGCAATCACAGCACCTGGCCCATGACTCTATGTATGTATAACCTTCCTCCTTGGATGTGCATGAAGCGGAAGTTCATTATGATGCCAGTTCTCATCCAAGCCCCTAAGCAACCCGGCAACGACATTGATGTGTACCTAAGGCCATTAGTTGAAGAACTTTTACAACTGTGGAATGGAAACGGTGTACGTACGTGGGATGAGCACAAACAGGAGGAATTTCACCTAAAGGCGTTGCTGTTCGTGACCATCAACGATTGGCCCGCCCTCAGTAACCTTTCAGGACAGACAAACAAGGGATACCACGCATGCACGCACTGTTTACTTGACACCGATAGTATATACCTGGCAAGCTGCAGGAAGAATGTGTACCTGAGCCATCGTCGATTTCTTCCGACCAACCATCAATGTCGAAAGAAAGGCAAGCATTTCAAAGGCGAGGCAGATCACCGGAGGAAGCCCGCCATGCGTACCGGTGATCACGTACTTGCTATGGTCAATGATTTACACGTAATCTTTGGAAAGGGTCCCGGCGGACTAGCTGTTCCAAGTGACGCTGGGGGACACGCACCCATGTGGAAGAAGAAATCTATATTTTGGGACCTACCCTACTGGAAAGACCTAGAGGTCCGCTCTTCGATTGACATGATGCACGTGACGAAGAAACTTTGCGTGAATCTGCTAGGCTTCTTGGGCGTGTATGGGAAGACAAAAGATACAGCTGAGGCACGGGAGGACCTGCAACGTTCGCACGAAAAAGACGGCATGCCTCCAAAGCAGTATGAAGGTCCTGCCAGCTATGCTCTTACCAAAGAAGAGAAGGAAATCTTCTTTGAATGCCTGCTTAGTATGAAGGTCCCGACTGGCTTCTCGTCGAATATAAAAGGAATAATAAATATGTCAGAGAAAAAGTTTCAGAACCTAAAGTCTCATGACTGCCACGTGATTATGATGCAACTGCTTCCGGTTGCATTGAGGGGGCTTCTACCGGAAAACGTCAGATTAGCCATTGTGAAGCTATGTGCATTCCTCAATGCAATCTCTCAGAAGGTGATCGATCCAGAAATCATACCAAGGCTAAGGAGTGATGTGGTGCAATGTCTTGTCAGTTTCGAGCTGGTGTTCCCACCATCCTTCTTCAATATCATGACGCACGTCCTAGTTCATCTAGTTGACGAGATTGTCATTCTGGGCCCCGTATTTCTACACAATATGTACCCCTTTGAGAGGTTCATGGGAGTCCTAAAGAAATATGTCCGTAACCGCGCTAGGCCAGAAGGAAGCATCTCCATGGGCCATCAAACAGAGGATGTCATCGGGTTTTGTGTTGACTTCATTCCTGGCCTTAAGAAGATAGGTCTCCCTAAATCGCGGTATGAGGGGAGACTGACTGGAAAAGGCACGCTTGGAAGGGACTCAATAATATGCAGGGACGGATATTCTTGGTCTCAAGCACACTACACAGTTCTACAGAACTCTACCTTGGTGACCCCATATGTCGATGAACACAAGAACAGTCTGCGCTCCAAACACCCGGAGCAGTGCGACGACTGGATTACATGTGAACACATCAGGACTTTCAGCAGTTGGTTGGAAGCACGTATCAGAGGTGACAACACTGTTTGTGATGAGCTGTACTTGTTGTCCAGGGGACCATCTTTGACTGTATTGATTTGGAAAGGATACGAGATAAACGGGAATACATTTTACACGATTGACCAAGATCAAAAGAGCACCAACCAAAACAGCGGTGTCCGCTTTGATGCAACTACCGAGAGGGGAAAGGACACATATTATGGTTACATAGTGGACATATGGGAACTTGACTACGGACATGATTTTAAGGTCCCTTTGTTTAAGTGCAAATGGGTCAATCTGTCAGGAGGCGGGGTACAGGTAGACCCATAGTACGGAATGACAACAGTGGATCTGAAAAATCTTGGGTCCAAAATGAGCGTCCACTTGGGCCTGCACTATGGCTGCGTTTTGCTCCTCGGTCATGTCGTAGGGCCTCTGAGGAAGAGGAGCGAGCCTTGGACCATATTTATATCGCTTGTCTCCGCCTGTACTTCCTGAACTACCTCGACTCGTACCGCTACGCACCAAAGCTGCGGCATGTCTCTTCTGTGATTGCTGAGACGGCGGAGACGACTGACATGGAGTTGGACCAGGAGAAGTGGCCTGACGATGTGCCGGACTTGAAGCAGGAGGTGTGGCCTGACACGGTGCCGGAATTAAAACTGGAGAAGTGGCATGACGTTGTGCCGGACTTGAAACTGGAGGAGTCAGCTCACACGTTCGGGGACTTGGAGGAGGTGGCGGACTTCGAGGAGGAGTCGTCTCACGCGTTCGTGGACTTGGAGGAGCGGGAGTCTGCTGACTCGGTGGCTGACTTCGAGGAGTCGGCAGACGACGCGGTGTCGGTGGACTTCGAAAGATGATGCAATCCTTTATCCATAGGATGATACGATGTATGGCCTCTCCCAGTGTGCGCTCGTCTTCACCTCCAGGAATGTCAAGCGTTAGCCCCGAATATGGGTCCACCACTTCATCAACCATGACACGAGCATAGCCCTCTGTAATCGGGATGCAATGGTAGGTTGCTTCGGGGGTCACTGGAAAAGCAACGCCGTCCGCCACCTTCATGGATATGTTCTTCATTTTGAAGTGTAGCTCATAGTTAGTGTTCTCTATGATGTCATCCACAGGGTATGTATCCAGCAGTGTGTCGCCCGGGGCAGAACCAACGCTGCTTCTCGGCATGGATGGGATGGTGCTATCCAATGCTAGACGATCATCCGCTTGCTGCTGCCGCTGCTGAGACCCCCTATCCTGGCTAAGTGAGTCGATCTGCTGCTGCTGGTGGTGGAATTTGAGTGCCAGGTCCGCGTGCCTTGCTTCTAGGCCTTGAAGGCGTTCTGTGTCCTGCTTCCTCTGCTCCTCCTCCAGCTTCCTCTTCTCCTCCTCCTCCATCTTCTTTCTTGCACAGGACCTGTAGTCGTCATTCCAGTCCAAAAAGCCCTCATACCAGGGAATAACGCCCATGCCTCGTGTTCTTCCCGGGTGTTCAGGATTTCCCAAGGCGCGCGTAAGCTCGTCGTTCTTTCTGTTGGGCGTGAACACCCCCGCTCGAGCTTCTTCTATTGCGTCAAGTATTTTTTTTGTTCGGCTCCTTTTAGACTTGCCTTCTTCGAAACCAGGCCTGTCCTCGGGTCCAACACCCCCCCATGCGCATAGAACCAAGTTCTGCACCTGGGAGGCCAGCTCCTAGTAATCGGAGTGACCCCTGCACCCTCCATCTCTTGCTCAGACTTATCCCACTTAGGCAATCCCACCGCGTAGCCACCTGGACCCAGCCTATGGAACTGCGTCTTTCTTGCGGCATTTGCCTTGTTTTTCATCGACCATTCCTTAGATAATGCTGAATCCTTGAAGGCCACGAAATCGTCCCAGTGTTCTCTTTGCTTCTCCAGTGTTCCCTTGAAATCTGGAGTCTTCCTTTCATTAGCGAGGTAGTTGGCCCATACAGTTTTCTTGTGGGTGTTGAATGCAATTGCCATCTTCTTAAGAGCAGCGGCCTTGACTTTCTCCACATCTGCTTTAGTGAAATGATCTGGTAGGGTGAAATGTTCCATCAGAGATTTCACCAGGTCTTTTTTGGCTCTGTCGTCGACCCAAGTAACACCTGGACGTTTAGTCTTTGGTTCTTTCCATTCTTGAATGGAGATCGGGAGTTTGTCCTTCACAAGAACTCCGCACTGATGAGTCCACTTGTCCGCAACATTCTTAGGCGTGAGGGGTTCGCCACTAAGTTTTGTGGATTCGATGTAGTACTTTACACCATCCTTCAACAATCTGCCCGGGCCTCGCTTTGTCTTCCTGTCTGTAGAAGCAGATTTGCTCGATCCGGAGGGCTGAAAGAAGAAAGATCGATTCGTTAATATATCTTCAATAAAAAAGTATGTGATGATCACCAGGATGCATGCTTATATAAATATACCTCGCGGAAGTCTTTGTTATTTGAAGATCAGCATTGTCTGTGTCATCACTAACATTGTCTGTGTCATCATAATCATAGTTCATGACTTCATCAGCTCGGTCGTCGAGATCGAATATCTTTTCATCACCCTCTCTGGTATTGTTCAGATATTGGGAGCCGTCATCTTCATTCAGATCATCTAGCCTATGAGGGCTGCGTATGATGTCGAACAATTCCTCTTCTCTCTCTCTGCCGATATTGTCCGCCATAGCTTTTACTTTACTAATTAATACAGAAGAAATATAAAACAATTTAGTATTCAAATTACAATGCATGGATGCAATTAATCAATAAGGAAAAGTTGAATCTCGAATAGATCGTCTCGAATATATAATCTCGAATACATCATTGTCTTAATATATATAATCTCAAATACATCGTCTCGAATATTATATATCGAATACATCACTGGCTAGGTACCTAATAAAGATCGAGTACTACAGAAGAATCTAGGACGCCACTCGCGGTTCCTGGGGCGCGGGCAGTGCACACCCAAAGAGAAGGAACCATCACAGAATCATATCTTCGGTCATCTGCCCAAAGAACCCGCCAAGTAGTGGAGAACCTGACGTCGTCCATAGCAGCCATGTAGCGATGGACGTGCTCATCTTCCTCCCTGACACGGCGACGCACCACCTCTGGCGGGGCCGGCTGCCTCTGCACCGAATGTGGCCCACGCGAACGCCACCAAAGAAGATAAGGGTCGACGACGGGACCCGAGGTCGGGTTCCTCACCAAGCGGCGCGCCCCTCCAGGTAGCACCTCCCAGTGCCAGCCCGGAGGAGCCCAGTCCCAGACATGGGTCCTCTGAAGTAGGACGTCGTCGCAAACGGGTCGACGGCGAGGATGCGGGCCGGGCATATCGTCGAGAACAAATACTATATGCCCGCAAAAAGTAACATTTTTTAAATGATTGGATTGTGATAACTAAAATTCTATATATATGCAAATTCTAACAATTTGACATTAATCTAATTCATCCAACTAAAACTAATTCTAAAATTTCCTGATTATATAACTAACATTTCTATAACAATTCTAATATTTATATAACTAAAAAACAGAAAAATTGCTAACATTTCTATAAATATTTCTATAACTAAAAAACAGAAAACATTTATAACATTTCTATATAACTAACATTTCTAATATTTATATAACTAAAAAACAGAATAATTTCTAACATTTCTATAACTAAAAAATAGAAAAATTTATAACAAACAAACTAATAATGTGTGTGTGTGTGTGTGTGTGTTAAAAATTTCTAACATGGCGGCCGGGGCGAGCTCACCGGCGAGGCGACGACGGGGCGGCGATGACGGGGTGACGGGACGGAGCGGC
>NC_041391.1:14722846-14729862 GCF_002162155.2 Triticum dicoccoides | reverse complement strand
CGGGGACGGGGACGACGGGGACGGGGACGGCCGGGGCGGCGACATTGACGGGGGCGGCGACGAGGGGCGGGGAAGGCCGGGGTCGGCGACGAGGGGCGGGGGCGGCGACGTCGACGGGGACGGCATCGGTCGGGGCAGGGCGGCACGACGGAGGGAGGAAACAGAGGGAAACTGAATTTTTTTCAAGTGTTGTATATATAGGATGGACCTTTAGTACCGGTTGGAGCCACCAACCGGTACTAAAGGTCTGTTACCGCTTTATTTATTTTTGTTTTATTTATTTTTGAGTTGTTTTTTTGCTGTATTTAGAGTTTCTTTGTGAATATTTTTGCTTTAGGTAAAAAAAAATACAAACTTTCTGTTAGTGCTGGTAGTTTTCAAATTTGAATAGTTTAAATTTTGAATTATTTGAAATTTGTGTGAATCACTAGTTTGTGAATAACTTAACTTTGAAAAAAGTTTTTCAGTGATTCTTTTTTCTTATGTTTAATATTAGTGTGTTTTATCATTATATTCAATTTGGTAATGCTTAGGTTATTTAAAAAATGAAATGCCTTTGTAACAGTTCAGTTTTCGTCGGAAACCCGGATATTTCGAAAGAGATTGTTCATTTTGTACACGAAGTTTATCCAGTTTTTGCCGTAACCCTCTCTACTTTTTTGCACATGCTATTTGTATGAAATTATGATACCATGCCAACTTTCAACCTTTTCTGAGTTCATTTAAAATGCTTTTCAATTTCAGGGCCACTTAGCTGGAAAAAAAATCAGTAAATGCATGAAAAGAATTTGTTTGCACATAAAATTTCTTCGCGTTTCAAATGCCAAAACACATAATAAACTACCCTAACTATTACAGACATTCCCTCCTGAATGTGAAACACAGAAGAAAGTGATGATAGTGAAGCCGATCACATCCCAGATCTTTGGGTGTGAAACTTTTTCTTCGTGTGTGTCCCTTTGCGCCGTAGCCATGGAAAATCTTCATCATTTAACTGGATGCTCGGGTCAATATTCACTGTGAATGTAGCAATTTCATCAAACTTTTCATAATCTTCTGACATGTCTGTCTTGTCATCCACTTCCACGATGTTTCTTTTTCCTGAAAGAACTATGTGGCGCTTTGGGTCGTCGTATGATCCATTCGCTTCCTTATCTTTCCTTTTTCTCGGCCTGGTAGACATGTATTTCACATAAAAAACCTGTGCCACATCATTGGCTAGGACGAATGGTTCGTCTGTATACGCAAGATTGTTGAGATCCACTGTTGTCATTCCGTACTGCGGGTCTTCCGTTACCCCGCCTCGTGTCATATTGACCCATTTACATCGAAACAAAGGGACCTTCAAATCACCTGATCCATAGTTAAGTTCCCATATGTCCTCTATGTAACCATAATATGTTTCCTTTCCCGTGTTGGTTGTTGCATCAAAGCGGACACCACTGTTTTGGTTGGTGCTCTTCTTATCTTGGGCGATCGTGTAAAATGTATTCCCATTTATCTGGTACCCTTTGAAAGTCATTATATTCAAAGATGGTAACTGGGACAGCGAATACAGGTCATTTTGAATATCGCCATCATTCAGGGCATGTTTCTGCAACCAACCGGCAAAAGTCCTCGTTTGTTTGCGTGTAATCCAGTCGTCAGACTTCTCCTGGTGTTTGGACTGTAGAAAATTCTTGTGTTCCTCCATATACGGAGCCACCAAGGCGGAATTCTGTAGAACTATGTAGTGTGCTTCAGTGAGAGAATGCCCGTCCATACATATTATTTGATGCCCTCCTAGCGTGCCTTTTCCTTCTAGTCTGCCCTTATGCTGCGATTCAGGAACACCAATCGGCTTAAGGTCGGGAATAAAGTCAATACAAAACTCAATGACCTCCTCATTTTCGTGGCCCTTCGAGATGCTTCATTCTGGCCTAGCACGGTTATGAACATATTTCTTCAAGACTCCCATGAACCTTTCAAAGGGGAACATATTGTGTAGAAATACAGGACCCAAAACGTTAATCTCTTCGCAAAGGTGAACTAGGACGAGCTTCATGATGTTGAAGAAGGATGGTGGGAACACCAACTCAAAACTGACAAGACATTGCACCAAATCATTCTGTAACCTTGGTATGATTTCTGGATCGATTACCTTCTGAGAGATTGCATTGAGGAATGCACATAGCTTCACAATGGCTAATCGAACGTTTTCCGGTAGAAGCCCCCTCAATGCAACCGGAAGGAGTTGTGTCATAATCATGTGGCAGTCATGAGACTTTAGGTTCTGGAACTTTTTCTCTGCCATATTTATTATTCCCTTTATATTCGACGAGAAGCCAGACGGTACCTTCATGCTGAGCAGGCATTCGAAGCAGATTTCGTGAACACTAGAGAACCAACGTGCTCATTGGGACGATTTCGTGAAATTCAAGGATTCGGAATTAGCTAAGTAACGGTCGAGAATAAACAAGAAGAATGCTGAAAAAAAGGATAAGTTCCATAAGCTGGGGCCAAGTGGCTATGTGGTGGCAATGCCTAAGTGGGATAAGTCTGAGAAAGAGATGGAGGATGCAGGTGCCACTCCGGTTACTAAGAGCTGGCCCTCCAGGGTCAGGACTTGGTTCTATGCGCATGGGGGGGGAGTTGGACCCGAAGAAAGGCAATGTTTCGACGAGGGCAAGTCTGAAGGGAGCCGACGATGCGATACTTGTTGCAATAGAAAAGGCACGATCGGGGGTGTTCCAGCCCAACAGAGAGAACGACGAGCTTACGCGTGCCCTAGGAAATCCTGAACACCCGGGAAGAACATGAGGCAAGGGCGCTATTCCGTGGTATGAGGGGTTCTTAGACTGGAACACCGACTACAGAACCCGTGTGAGAAAGAAGATTGCGGAGGAGAAGAAGAGGAAGATGGAGGAGGAGCAGAGGAAGCGGGACTATGAACGCCTTCAAGGCCTAGAAGCAAGTCAAGCGGAATTGGTAGTCAAATTCCAGCGGCAGCAGGAGCAGATCGACTCACTTACCCAGCAAAGGGGGTCTCAGCAGCTGCAGCAGCTAGCGAATGATCCAACATTGGATAGCACAGCCCCATCCATGCCGAGAAGCAGCGTGGGTTCCGCCCCGGACGATGCAATGCTGGGTAGATACCCCGTGGATGACATCATGGAGAACACTAGCTGCGAGCTACACGTCAAAATGAAGAACATATCCATGAAGGTGGCGGACGCCGTTGCTTTTACAAATCCCCCCGAGGAAACCTTCCATTGCAACCCGATTCCAGCGGGCTATGGTCGTGTCTTGGTTGATGAGGTGGTGGACCCATATTCGGAGCTAGATCCTGACTATCCTGGAGGTGACGACGAGCGCTTTCTCGGAGACGCCAAACATCGTATCATCCTATGGAAAAAGGATTGCATCATCATTCGAAGGCCACCGACACCGCATCAGCCGACTCCTCGTCGAAGTCCGCCACGGAGTCAGCAGTCTCCCGCTCCTGCAAGTCCACCAAGTCCGGCAAAGTGTCAGGCCACTCCTCCTCCAAGTCCGGCAAAGTGTCAGGCCACTCCTCTCCTCCAAGTCCGCCACAGCGTCAGACATCCACTCCTCCTCCAAGTCCGGCACAACCTCAGGCCACTCCTCCTCCAAGTCCGGCACAGCTTCAGGCGGCCACTCCTCCTCGTCCAACTCAGCCCCGTCAGCCGTCTCCGCCGCCTCAGCAATCACAGAAGAGACACCCTGCAGCTATGGTGCGTAGCGGTACGAGTCGAGGTAGTACAGGAAGTACAGGCGGAGGCAAGCGATATAAATATGGTCCAAGCCTCACGCCTCTTCCGCAGAGGGCTTATGACAGGTCCGAGGAGGAAATCGCAGCCATATCAAAGTCCGAGGTGGAAGCCCATTTTCCACCGAAACCGCCACCGCCGCCAATGGAGAAAGTGCCTGAGGAAACGATTGACCACTTCATTCGTATGGCTCAACCACCAGCTCCCGAGCCTGTTGACACAGACTATGAGCGCCACATCAGGAAGTTAAATCAAGCACGTGTACGTAAGGAGGCGAGCTCGGGATCGAGCAAACAAGAAGCAACTGTCAAAAAATGCGGGAAAACCATTCCCCAGCTGGGAGAACAGGCGGCGCAATCGATCCCCTCGCTTGTTGTGCCAACAACACGTGACAGTACGGGCGCCCAATATTATTGTGGGCAAACAGTTTACGTTCCTGAGGTGGGCAATGTGGTAATAACGGAGGAGCATATAATGCAGGCTGAAGTTCTCAAAATCACTGTTGGACAACTCCTCGAGATCGAGCCCATGCCTGTGCTTAGAGAGGATAAAATAAAACGGAAATATGTCCGGGGCCAACCTTTGGTCGAGCCAGACAAGGTCAAGAACCTCCCAACGAGAATGTATGAATTGCATCAATGGTACATGAACATTACCAAGATTTCCGATCGATTGTCCCTCATGGTGAATGTCAAGGAGGATCATTTCTACCATGAGAAAGCTGTGTCCGTTGAGTATTCTGAACTGTTTCAGTTATACAATCAAGACGCACTCGACAAATCTATCGTCAGTTGCTATTGTCTGTAAGTGATTTCTTTCTGTAATTTAAGTCTCAAGCTAGCTGTAGTGATCCTTATCATTACCTGTAATTATCCTCACTATATTCTTTTCTATGGTATTATATGCAGTATGAATATGTATGAAATGAGAAAAGGTGGACGCTATGGCATTGGGTTCATTGACTCAAACACCGTTAATGAATACACATGGAAAATAGATGAACGTCATCAAAAGGCCGTAGAGGACAGCATGCTAGAGTTCTTGAAGCGCCTCAAATACAATGAAGATATACTACTTCCTTACAACTTCCAGTGAGTCACACTGTCTTGTACTACAAATTCTCTGTTTTTGCCTACTAGCTAGCTACATGTTTTTGCTTACATATGCCCGCTTAATTAAGACATGCAAACGTGTGTGCATGCAGATATCACTGGGTCTTGTGTATCATTAAAGTTGACGCCGGAACAGTTGAAATACTGGACTCACTACTCAAAAAAAAACTGACTATAACATCTTGTTTGGGATAGTCAACAGGTAATTTCAATCATTATTAACTATATATCTCGGCCTATTTAGTTCGTCATTTCATGATATGAACCATTTAATAACCCCTTTATTCATTTTCTTTTTTGGCGGGCAGGGCTTGGGCAAGGTTCATCAGGGTTACGGACGGCGAATGGAAAGAAAAGCTTAAATGGGGAAGACCCAAGGTAAGTAATTAAGTAGTACTAGCTAGCTAGCTAGCTGCCATCTCTTTAATTATCATGCTTGATTAATTATTATCTAATCAAATTCCATTCTCGTAAAGGCCCTGAAGCAGGCGCAGGGGACTGATCTGTGTGCATTCTGCGTTTGCGAGAACATTCGCATGATGGCGTCCGAAAGGAGCAGATCTCAAAGACAGGAATGGGTACGCTTGTCAAAACACTATTCACAATTTTTACACCATTATCGATATCTAGTCACACAACTAATACACATGCATATTGATCTCCTTCTTAACAGTTCAGAGAGGTGCGGGCAAAGCTCCTAGAAACGGAGCGCGTAGAAGCACTTCAAGAGGAAATAGCGGGATTTTTGCTCGACCAGGTCATAAATCCGAAGGGAGAATACTATTACCCGCTACCGCCCCAATGAAAACCACTTCCAATTGTCATCGTGCTCCGAAGGCACCAATTAGGCTATACTGCCACTGGCTCCGAAGGCAACATGCATATGTAGGAGAAATTGTATATAGCTATACATGTGTGTATGTGTGAATTAATTAATATGATGGTTTGTGAGACATTGATGATATATATATATATGCATGATTGGTTCTACTAGAAATTCTATTTATATATATATATATATATGCATAACGTGTACAATGTGTAGTATCGTAAAATACCAGCAAACGAAAAAGAATTAAAATGGAAACACAAAATTAAATGAAAAAGAAATCATAAAACTAAAACCCCCCAAATCTTATAGTACCGGTTGGTCTTACCAACCGGTACTAAAGGACTCCAGGCCCCTGGAGCTGGCTCGTGCCACGTGGTTTCCCTTTAGCACCGGTTCGTGCTGAACCGGTACTAAAGGGGGGGGGGCTTTAGTGCCCACACTTTAGTGCTGGTTATGGAACCGACACTAAAGGGCCTTACGAACCAGTGCTATTGCCCGATTCTGCACTAGTGACTCTAGGTCTTTCCAATATGGCAGGTCCGAAAATATAGATCTCTTCTTCCACATGGGTGCGCGTCCGTCAGCGTCCTTCGGAATAGGTTGTCCGCCAGGACCCTTTCCAAAGATTACCTTCAAATCCTTGACCATATCATGTACATCAGCACCAGTACGATGGCGAGGCTTCGTCCGGTGATCGGCCTCACCTTTGAAATGCTTGCCTTTCTTTCTTACGGGATGCCTTGTCGGAAGAAATCGACGATGTCCCAGGTACACATTCTTCCTACAACTATCCAAATATATACTGTCGGTATCATCCAAACAGTGCGTGCATCCACGGTATCCCTTGTTTGTCTGTCCTGAAAGGTTACTGAGAGCAGGTCAATCATTGATGGTCACGAACAGCAACGCCTTTAGGTCAAATTCTTCCTGTCCATGCTCATCCCACGCACGTACACCTGTTCCATTCCACAGTTGTAATAGTTCTTCAACTAATGGCCTTAGGTACACATCAATATCATTGCCGGGTTGCTTAGGGCCTTGGATGAGCACTGGCATCATAATGAACTTCCGCTTCATGCACAACCAAGGAGGAAGGTTATACAAACATAGAGTCACAGGCCACGTGCTATGGTTGCTGCTCTGCTCCCCAAAAGGATTAATGCCATCTGCGCTTAGACCAAACCATATGTTCCTTGGGTCACCTGCAAACTCCTCCCAGTACTTTCTCTCGATTTTTCTCCACTGCGAACCGTCAGCGGGTACTCTCAACTTTCCGTCTTTCTTACGGTCTTCTGCGTGCCA
>NC_041391.1:14718899-14722687 GCF_002162155.2 Triticum dicoccoides | reverse complement strand
CGCATCGCCTTCACATGCTCTTTGTTTTGCAACAAACGTTTCAACCGTGGTATTATAGGAACATACCACATCACCTTGACAGGAATCTTCTTCCAGGGGCGCTCACCCTCGACATCACCAGGGTCATCGCGACTGATCTTATAAGGCAATGCACCGCATACCGGGCAAGCGTTCAAATCCTCGTACTCACCGCGGTAGAGGATGCAGTCATTAGGGCATGCATGTATCTTTTGCACCTCTAACCCTAGAGGGCAGACAGCCTTCTTTGCTTCATACGTACTCTCGGGCAATTCGTTGTCCTTTGGAAGCATATTCTTTATCATTACCAGCAACTTTCCAAATCCCTTGTCAGATACACCATTCTCTGCCTTCCATTGCATCAATTCAAGTGTGGTGCCCAACTTTTTTTTGTCAGCTTCGCAATTCGGGTACAACAATTTCTTGTGATCCTCTAATATGCGCTGCAACTTCGTCCTCTCGCACTTGCACAGTTTCTCTTTGCATCGGCAATGGCACGACCTAGATCATCAGCGGGCTCATCTGATGCCTCTTCTTCAGCTTCTTCCTGCATTGCCGGCTCAGCTTCTTCCCCCATTGTTGTATCATCGTATTCAGGGAACCCATGGCCAGGATAGCCGTCGTCGTCCTCTTCTTCTTCATTGTCTTCCATCATAACCCCTATTTCTCCGTGCTTGGTCCAAACATTATAGTGGGGCATGAAACCGGACTCAAATAGGTGGACGTGAATGGTTCTTGGCGTAGAGTAACTGTGACCATTCTTACAGCCAGCACATGGACAAGGCATAAAACCATCCGCCCGCTTGTTTGCCTCAGCGGCAAGCAGAAAAGTATGCACGCCATTAATGAACTCGGGAGAGCATCGGTCATCATACACCCATTGTCGGCTCATCTTCATTACACAACATCGAATAGACCAAATTAATACAAGTTCATACATAAAGTTCATATACAACATTTAATTAAATGAAACATACAAATAACTCTCTAGCTAAAGAATTTAAATGCAAAATGCGATGAAGATCGCAACTAAGGTAACAATTGATCCAACAGCATAATGATACCAAGCCACAATATCAATGGCATATTTTCTAATCTTTCTAATCTTCAACCTCATTTTCTCCATCTTGATCTTATGATCATCGACGACATCGGCAACATGCAACTCCAATTCCATCTTCTCCCCCTCATCGACGACATCGGCAACATGCAACTCCAAAAGCAAAGATTGAGGGGGAGAAGATGGAATTGGAGTTGCATGTTGCCGATGTCGTCGATGATCACAAGATCAAGAAGGAGAAAATGCGCTTGAAGATTAGAAAGATTAGAAAATATGCCATCGATAGTGAGGCTTGGTATCATTATGCTGTTGGATCAATTATTACCTTAGTTGCGATCTTGATCGCATTTGTTGTTGCATTTAAATGCTTTAGCTAGAGAGTTATTTGTTTGTTGCATTTAAGTGTTGTATGAACTTTATGTATGAACTTGTATTAATTTGGTCTATTCGGTGTTGTGTAATGAAGATGAGCCGGCAATGGATGTACGATGACCAATGCTCTCCCCAGTTCGTTGAGGGCGTGCATACTTTTCTGCTTGCGGCTGAGGCAAACAAGCGGGCGGATGGTTTTATGCCTTGTCCATGTGCTGGCTGTAAGAATGGTGGCAATTACTCTACGTCAAGAACCATTCACGTCCACCTGTTTGAGTCCGGTTTCATGCCCCACTATAATGTTTGGACCAAGCACGGAGAAAGAGGGGTTATGATGGAAGACAATGAAGAAGAAGAGGACGACGACAACTATCCTGGCCACGGGTTCCCTGAATACGATGATACAACAATGGGGGAAGAAGCTGAGCCGGTAATGCGGGAAGAAGCTG
Source organism: Triticum dicoccoides (assembly GCF_002162155.2). NCBI lineage: Eukaryota > Viridiplantae > Streptophyta > Magnoliopsida > Poales > Poaceae > Triticum > Triticum dicoccoides. The sequence continues at coordinate 14,720,788 of NC_041391.1, read as the reverse complement.
AGCCGACAATGCGGGAAGAAGCTGAAGAAGAGGCATCAGATGAGCCCGTTGATGATCTAGGTCGGGCCATTGCCGATGCAAAGAAAAACTACGCAAGTGATTTGGAGAAGAAGAAGTTGCAGCACATGTTAGAGGATCACAAAAAATTGTTGTACCCGAATTGCGTAGGTGACAAGAAAAAGCTGGGCACCACACTGGAATTGCTGCAATGGAAGGCAGAGAATGGTGTATCTGACAAGGGATTTGGAAAGTTGCTGGTAATGATAAAGGATATGCTTCCAAAGGACAATGAATTGCCCGAGAGTACGTACGAAGCAAAGAAGGCTGTCTGCCCTCTAGGGTTAGAGGTGTAGAAGATACATGCATGCCCTAATGATTGCATCCTCTACCGCGGTGAGTATGAGGATTTGAACGCCTGCCCGGTATGTGGTGCATTGCGCTATAAGATCAGCCGCGATGAGCATGGTGATGTCGAGGGCGAGCGCCACAGGAAGAAGATTCCTGCCAAGGTGATGTGGTATTCTCCTATAATACCACGGTTGAAACGTTTGTTCCAAAACAAAGAGCATGCCAAGGCCATGCGATGGCACAGAGAAGACCGTAAGAAAGACGGAAAGTTGAGAGTACCCGCTGACGGGTCGCAGTGGAGAAAAATTGAAAGAAAGTACGGGAAGGAGTTTGCAGATGACGCAAGGAGCGTATGGTTTGGTCTAAGCGCAGATGGCATTAATCCTTTTGGGAAGCAGAGCAGCAACCATAGCACCTGACCTGTGACTCTATGTTTGTATAACCTTCCTCCTTGGTTGTGCATGAAGCGGAAGTTCATTATGATGCCAGTGCTCATCCAAGGTCCTAAACAACCCGGCAACGACATTGATGTGTATCTAAGGCCATTAGTTGAAGAACTCTTACAACTGTGGAATGGAACAGGTGTACGTGCATGGGATGAGCACAAACATGAAGAATTTGACCTAAAGGCATTGCTGTTCGTGACCATCAATGATTGGCCTGCTCTCCGTAACCTTTCAGGACAGACAAACAAGGGATACCACGGATGCACGCACTGTTTGGATGATACCGACAGTATATATTTGAATAGTTGTAAGAAGAATGTGTACCTGGGAGATCGTCGATTTCTTCCGAGCAGGCATCCCGTAAGAAAGAAAGGCAAGCATTTCAAAGATGAGGCGGATCACCGGACGAAGCCTCGCCACCGTACTGGTGCTGATGTACATGATATGGTCAAGGATTTGAAGGTGATATTTGGAAAGGGTACTGGCGGACAATCTGTTCCAAAGGACGCTGACGGACGCGCACCCATGTGGAAGAAGAAATCTATATTTTGGGACCTGCCATATTGGAAAGACCTAGAGGTCCGCTCCGCAATCGACGTGATGCATGTGACAAAGAATCTTTGCGTGACCCTGCTTGGCCTCTTGGGCGTGTATGGGAAGACAAAAGATACACCTGAGGCACGGGAGGACCAGCAACGTATGCACGGAGAAGACGGCATACATCAGGGTCATGCAAGCTACGCTCTTACCAAAGAAGAGAAGGAAATCTTCTTTGAATGCCTGCTCAGTATTAAGGTACCGTCTGGCTTCTCGTCGAATATAAAGGGAATAATAAACATGGCAGAGAAAAAGTTCCAGAACCTAAAGTCTCATGACTGCCACGTGATTATGATGCAATTGCTTCCGGTTGCATTGAGGGGGCTTCTACCGGAAAACGTTCGATTAGCCATTGTGAAGCTATGTGCATTTCTCAATGCAATCTCTTAGAAGGTAATCGATCCAGAAATCATACCAAGGTTACAGAATGATTTGGTGCAATGTCTTGTCAGTTTCGAGTTGGTGTTCCCACCATCCTTCTTCAACATCATGACACAC
>NC_041391.1:14706464-14716391 GCF_002162155.2 Triticum dicoccoides | reverse complement strand
CCGTCCCCGTCGCGCCGTCCCTTTCGTTGCCTCGCCGTCGCCTCGCCGTCGCCTCGCCGTCCCCGTCGCCTCGCCGTCGCCTCGCCTCGCCGTCGCCTCGCCGTCGCCGTCGCCCGCTGTGAGCCCTCCCCGAGCCCGTACACACACACACACAAGCATGTTCAATTAATTTAGATAATTAGTCTTTAATTAGTTTAGATTATTTAGATTATTATTTTGTATGTTTAATTAGTTTAGATAATTAGTGTTTAATTAGTACACACACATGTATTTTGTATGTTTAATTAGTTTAGATTATTTAGATTATTATTTTTTCACTATTATATATGTATGAATGCATGTTAGATGGATATAATTAGTGTTTAATCAGTTAGAAATTAGTGTTATATAGAAATGTTAGAAATTAGTGTTATATAGAAATGTTAGAAATGTGAGAAATTTTAGTGTTATTTAGATTATTTAGATTAGCATAATTAGTGTTATATAGAAATGTTAGAAATTTTAGTTATCAAAATCCAATCATTAAAAAATTGTTACTTTTTGCGGGCATATAGCTAGTATTTGTTCTCGACGATGCCCGGCCCGCATCCTCGCCGTCGACCTGTCCGCGACGACGTCCAGCCGACCCATGTGCCGGACTGGGCTCCGCCGGGCTGGCACTGGGAGGTGCTGCCTGGAGGAGCGCGCCGCTTGATGAGGAACCCGGCCCCGGGTCCCGTCGTCGACCCTGATCTCGTTTGGTGGCGTTCGCGTGGGCCAGTTTCGGTGCGGAGGGACCCGGCCCCGCCGGAGGTGGTACGTCGCCGTGTCAGGGAGGAGGACGAGCATGTCCATCGCTACATGGTTGTGTTAGAGAGCGGCAGGTTCTCCAATACCTGGCAGTAACTTCGGGGATCTCACTTCAGCTATGATCCTGTGAGGGTTCCTTCTCTTTGGGTGTCGACCGCCCGTGCCGCAGGAACCGCGAGTGTCCTAGATTCTTCTGTAGTATTCGATCTTTAATTAGCTAGCCAGTGATGTACTATTCAATATTATATATTATTCGAGACAATGTATTTGAGATTATATCTATTATTCTAGATGAAGTATTCGAGATTATATCTATTATTCGAGACGATGTAATTTGAATACTAAATTGTTTTATATTTCTTTTGAATTAGTTAAATAAAAGCTATGGCAGACAATACCGACAGAGAGGGAGAACAGACCATGTTCGATATGATACGCGGGCCAAATGATGATCAGAATGAAGAAGATTATGACGGCTCCGAATTTCTAAACAACACCGGAGAGGGTGATATGATATTCGATCGCGACGACCGAATTAATGAAATCATGAACTACGATTATGACGATGACGAAGAACATGTTGATCCTGAAACAACAAAGACCGGCGAGGTATATATATTTATATAAGCAGGTATCTGGTGATCATCACATGTTTTAAATGACTTGAAGATATATTAACAAATCGATCTTTGTTCTTTCAGCCATCCGGATCGAGCAAATCTTCAGGCAAAAGGACGAAACGAGGCCCGAACAAAAAGTTGAAGGAGGGCGTAAAGTACAATATCAAGGCAATCAGACCTAGTGGTGAACCATTAGCGCCTAAGAAGATTGCGGACAAGTTTGTTCGTCAGTGCGGAGTTCTTGTGAAGGACCAACTCCCGATCTCCCTTCAAGAATGGAGAGAGCCAGCAAAAGACAAAAGACAAAAAGACAAAGAGGACGCTGCTCCACGTCTAGATGTTACTTTTGTAGACAAGAATCAAAAAGATCTGCTTTGGGATACTCTCATGGAACATTTCACCCTACCAGATCATTTCACAGAAGCAGATGTGCAGAAAGTCAAGGACGCTGCTCTTAGGAAGATGGCGGTTGCATTCAAGAACCACAAGAATCGTGAATGGGACAAGTACGTCAAGGAAGGAAGGAAGACTCCAGTATCCGAGGGAACACTAGAGAACCAACATGCTCATTGGGACGATTTCGTGAAATTCAAGGATTCGGAATTAGCTAAGGAACGGTCGAGAATAAACAAGAAGAATGCCAAAAAAAAGGATAAGTTCCATAAGCTGGGGCCAGGTGGCTATGTGGTGGCAATGCCTAAGTGGGATAAGTCTGAGAAAGAGATGGAGGATGCAGGTGCCACTCCGGTTACTAAGAGCTGGCCCCCCAGGGTCAGGACTTGGTTCTATGCGCATGGGGGGGAGTTGGACCTGAAGAAAGGCAATGTTTCGACGAGGGCAAGTCTAAAGGGAGCCAACGATGCGATACTTGTTGCAATAGAAGAGGCACGATCGGGGGTGTTCCAGCCCAACAGAGAGAACGACGAGCTTACGCGTGCCCTGGGAAATCCTGAACACCCGGGAAGAACATGAGGCAAGGGCGCTATTCCGTGGTATGAGGGGTTCTCAGACTGGAACACCGACTACAGAACCCGTGCGAGAAAGAAGATTGCGGAGGAGAAGAAGAGGAAGATGGAGGAGGAGCAGAGGAAGCAGGACTATGAACGCCTTCAAGGCCTAGAAGCAAGTCAAGCGGAATTGGTAGTCAAATTCCAGCGGCAGCAGGAGCAGATCGACTCACTTACCCAGCAAAGGGGGTCTCAGCAGCTACAACAGCTAGCGTATGATCCAGCATTGGATAGCACAGCCCCATCCATGCCGAGAAGCAACGTGGGTTCCGCCCCGGACGATGCAATGCTGGGTAGATACCCCGTGGATGACATCATGGAGAACACTAGCTGCGAGCTACACGTCAAAATGAAGAACATATCCAAGAAGGTGGCGGACGCCATTGCTTTTACAAATCCCCCCGAGGAAACCTTCCATTGCAACCCGATTCCAGCGGGCTATGCTCGTGTCTTGGTTGATGAGGTGGTGGACCCATATTCGGAGCTAGAGCTTGACTATCCTGGAGGTGACGACGAGCGCTTTCTCGGAGACGCCAAACATCGTATCATCCTATGGAAAAAGGATTGCATCATCATTCGAAGGCCACCGACACCGCGTCAGCCGACTCCTCGTCGAAGTCCGCCACTGAGTCAGCAGTCTCCCGCTCCTGCAAGTCCACCAAGTCCGGCAAAGTGTCAGGCCACTCCTCCTCCAAGTCCGGCAAAGTGTCAGGCCACTCCTCCTCCTCCAAGTCCGCCACAGCGTCAGACATCCACTCCTCCTCCAAGTCCGGCACAACCTTAGGCCACTCCTCCTCCAAGTCCGGCACAGCTTCAGGCGGCCACTCCTCCTCGTCCAACTCAGCCCCGTCAGCCGTCTCCACCGCCTCAGCAATCACAGAAGAGACACCCCGCAGCTATGGTGCGTAGCGGTACGAGTCGAGGTAGTACAGGAAGTACAGGCGGAGGCAAGCGATATAAATATGGTCCAAGCCTCACGCCTCTTCCGCAGAGGGCTTATGACAGGTCCGAGGAGGAAATCGCAGCCATATCAAAGTCCGAGGTGGAAGCCCATTTTGCACCGAAACCGCCACCGCCGCCAAGGGAGAAAGTGCCTGAGGAAACGATTGACCACTTCATTCGTATGGCTCAACCACCAGCTCCCGAGCCTGTTGACACAGACTATGAGCGCCACATCAGGAAGTTAAATCGAGCACGTGTACGTAAGGAGGCGAGCTCGGGATCGAGCAAACAAGAAGCAGCTGTCAAAAAATGGGGGAAAACAATTCCCCAGCTGGGAGAACAGGCGGCGCAATCGATCCCCTCGCTTGTTGTGCCAACAACACGTGACAGTACGCGCACCCAATATTATTGTGGGCAAACAGTTTACGTTCCTGAGGTGGGCAATGTGGTAATAACGGAGGAGCATATAATGCAGGCTGAAGTTCTCAAAATCACTGTTGGACAACTCCTCGAGATCGAGCCCATGCCTGTGCTTAGAGAGGATGAAATAAAACGGAAATATGTCCGGGGCCAACCTTTGGTCGAGCCAGACAAGGTCAAGAACCTCCCACCGAGAATGTATGAATTGCATCAATGGTACATGAACATTACTAAGATTTCCGATCGATTGTCCCTCATGGTGAATGTCAAGGAGGATCATTACTACCATGAGAAAGCTGTGTCCGTTGAGTATTCTGAACTGTTTCAGTTATACAATCAAGACGCACTCGACAAATCTATCGTCAGTTGCTATTGTCTGTAAGTGATTTCTTTCTGTAATTTAAGTCTCAAGCTAGCTGTAGTGATCCTTATCATTACCTGTAATTATCCTCACTATATTATTTTCTGTGGTATTATATGCAGTATGAAGATGTATGAAATGAGAAAAGGTGGACGCTATGGCATTGGGTTCATTGACCCAAACACCGTTAATGAATACACATGGAAAATAGATGAACGTCATCAAAAGGCCGTAGAGGACAGCATGCTAGAGTTCTTGAAGCGCCTCAAATACAATGAAGATATACTACTTCCTTACAACTTCCAGTGAGTCACACTGTCTTGTTCTACAAATTCTCTGTTTTTGCCTACTAGCTAGCTACATGTTTTTGCTTACATATGCCCGCTTAATTAAGACATGCAAACGTGTGTGCATGCAGATATCACTGGGTCTTGTGTATCATTAAAGTTGACGCCGGAACAGTTGAAATACTGGACTCACTACTCAAAAAAAAACTGACTATAACATCTTGTTTGGGATAGTCAACAGGTAATTTCAATCATTATTAACTATATATCTCGGCCTATTTAGTTCGTCATTTCATGATATGAACCATTTAATAACCCCTTTATTCATTTTCTTTTTTGGCGGGCAGGGCTTGGGCAAGGTTCATCAGGGTTACGGACGGCGAATGGAAAGAAAGGCTTAAATGGGGAAGACCCAAGGTAAGTAATTAAGTAGTACTAGCTAGCTAGCTAGCTGCCATCTCTTTAATTATCATGCTTGATTAATTATTATCTGATCAAATTTCATTCTCGTAAAGGCCCTGAAGCAGGCGCAGGGGACTGATCTGTGTGCATTCTGCGTTTGCGAGAACATTCGCATGATGGCGTCCGAAAGGAGCAGATCTCAAAGACAGGAATGGGTACGCTTGTCAAAACACTATTCACAATTTTTACACCATTATTGATATCTAGTCACACAACTAATACACATGCATATTGATCTCCTTCTTAACAGTTCAGAGAGGTGCGGGCAAAGCTCCTAGAAACGGAGCGCGTAGAAGCACTTCAAGAGGAAATAGCGGGATTTTTGGTCGACCAGGTCATAAATCCGAAGGGAGAATACTATTACCCGCTACCGCCCCAATGAAAACCACTTCCAATTGTCATCGTGCTCCGAAGGCACCAATTAGGCTATAATGCCACTGGCTCCGAAGGCAACATGCATATGTAGGAGAAATTGTATATAGCTATACATGTGTGTATGTGTGAATTAATTAATATGATGGTTTGTGAGACATTGATGATATATATATATATATGCATGATTGGTTCTACTAGAAATTCTATTTATATATATATATATATATGCATAACGTGTACAATGTGTAGTATCGTAAAATACCAGCAAACGAAAAAGAATTAAAATGGAAACACAAAATTAAATGAAAAAGAAATCATAAAACTAAAACCCCCCAAATCTTATAGTACCGGTTGGTCTTACCAACCGGTACTAAAGGACTCCAGGCCCCTGGAGCTGGCTCGTGCCACGTGGTTTCCCTTTAGCACTGGTTCGTGCTGAACCGGTACTAAAGGGGGGGGGGGGCTTTAGTGCCCACACTTTAGTGCCGGTTATGGAACCGACACTAAAGGGCCTTACGAACCGGTGCTATTGCCCGATTCTGCACTAGTGACTCTAGGTCTTTCCAATATGGCAGGTCCCAAAATATAGATCTCTTCTTCCACATGGGTGCGCGTCCGTCAGCGTTCTTCGGAATATGTTGTCCGCCAGGACCCTTTCCAAAGATTACCTTCAAATCCTTGACCATATCATGTACATCAGCACCAGTACGGTGGCGAGGCTTCGTCCGGTGATCCGCCTCACCTTTGAAATGCTTGCCTTTCTTTCTTACGGGATGCCTTGTTGGAAGAAATCGACGATGTCCCAGGTACACATTCTTCCTACAACTATCCAAATATATACTGTCGGTATCATCCAAACAGTGCGTGCATCCGCGGTATCCCTTGTTTGTCTGTCCTGAAAGGTTACTGAGAGCAGGTCAATCATTGATGGTCACGAACAACAACGCCTTTAGGTCAAATTCTTCATGTCCATGCTCATCCCACGCACGTACACCTGTTCCATTCCACAGTTGTAATAGTTCTTCAACTAATGGCCTTAGGTACACATCAATATCGTTGCCGGGTTGCTTAGGGCCTTGGATGAGCACTGGCATCATAATGAACTTCCGCTTCATGCACAACCAAGGAGGAAGGTTATACAAACATAGAGTCACAAGCCACGTGCTATGGTTGCTGCTCTGCTCCCCAAAAGGATTAATGCCATCTGCGCTTAGACCAAACCATATGTTCCTTGGGTCACCTGCAAACTCCTCCCAGTACTTTCTCTCGATTTTTCTCCACTGTGAACCGTCAGCGGGTACTCTCAACTTTCCGTCTTTCTTACGGTCTTCTGCGTGCCACCGCATCGCCTTCACATGCTCTTTGGTTTGGAACAAACGTTTCAACCGTGGTATTATAGGAACATACCACATCACCTTGGCAGGAATCTTCTTCCCGGGGTGCTCACCCTCGACATCACCAGGGTCATCGCGACTGATCTTATAAGGCAATGCACCGCATACCGGGCAAGCGTTCAAATCCTCGTACTCACCGCGGTAGAGGATGCAGTCATCAGGGCATGCATGTATCTTTTGCACCTCTAACCCTAGAGGGCAGACAGCCTTCTTTACTTCATACGTAGTCTCGGGCAATTCGTTGTCCTTTGGAAGCATATTCTTTATCATTACCAGCAACTTTCCAAATCCCTTGTCAGATACACCATTCTCTGCCTTCCATTGCAGCAATTCAAGTGTGGTGCCCAACTTTTTTTGTCAGCTTCGCAATTCGGGTACAACAATTTCTTGTGATCCTCTAACATGCGCTGCAACTTCGTCCTCTCGCACTTGCACAATTTCTCTTTGCATCGGCAATGGCACGACCTAGATCATCAGCGGGCTCATCTGATGCCTCTTCTTCAGCTTCTTCCTGCATTGCCGGCTTAGCTTCTTCCCCCATTGTTGTATCATCGTATTCAGGGAACCCATGGCCAGGATAGCCATCGTCGTCCTCTTCTTCTTCATTGTCTTCCATCATAACCCCTATTTCTCCGTGCTTGGTCCAAACATTATAGTGGGGCATGAAACCGGACTCAAATAGGTGGACGTGAATGGTTCTTGGCATAGAGTAACTGTGACCATTCTTACAGCCAGCACATGGACAAGGCATAAAACCATCCGCCCGCTTGTTTGCCTCAGCGGCAAGCAGAAAAGTATGCACGCCATTAATGAACTCGGGAGAGCATCGGTCATCATACACCCATTGTCGGCTCATCTTCATTACACAACATCGAATAGACCAAATTAATACAAGTTCATACATAAAGTTCATATACAACATTTAATTAAATGCAACATACAAATAACTCTCTAGCTAAAGAATTTAAATGCAAAATGCGATGAAGATCGCAACTAAGGTAACAATTGATCCAACAGCATAATGATACCAAGCCACAATATCAATGGCATATTTTCTAATCTTTCTAATCTTCAACCTCATTTTCTCCATCTTGATCTTGTGATCATCGACGACATCGGCAACATGCAACTCCAATTCCATCTTCTCCCCCTCAATTCTTTTCAATTTTTCTTTCAAATACTCCTTTTCTCTTTCTACTAAATTTAACCTCTCGACAATAGGGTCGGTTGGAATTTCCGGTTCACATACCTCCTAGATAAAAATATCTATGTCAACTTGATGGGCATAATTTGTCATAAACACGAAATGCAACAACAAGTTTTAAAAGAGAATATACCACATCCGAATCATAACAACGACGAGGGCCGACGGGGACGGATATCAAAACCATGGCACTATGTATAACAAACAACGTATGTGTAAGATAATTATACGAGTAACTATATATCCAAATCACACAAACATCAATTTGGTAATGTAAAACATTCATGAACAAGAGCCTCACCACAAGGTGGTGCCGGCGACGGGACGGTGCGGGCGATCGACGGTGGTTACGACGGAGATTTAGAAGGCACTAAGTAAACCACACCTACATATGCAAACTAAGTGTTATTTTTGACCTCACATTGCATATAAATCAAATACTAGCAAATATAATTCCTCCCAAATTAATCACTATACAAAGCATTGCAAGAGCTAATCTAGCAATGAGAGTTGAAAGGACAAAGTTGCTAATCTTTGTGATCATTTGAATGGATGGGGGCCTTCAAATCTTGACAAATTTTGGGCAAAATTTGTAAGGAGCTCGAGGAAGAGGAGAAGAACAGAGGAAGTGGGGGGAAAGGGGAAGAACAAAGTGGCTCGGGTGGACGAAGGGTTTATGTAGGTCGACCTTTAGTACCGGTTCGTGCCACGAACCGGTACTAAAGGTGCTGGAGGGGCCCCAGACTAACAACACCCTGCCACCACTCTCTTTAGTACCGGTTCGTGGTATGAACCGGTGCTAAAGGTTCGCCACGAACCGGTACTAATGAGAATGGCTGGCTAGCCGTTGGAACCGGCACTATTGGACACATTAGTGCCGGCTCAAAATCAAACCGGCACTAATGTGTCTCATATTAGGTCCTTTTTCTATTAGTGTCTATATACCGACTAATAAGACAAGGTGTACAATTTTTCGCCCATGACCGAAACCGAACGGACCCTACTTTGTTTCTCTGTAAGCCGACTTTTTATCTGATAAGGTGTAGAATTTGTCTAGGCAACACAATGCCACAATAAAAAAAGTTCAATAAACAGATTATTTACATACGGACAAGGATATTCGGAAGCCATCCCCGGTTTTCTTGATCGTGGATTGGTCGATGGTCATTAGTATGAGGGACATGTCACATTCAGATAATTGTCGCAGACCGTGTGTCATAGCTATGATTTAGGCCGGGTCACTGATTGTAGACTGAGGGCATGACGGCATGACGAGATAGGAACTTCATGGAGTATGAGTAGACACCGTGTCATCGTGGGACGATCTGTACAATAAAAAGAAGATGTAGCTAGAAGAACCTCCGTCGAACAAGGTATGCCGGAAGTGTCACAGTTGAGGTCATTGCCATGATAATCACACGCCTTAGTTCCCGGTTGCCTCTCAAGCCTACCTAGCTAGCACGATCAAAAGGCCATGCCAAAAGCACGATCGAGTAGCTAGCTATGTTCATGTGGTTCTTTTCAGTTCCATGTATGTATGCGATGCATGATGCATCACTCAAAAGAAAATACCCTAGTTGGTCTATGCCAGCTTCTCAAAATCACCATTTGTTGGTATGCAATTTATAGAACCTACAGTGTTGCCGCTGTGTTCATCAATGCATGGTGGCTAATAGTTTATGCCGGAGAAATTATTATGGAGATTTGTTACTTGACTTCATATCTTGCGTGGTTGGAGACAACTATGGGGAGATTGAAAATCCAGAGATATAAATTCACTTGTTGGGAAGCAAGAGATTTTGAGAAGGGAGTAAGTGTGAGAATCAAACATTTCACATTTTAGAGGGGAGGGCATGAGAGTTGTGAGGGAAATTGCGTTACAACGAACATTTTGACCATTCATCATAAATTATTCTTCTTTCTCTAGTTGTGATGGGAATTGAGTTTTGATCTAGTTCCTACGTTGCTTGCTCTAGTTTATGTGAGCTGAAAATCCTCCTTTCTGCAGTATATCCTCGTTTGACGGAAATGTTATCTACTGAATGTTCCCTGTGTGTGTGTGGGGG
>NC_041391.1:14695104-14703654 GCF_002162155.2 Triticum dicoccoides | reverse complement strand
TCGCAGTCGTAGGGACGATTCTGGTTGAGCAATTGATGGCGGTTGTGGGCATCACAGCTTGACAAGATAACCATGTCATGCGGCATGAGTAGAGACCTCGTGGTCATGGGGCGATCCATGCAATGAAAAGGAGATGTAACTGGGTAGTTGGAAGAACCTTCGTCAAACTAGCTATAACAGAGATTGTTACCATCGAGATTATTGCTATGTTAATCACACGCCTTAGTTTCTGGTTGCCTCTCAAGCCTAACTAGCTAGCTCCACATGCATGGAGAGACCAAAAGGCCATGCCAAAGCATGGTCGAGTAGCCAGCTATATGTTCATAAGGTTCTTCTCAGTACCATGTATGTATGCGATGCATGATGCATCACTCGAAATAAAAATTCTAGTTGCTCTATGCTAGCTTCTCAAAATCCTCATCGTTGGTATACAATTTATAGAACCTATATTGTTGCCGCTGTCTTCATCAGTGCACGGTGGCTAATACTTTATGACGGAGAAATTATTATGGAGATTTGTTACTTGACTTTATATCTTGCGTGGTTGGAGACAACTGTCTCTTCTCTTATACTCCCTCCGTCCGAAAATACTTGTCATTAAAATGAATAAAAAGAGACGTATCTAGAACTAAAATACATCTTGATACATCCCTTTTTATCCAGTTTGATGACAAGTATTTCCGGACGGAGGGAGTATTTACTAATTAGAGCACTAGTAGAAAAGGGGGCAATGGTCCAGGCCGGGTCAGCCCATTAGTCCCGGTTTAATCCAGAACCGGGACCAATGGGGGCATTGGACCCGGTTCGTGAGCCCCGGGGGCCGGCCGGGCCACGTGGGCCATTGGTCCCGATTCGACTGGACCTATTGGTCCCGGTTGGTGGGACGAACCGGGACCAATGCGCCCCGCTCCTGGCCCATCACCATTGGTTCCGGTTGGTGGCTTGAACCGAGACCAAAGGCTGCCCTTTAGTCCCGGTTCGTGGCACGAACCGGGACCAATTAGTTGCCTATATATACCCCTCGCCCGCGAGCGGAGCACTCGTAGTGCTCTGTTTTTCGTGGCCGGCGAGGGGAGAGCTTTGTGGTGCTCTAGCTCACCTCCTATGCACACGAGGTGTTCGATGGAATGTCTGAGGCATACTACTTAAGCTTTCTCCTCTCCAAACTTCATTTTCCTCAATATTTGTCTAGGTTTAGCGGTCCGTCACGTCCCGTCCCCGTCTTCACCGCCGTCGATTGCCCGCAGCGATCTCGTCGCCGGCACCACCGTGGTGAGCCTCTTGTTCTTATCTTCTTTCTGAAAGGAAAAAAAAATTCTTACTTGTATGTTTATATAGATACTTGTATAACTTTTTTACTTTTATTATTGCATCTTATATAGTGCGATGGTTTTGGTATCCGCCCTCGTCGGTCCTTGTCCCGTCTATGATTCGGATGTGGTATATATTATCTTTACATAACTATTGTTTCATCTATTGTTTATGAAAATTATGCCGACCAACGTGACATAGATTTTATTTGTCTAGGAGGTTGTTGAACTGGAAATTCCAACCGACCCTATTGTCGAGAGGTTAAATTTAGTTGAAGAAGAAAACAATTTGTTGAAGGAAAAAAATAGAAAAATTGAGGAGGAGAAGATGATATTGGAGTTGCATGTTGCGGATGTCGTCGATGATCACAAGATCAAGATGGATGCAATGCACTTGAAGATTAGAAAGATTAGAAAATATACCATTCATACCGAGGCTTGGTATCATTATGCCGTTGGATCAGTTGTTATATTGGTTGCGATTATGGTCGCATTTGTTTTCGCATTGAAATGTTTTACATAGTTTCAGTGTATAGTTTAATTAATTTAGATGCTCTGCAGAGCTTTATGTTGTTAGATGAGAACTATGTATGTACTTTGGTTTTAATCATTGTTGAGGAAATCGTTAACTGATAGCTGCTCGGTAGGCTGGTGAGTAGGGGATTAATCGGCTAATCGGCAAATTAATCGGCCATTTACTCAATTAATCGGATGATTTATCGGTTCATAGGCTACTCGGTGACCCTACGACTAGGGATTAATCGGCAAGTTAACTGGTTAATCGGATGAATTCTTGAACATGGGTTTTAATGTGATGATGAACTTCTATTAATTTGGTCACTTAATTATCTATTCATGATGTTCTGTAATGATTTTTGACATACTTAACTATATATAATGCACGCAGATGAACCGGCAATGGATGTACGGTTCAAGACACACCTCCGAGTACATTAAGGGCGTGCATGAATTTCTCGAAGTGGCTGAGGCAAACAAGCAGAATGGTTTTATGTGTTGTCCATGCCCTATATGTGGGAATACGAAGTCTTACTCTGACCGGAAAATCCTTCACACCCACCTGCTTTACAAGGGTTTCATGCCACACTATAATGTTTGGACAAGGCACGAAGAAATAGGGGTTATGATGGAAGACGGCGAAGAAGAAAAGTACGATGACAACTATGTGCCCCCTGAATACGGTGATGCTACTGAAGATCAAGAGGAACCAGACGATGTGCACGATGATGCTGCAACAGGCGAAGCTGCTGAAGATCAAGAGGAACCAGACGATATGCCCGATGATGATGATCTCCGCCGGGTCATTGTCGATGCAAGGACGCAATGCGAAAGTCAAAAGGAGAAGCTGAAGTTCGATCGCATGTTAGAGGACCACAAAAAAGGGTTGTACCCCAATTGCGAAGATGGCAACACAAAGCTCAGTACCATACTGGAATTGCTGCAGTGGAAGGCAGAGAATGCTGTGCCTGACAAAGGATTTGAGAAGCTACTGAAAATATTGAAGAAGAAGCTTCCAAAGGATAACGAATTGTCCGACAGTACATACGCAACAAAGAAGGTCGTATGCCCTCTAGGATTGGAGGTGCAGAAGATACATGCATGCCTTAATGACTGCATCCTCTACCGTGGTGCGTACAAGGATCTGAACGCATGCCCGGTATGCGGTGCATTACGGTATAAGATCAGACGAGATGACCCTGGTGATGTTGACAGCGAGCCCCCCAGGAAGAGGGTTCCTGCGAAGGTGATGTTGTATGCTCCTATAATACCACGGTTGAAATGTCTATTCAGAAACGGAGAGCATGCCAAGTTGATGCGATGGCACAGTGGGGACCGTAAGAAAGACGGGAAGTTGAGAGCACCCGCTGACGGGTCACAGTGGAGAAAAATCGAGAGAAAGTACTGGGATGAGTTTGCAAGTGACCCAAGGAACGTATGGTTTGCTTTAAGTGAGGATGGCATTAATCCTTTCGGGGAGCAGAGCAGCAATCACAGCACCTGGCCCATGACTCTATGTATGTATAACCTTCCTCCTTGGATGTGCATGAAGCGAAAGTTCATTATGATGCCAGTTCTCATCCAAGCCCCTAAGCAACCCGGCAACGACATTGATGTGTACCTAAGGCCATTAGTTGAAGAACTTTTACAACTGTGGAATGGAAACGGTGTACGTACGTGGGATGAGCACAAACAGGAGGAATTTCACCTAAAGGCATTGCTGTTCGTGACCATCAATGATTGGCCCGCCCTCAGTAACCTTTCAGGACAGACAAACAAGGGATACCACGCATGCACGCACTGTTTACTTGACACCGATAGTATATACCTGGCAAGCTGCAGGAAGAATGTGTACCTGAGCCATCGTCGATTTCTTCCGACCAACCATCAATGTCGAAAGAAAGGCAAGCATTTCAAAGGCGAGGCAGATCACCGGAGGAAGCCCGCCATGCGTACCGGTGATCACGTACTTGCTATGGTCAATGATTTACACGTAATCTTTGGAAAGGGTCCCGGCGGACTAGCGGTTCCAAGTGACGCTGGGGGACACGCACCCATGTGGAAGAAGAAATCTATATTTTGGGACCTACCCTACTGGAAAGACCTAGAGGTCCGCTCTTCGATTGACATGATGCACGTGACGAAGAACCTTTGCGTGAATCTGCTAGGCTTCTTGGGCGTGTATGGGAAGACAAAAGATACAGCTGAGGCACGGGAGGACCTGCAATGTTCGCACGAAAAAGACGGCATGCCTCCAAAGCAGTATGAAGGTCCTGCCAGCTATGCTCTTACCAAAGAAGAGAAGGAAATCTTCTTTGAATGCCTGCTTAGTATGAAGGTCCCGACTGGCTTCTCGTCGAATATAAAAGGAATAATAAATATGTCAGAGAAAAAGTTTCAGAACCTAAAGTCTCATGACTGCCACGTGATTATGATGCAACTGCTTCCGGTTGCATTGAGGGGGCTTCTACCGGAAAACGTCAGATTAGCCATTGTGAAGCTATGTGCATTCCTCAATGCAATCTCTCAGAAGGTGATCGATCCAGAAATCATACCAAGGCTAAGGAGTGATGTGGTGCAATGTCTTGTCAGTTTCGAGCTGGTGTTCCCACCATCCTTCTTCAATATCATGACGCACGTCCTAGTTCATCTAGTTGACGAGATTGTCATTCTGGGCCCCGTATTTCTACACAATATGTACCCCTTTGAGAGGTTCATGGGAGTCCTAAAGAAATATGTCCGTAACCGCGCTAGGCCAGAAGGAAGCATCTCCATGGGCCATCAAACAGAGGATGTCATCGGGTTTTGTGTTGACTTCATTCCTGGCCTTAAGAAGATAGGTCTCCCTAAATCGCGGTATGAGGGGAGACTGACTGGAAAAGGCACGCTTGGAAGGGACTCAATAATATGCAGGGACGGATATTCTTGGTCTCAAGCACACTACACAGTTCTACAGAACTCTACCTTGGTGACCCCATATGTCGATGAACACAAGAACAGTCTGCGCTCCAAACACCCGGAGCAGTGCGACGACTGGATTACATGTGAACACATCAGGACTTTCAGCAGTTGGTTGGAAGCACGTATCAAAGGTGACAACACTGTTTGTGATGAGCTGTACTTGTTGTCCAGGGGACCATCTTTGACTGTATTGATTTGGAAAGGATACGAGATAAACGGGAATACATTTTACACGATTGACCAAGATCAAAAGAGCACCAACCAAAACAGCGGTGTCCGCTTTGATGCAACTACCGAGAGGGGAAAGGACACATATTATGGTTACATAGTGGACATATGGGAACTTGACTACGGACATGATTTTAAGGTCCCTTTGTTTAAGTGCAAATGGGTCAATCTGTCAGGAGGCGGGGTACAGGTAGACCCATAGTACGGAATGACAACAGTGGATCTGAAAAATCTTGGGTCCAAAATGAGCGTCCACTTGGGCCTGCACTATGGCTGCGTTTTGCTCCTCGGTCATGTCGTAAGGCCTCTGAGGAAGAGGAGCGAGGCTTGGACCATATTTATATCGCTTGTCTCCGCCTGTACTTCCTGAACTACCTCGACTCGTACCGCTACGCACCAAAGCTGCGGCATGTCTCTTCTGTGATTGCTGAGACGGCGGAGACGACTGACGTGGAGTTGGACCAGGAGAAGTGGCCTGACGATGTGCCGGACTTGAAGCAGGAGGTGTGGCCTGACACGGTGCCGGAATTGAAACCGGAGAAGTGGCATGACGTTGTGCCGGACTTGAAACTGGAGGAGTCAGCTCACACGTTCGGGGACTTGGAGGAGGTGGCGGACTTCGAGGAGGAGTCGTCTCACGCGTTCGTGGACTTGGAGGAGCGGGAGTCTGCTGACTCGGTGGCTGACTTCGAGGAGTCGGCAGACGACGCGGTGTCGGTGGACTTCGAAAGATGATGCAATCCTTTCTCCATAGGATGATACGATGTATGGCCTCTCCCAGTGTGCGCTCGTCTTCACCTCCAGGAATGTCAAGCGTTAGCCCCGAATATGGGTCCACCACTTCATCAACCATGACACGAGCATAGCCCTCTGTAATCGGGATGCAATGGTAGGTTGCTTCGGGGGTCACTGGAAAAGCAACGCCGTCCGCCACCTTCATGGATATGTTCTTCATTTTGAAGTGTAGCTCATAGTTAGTGTTCTCTATGATGTCATCCACAGGGTATGTATCCAGCAGTGTGTCGCCCGGGGTAGAACCAACGCTGCTTCTCGGCATGGATGGGACGGTGCTATCCAATGCTGGACGATCATCCGCTTGCTGCTGCCGCTGCTGAGACCCCCTATCCTGGCTAAGTGAGTCGATCTGCTGCTGCTGGTGGTGGAATTTGAGTGCCAGGTCCGCGTTCCTTGCTTCTAGGCCTTGAAGGCGTTCTGTGTCCTGCTTCCTCTGCTCCTCCTCCAGCTTCCTCTTCTCCTCCTCCTCCATCTTCTTTCTTGCACAGGACCTGTAGTCGTCATTCCAGTCCAAAAAGCCCTCATACCAGGGAATAACGCCCATGCCTCGTGTTCTTCCCGGGTGTTCAGGATTTCCCAAGGCGCGCGTAAGCTCGTCGTTCTTTCTGTTGGGCGTGAACACCCCCGCTCGAGCTTCTTCTATTGCGTCAAGTATTTTTTTTGTTCGGCTCCTTTTAGACTTGCCTTCTTCGAAACCAGGCCTGTCCTCGGGTCCAACACCCCCCCATGCGCATAGAACCAAGTTCTGCACCTGGGAGGCCAGCTCCTAGTAATCGGAGTGACCCCTGCACCCTCCATCTCTTGCTCAGACTTATCCCACTTAGGCAATCCCACCGCGTAGCCATCTGGACCCAGCCTATGGAACTGCGTCTTTCTTGCGGCATTTGCCTTGTTTTTCATCGACCATTCCTTAGATAATTCTGAATCCTTGAAGGCCACGAAATCGTCCCAGTGTTCTCTTTGCTTCTCCAGTGTTCCCTTGAAATCTGGAGTCTTCCTTTCATTAGCGAGGTAGTTGGCCCATACAGTTTTCTTGTGGGTGTTGAATGCAATTGCCATCTTCTTAAGAGCAGCGGCCTTGACTTTCTCCACATCTGCTTTAGTGAAATGATCTGGTAGGGTGAAATGTTCCATCAGAGATTTCACCAGGTCTTTTTTGGCTCTGTCGTCGACCCAAGTAACACCTGGACGTTTAGTCTTTGGTTCTTTCCATTCTTGAATGGAGATCGGGAGTTTGTCCTTCACAAGAACTCCGCACTGATGAGTCCACTTGTCCGCAACGTTCTTAGGCGTGAGGGGTTCGCCACTAAGTTTTGTGGATTCGATGTAGTACTTTACACCATCCTTCAACAATCTGCCCGGGCCTCGCTTTGTCTTCCTGTCTGTAGAAGCAGATTTGCTCGATCCGGAGGGCTGAAAGAAGAAAGATCGATTCGTTAATATATCTTCAATAAAAAAGTATGTGATGATCACCAGGATGCATGCTTATATAAATATACCTCGCGGAAGTCTTTGTTATTTGAAGATCAGCATTGTCTGTGTCATCACTAACATTGTCTGTGTCATCATAATCATAGTTCATGACTTCATCAGCTCGGTCGTCGAGATCGAATATCTTTTCATCACCCTCTCTGGTATTGTTCAGATATTGGGAGCCGTCATCTTCATTCAGATCATCTAGCCTATGAGGGCTGCGTATGATGTCGAACAATTCCTCTTCTCTCTCTCTGCCGATATTGTCCGCCATAGCTTTTACTTTACTAATTAATACAGAAGAAATATAAAACAATTTAGTATTCAAATTACAATGCATGGATGCAATTAATCAATAAGGAAAAGTTGAATCTCGAATATATCGTCTCGAATATATAATCTCGAATACATCATTGTCTTAATATATATAATCTCAAATACATCGTCTCGAATATTATATATCGAATACATCACTGGCTAGGTACCTAATAAAGATCGAGTACTACAGAAGAATCTAGGACGCCACTCGCGGTTCCTGGGGCACGGGCAGTGCACACCCAAAGAGAAGGAACCATCACAGAATCATATCTTCGGTCATCTGCCCAAAGAACCCGCCAAGTAGTGGAGAACCTGACGTCGTCCATAGCAGCCATGTAGCGATGGACGTGCTCATCTTCCTCCCTGACACGGCGACGCACCACCTCTGGCAGGGCCGGCTGCCTCTGCACCGAATGTGGCCCACGCGAACGCCACCAAAGAAGATAAGGGTCGACGACGGGACCCGAGGTCGGGTTCCTCACCAAGCGGCGCGCCCCTCCAGGTAGCACCTCCCAGTGCCAGCCCGGAGGAGCCCAGTCCCAGACATGGGTCCTCTGAAGTAGGACGTCATCGCAAACGGGTCGACGGCGAGGATGCGGGCCGGGCATATCGTCGAGAACAAATACTATATGCCCGCAAAAAGTAACATTTTTTAAATGATTGGATTGTGATAACTAAAATTCTATATATATGCAAATTCTAACAATTTGACATTAATCTAATTCATCCAACTAAAACTAATTCTAAAATTTCCTGATTATATAACTAACATTTCTATAACAATTCTAATATTTATATAACTAAAAAACAGAAAAATTGCTAACATTTCTATAAATATTTCTATAACTAAAAAACAGAAAACATTTATAACATTTCTATATAACTAACATTTCTAATATTTATATAACTAAAAAACAGAATAATTTCTAACATTTCTATAACTAAAAAA
>NC_041391.1:14688939-14694622 GCF_002162155.2 Triticum dicoccoides | reverse complement strand
CGGGGACGACGGGGACGGGGACGGCCGGGGCGGCGACATTGACGGGGGCGGCGACGAGGGGCGGGGAAGGCCGGGGTCGGCGACGAGGGGTGGGGGCGGCGATGTCGACGGGGACGGCATCGGTCGGGGCAGGGCGGCACGACGGAGGGAGGAAACAGAGGGAAACTGAATTTTTTTCAAGTGTTGTATATATAGGATGGACCTTTAGTACCGGTTGGAGCCACCAACCGGTACTAAAGGTCTGTTTTGGCCAGGCCAAGCGGCGGGAAGCGCATCCCCTTTAGTACCGGGTGGTGGCTCCAACCGGTACTAAAGACCCCACCTTTAGTACTGGTTGGAGCCACGACCCGGTACTAAAGGGGGTGCGCTGGCTCCAGGCGGTGCACAAGTTTAGTCTCACCTCGCTACCCGAGGGGCTACCGCACTGGTTTATAAGCCCCAGTGAGGTAGCTCTCTCGAGCTCCTCTCCTAAGCAGGCCTACTGGGCCTACCTGTCCTCTTCTGCCCTGTGGGCCTACTGGGCCTTTGTGGGCCTGCATCCTGGCCCAACTAAAGGTTGGGTTCCTAGTCGTATGCAGGCCGTTTTGGCCCAGTAGGCGGGCTTTTTTATTTTCTTAATTTTTTTCGCTTTATTTATTTTTGTTTTATTTATTTTTGAGTTGTTTTTTTGCTGTATTTAGAGTTTCTTTGTGAATATTTTTGCTTTAGGTAAAAAAAATACAAACTTTCTGTTAGTGCTGGTAGTTTTCAAATTTGAATAGTTTAAATTTTGAATTATTTGAAATTTGTGTGAATCACTAGTTTGTGAATAACTTAACTTTGAAAAAAGTTTTTCAGTGATTCTTTTTTCTTATGTTTAATATTAGTGTGTTTTATCATTATATTCAATTTGGTAATGCTTAGGTTATTTAAAAAATGAAATGCCTTTGTAACAGTTCAGTTTTCGTCGGAAACCCGGATATTTCGAAAGAGATTGTTCATTTTGTACACGAAGTGTATCCAGTTTTTGCCGTAACCCTCTCTACTTTTCTGCACATGCTATTTGTATGAAATTATGATACCATGCCAACTTTCAACCTTTTCTGAGTTCATATAAAATGCTTTTCAATTTCAGGGCCATTTAGCTGGAAAAAAAATCAGTAAATGCATGAAAAGAATTTGTTTGCACATAAAATTTCTTCGCGTTTCAAATGCCAAAACACATAATTAACTACCCTAACTATTACAGACATTCCCTCCTGAATGTGAAACACAGAAGAAAGTGATGATAGTGAAGCCGATCACATCCCAGATCTTTGGGTGTGAAACTTTTTCTTCGTGTGTGTCCCTTTGCGCCGTAGCCATGGAAAATCTTCATCATTTAACTGGATGCTCGGGTCAATATTCACTGTGAATGTAGCAATTTCATCAAACTTTTCATAATCTTCTGACATGTCTGTCTTGTCATCCACTTCCACGATGTTTCTTTTTCCTGAAAGAACTATGTGGCGCTTTGGGTCGTCGTATGATCCATTCGCTTCCTTATCTTTCCTTTTTCTCGGCCTGGTAGACATGTCTTTCACATAAAAAACCTGTGCCACATCATTGGCTAGGACGAATGGTTCGTCTGTATACGCAAGATTGTTGAGATCCACTGTTGTCATTCCGTACTGCGGGTCTTCCGTTACCCCGCCTCGTGTCATATTGACCCATTTACACCAAAACAAAGGGACCTTCAAATCACCTGATCCATAGTTAAGTTCCCATATGTCCTCTATGTAACCATAATATGTTTCCTTTCCCGTGTTGGTTGTTGCATCAAAGCGGACACCACTATTTTGGTTGGTGCTCTTCTTATCTTGGGCGATCGTGTAAAATGTATTCCCATTTATCTGGTACCCTTTGAAAGTCATTATATTCAAAGATGGTAACTGGGACAGCGAATACAGGTCATTTTGAATATCGCCATCATTCAGGGCATGTTTCTGCAACCAACCGGCAAAAGTCCTCGTTTGTTTGCGTGTAATCCAGTCGTCAGACTTCTCCTGGTGTTTGGACTGTAGAAAATTCTTGTGTTCCTCCATATACGGAGCCACCAAGGAGGAATTCTGTAGAACTATGTAGTGTGCTTCAGTGAGAGAATGCCCGTCCATACATATTATTTGATGCCCTCCTAGCGTGCCTTTTCCTTCCAGTCTGCCCTTATGCTGTGATTTAGGAACACCAATCGGCTTAAGGTCGGGAATAAAGTCAATACAAAACTCAATGACCTCCTCATTTTCGTGGCCCTTCGAGATGCTTCATTCTGGCCTAGCACGGTTATGAACATATTTCTTCAAGACTCCCATGAACCTTTCAAAGGGGAACATATTGTGTAGAAATACAGGACCCAAAACGTTAATCTCTTCGCAAAGGTGAACTAGGACGAGCTTCATGATGTTGAAGAAGGACGGTGGGAACACCAACTCAAAACTGACAAGACATTGCACCAAATCATTCTGTAACCTTGGTATGATTTCTAGATCGATTACCTTCTGAGAGATTGCATTGAGGAATGCACATAGCTTCACAATGGCTAATCGAACGTTTTCCGGTAGAAGCCCCCTCAATGCAACCGGAAGGAGTTGCGTCATAATCACGTGGCAGTCAAGAGACTTTAGGTTCTGGAACTTTTTCTCTGCCATATTTATTATTCCCTTTATATTCGACGAGAAGCCAGACGGTACCTTCATGCTGAGCAGGCATTCGAAGAAGATTTCCTTCTCTTCTTTGGTAAGAGCGTAGCTGGCCTGACCCTGATGTATGCCGTCTTTTCCGTGCATACGTTGCTGGTCCTCCTGTGCCTCTGGCGTATCTTTTGTCTTCCCATACACGCCCAAAAAGCCAAGCAGGGTCAAGCAAAGATTGAGGGGGAGAAGATGGAATTGGAGTTGCATGTTGCCGATGTCGTCGATGATCACAAGATCAAGAAGGAGAAAATGCGCTTGAAGATTAGAAAGATTAGAAAATATGCCATCGATAGTGAGGCTTGGTATCATTATGCTGTTGGATCAATTATTACCTTAGTTGCGATCTTGATCACATTTGTTGTTGCATTTAAATGCTTTAGCTAGAGAGTTATTTGTTTGTTGCATTTAAGTGTTGTATGAACTTTATGTATGAACTTGTATTAATTTGGTCTATTCGGTGTTGTGTAATGAAGATGAGCCGGCAATGGATGTACGATGACCAATGCTCTCCCCAGTTCGTTGAGGGCGTGCATACTTTTCTGCTTGCGGCTGAGGCAAACAAGCGGGCGGATGGTTTTATGCCTTGTCCATGTGCTGGCTGTAAGAATGGTGGCAATTACTCTACGTCAAGAACCATTCACGTCCACCTGTTTGAGTCCGGTTTCATGCCCCACTATAATGTTGGGACCAAGCACTGAGAAAGAGGGGTTATGATGGAAGACAATGAAGAAGAAGAGGACGACGACAACTATCCTGGCCACGGGTTCCCTGAATACGATGATACAACAATGGGGGAAGAAGCTGAGCCGGTAATGCGGGAAGAAGCTGAGCCGACAATGCGGGAAGAAGCTGAAGAAGAGGCATCAGATGAGCCCGTTGATGATCTAGGTCGGGCCATTGCCGATGCAAAGAGAAACTGCGCAAGTGATTTGGAGAAGAAGAAGTTGCAGCACATGTTAGAGGATCACAAAAAATTGTTGTACCCGAATTGCGTAGGTGACAAGAAAAAGCTGGGCACCACACTGGAATTGCTGCAATGGAAGGCAGAGAATGGTGTATCTGACAAGGGATTTGGAAAGTTGCTGGTAATGATAAAGGATATGCTTCCAAAGGACAATGAATTGCCCGAGAGTACGTACGAAGCAAAGAAGGCTGTCTGCCCTCTAGGGTTAGAGGTGTAGAAGATACATGCATGCCCTAATGATTGCATCCTCTACCGCGGTGAGTATGAGGATTTGAACGCCTGCCTGGTATGTGGTGCATTGCGCTATAAGATCAGCCGCGATGAGCATGGTGATGTCGAGGGCGAGCGCCACAGGAAGAAGATTCCTGCCAAGGTGATGTGGTATTCTCCTATAATACCACGGTTGAAACGTTTGTTCCAAAACAAAGAGCATGCCAAGGCCATGCGATGGCACAGAGAAGACCGTAAGAAAGACGGAAAGTTGAGAGTACCCGCTGACGGGTCGCAGTGGAGAAAAATTGAAAGAAAGTACGGGAAGGAGTTTGCAGATGACGCAAGGAGCGTATGGTTTGGTCTAAGCGCAGATGGCATTAATCCTTTTGGGAAGCAGAGCAGCAACCATAGCACCTGACCTGTGACTCTATGTTTGTATAACCTTCCTCCTTGGTTGTGCATGAAGCGGAAGTTCATTATGATGCCAGTGCTCATCCAAGGTCCTAAACAACCTGGCAACGACATTGATGTGTATCTAAGGCCATTAGTTGAAGAACTCTTACAACTGTGGAATGGAACAGGTGTACGTGCATGGGATGAGCACAAACATGAAGAATTTGACCTAAAGGCATTGCTGTTCGTGACCATCAATGATTGGCCTGCTCTCCGTAACCTTTCAGGACAGACAAACAAGGGATACCACGGATGCACGCACTGTTTGGATGATACCGACAGTATATATTTGAATAGTTGTAAGAAGAATGTGTACCTGGGAGATCGTCAATTTCTTCCGAGCAGGCATCCCGTAAGAAAGAAAGGCAAGCATTTCAAAGATGAGGCGGATCACCGGACGAAGCCTCGCCACCGTACTGGTGCTGATGTACATGATATGGTCAAGGATTTGAAGGTGATATTTGGAAAGGGTACTGGCGGACAATCTGTTCCAAAGGACGCTGACGGACGCGCACCCATGTGGAAGAAGAAATCTATATTTTGGGACCTGCCATATTGGAAAGACCTAGAGGTCCGCTCCGCAATCGACGTGATGCATGTGACGAAGAATCTTTGCGTGACCCTGCTTGGCTTCTTGGGCGTGTATGGGAAGACAAAAGATACACCTGAGGCACGGGAGGACCAGCAACGTATGCATGGAGAAGACGGCATACATCAGGGTCATGCAAGCTACGCTCTTACCAAAGAAGAGAAGGAAATCTTCTTTGAATGCCTGCTCAGTATTAAGGTACCGTCTGGCTTCTCGTCGAATATAAAGGGAATAATAAACATGGCAGAGAAAAAGTTCCAGAACCTAAAGTCTCATGACTGCCACGTGATTATGATGCAATTGCTTCCGGTTGCATTGAGGGGGCTTCTACCGGAAAACGTTCGATTAGCCATTGTGAAGCTATGTGCATTTCTCAATGCAATCTCTTAGAAGGTAATCGATCCAGAAATCATACCAAGGTTACAGAATGATTTGGTGCAATGTCTTGTCAGTTTCGAGTTGGTGTTCCCACCATCCTTCTTCAACATCATGACACACGTCCTAGTTCACCTGTGCCAAGAGATTAACGTTTTGGGTCCTGTATTTCTACACAATATGTTCCCCTTTGAGAGGTTCATGGGAGTCTTAAAGAAATATGTTCATAACCGTGCTAGGCCAGAAGGAAGCATCTCCAAGGGCCATCAAAATGAGGAGGTCATTGAGTTTTGTATTGACTTTATTCCTGACCTTAAGCCGATTGGTGTTCCTGAATCGCCGCATAAGGGCAGACTGGATGGAAAAGGCACGCTAGGAGGG
>NC_041391.1:14680932-14685350 GCF_002162155.2 Triticum dicoccoides | reverse complement strand
CGACGACCGAATTGATGAAATCATGAACTACGATTATGACGATGACGAAGAACATGTTGATCCTGAAACAACAAAGACCGGCGAGGTATATATATTTATATAAGCAGGTATCTGGTGATCATCACATGTTTTAAATGACTTGAAGATATATTAACAAATCGATCTTTGTTCTTTCAGCCATCCGGATCGAGCAAATCTTCAGGCAAAAGGACGAAACGAGGCCCGAACAAAAAGTTGAAGGAGGGCGTAAAGTACAATATCAAGGCAATCAGACCTAGTGGTGAACCATTAGCGCCTAAGAAGATTGCGGACAAGTTTGTTCGTCAGTGCGGAGTTCTTGTGAAGGACCAACTCCCGATCTCCCTTCAAGAATGGAGAGAGCCAGCAAAAGACAAAAGACAAAGAGACAAAGAGGACGCTGCTCCACGTCCAGATGTTACTTTTGTCGACAAGAATCAAAAAGATCTGCTTTGGGATACTCTCATGGAACATTTCACCCTACCAGATCATTTCACAGAAGCAGATGTGCAGAAAGTCAAGGACGCTGCTCTAAGGAAGATGGCGGTTGCATTCAAGAACCACAAGAATCGTGAATGGGACAAGTACGTCAAGGAAGGAAGGAAGACTCCAGTATTCGAGGGAACACTAGAGAACCAACATGCTCATTGGGACGATTTCGTGAAATTCAAGGATTCGGAATTAGCTAAGGAACGGTCGAGAATAAACAAGAAGAATGCCAAAAAAAAAGGATAAGTTCCATAAGCTGGGGCCAGGTGGCTATGTGGTGGCAATGCCTAAGTGGGATAAGTCTGAGAAAGAGATGGAGGATGCAGGTGCCACTCCGGTTACTAAGAGCTGGCCCCCCAGGGTCAGGACTTGGTTCTATGCGCATGGGGGGGAGTTGGACCCGAAGAAAGGCAATGTTTCGACGAGGGCAAGTCTGAAGGGAGCCAACGATGCGATACTTGTTGCAATAGAAGAGGCACGATCGGGGGTGTTCCAGCCCAACAGAGAGAACGACGAGCTTACGCGTGCCCTGGGAAATCCTGAACACCCGGGAAGAACATGAGGCAAGGGCGCTATTCCGTGGTATGAGGGGTTCTCAGACTGGAACACCGACTACAGAACCCGTGCGAGAAAGAAGATTGCGGAGGAGAAGAAGAGGAAGATGGAGGAGGAGCAGAGGAAGCGGGACTATGAACGCCTTCAAGGCCTAGAAGCAAGTCAAGCGGAATTGGTAGTCAAATTCCAGCGGCAGCAGGAGCAGATCGACTCACTTACCTAGCAAAGGGGGTCTCAGCAGCTGCAACAGCTAGCGAATGATCCAGCATTGGATAGCACAGCCCCATCCATGCCGAGAAGCAACGTGGGTTCCGCCCCGGACGATGCAATGCTGGGTAGATACCCCGTGGATGACATCATGGAGAACACTAGCTGCGAGCTACACGTCAAAATGAAGAACATATCCATGAAGGTGGCGGACGCCATTGCTTTTACAAATCCCCCCGAGGAAACCTTCCATTGCAACCCGATTCCAGCGGGCTATGCTCGTGTCTTGGTTGATGAGGTGGTGGACCCATATTCGGAGCTAGAGCTTGACTATCCTGGAGGTGACGACGAGCGCTTTCTCGGAGACGCCAAACATCGTATCATCCTATGGAAAAAGGATTGCATCATCATTCGAAGGCCACCGACACCGCGTCAGCCGACTCCTCGTCGAAGTCCGCCACTGAGTCAGCAGTCTCCCGCTCCTGCAAGTCCACCAAGTCCGGCAAAGTGTCAGGCCACTCCTCCTCCAAGTCCGGCAAAGTGTCAGGCCACTCCTCCTCCTCCAAGTCCGCCACAGCGTCAGACATCCACTCCTCCTCCAAGTCCGGCACAACCTTAGGCCACTCCTCCTCCAAGTCCGGCACAGCTTCAGGCGGCCACTCCTCCTCGTCCAACTCAGCCCCGTCAGCCGTCTCCACCGCCTCAGCAATCACAGAAGAGACACCCCGCAGCTATGGTGCGTAGCGGTACGAGTCGAGGTAGTACAGGAAGTACAGGCGGAGGCAAGCGATATAAATATGGTCCAAGCCTCACGCCTCTTCCGCAGAGGGCTTATGACAGGTCCGAGGAGGAAATCGCAGCCATATCAAAGTCCGAGGTGGAAGCCCATTTTGCACCGAAACCGCCACCGCCGCCAAGGGAGAAAGTGCCTGAGGAAACGATTGACCACTTCATTCGTATGGCTCAACCACCAGCTCCCGAGCCTGTTGACACAGACTATGAGCGCCACATCAGGAAGTTAAATCGAGCACGTGTACGTAAGGAGGCGAGCTCGGGATCGAGCAAACAAGAAGCAGCTGTCAAAAAATGGGGGAAAACAATTCCCCAGCTGGGAGAACAGGCGGCGCAATCGATCCCCTCGCTTGTTGTGCCAACAACACGTGACAGTACGCGCACCCAATATTATTGTGGGCAAACAGTTTACGTTCCTGAGGTGGGCAATGTGGTAATAACGGAGGAGCATATAATGCAGGCTGAAGTTCTCAAAATCATTGTTGGACAACTCCTCGAGATCGAGCCCATGCCTGTGCTTAGAGAGGATGAAATAAAACGGAAATATGTCCGGGGCCAACCTTTGGTCGAGCCAGACAAGGTCAAGAACCTCCCAACGAGAATGTATGAATTGCATCAATGGTACATGAACATTACTAAGATTTCCGATCGATTGTCCCTCATGGTGAATGTCAAGGAGGATCATTACTACCATGAGAAAGCTGTGTCCGTTGAGTATTCTGAACTGTTTCAGTTATACAATCAAGACGCACTCGACAAATCTATCGTCAGTTGCTATTGTCTGTAAGTGATTTCTTTCTGTAATTTAAGTCTCAAGCTAGTTGTAGTGATCCTTATCATTACCTGTAATTATCCTCACTATATTATTTTCTGTGGTATTATATGCAGTATGAAGATGTATGAAATGAGAAAAGGTGGACGCTATGGCATTGGGTTCATTGACCCAAACACCGTTAATGAATACACATGGAAAATAGATGAACGTCATCAAAAGGCCGTAGAGGACAGCATGCTAGAGTTCTTGAAGTGCCTCAAATACAATGAAGATATACTACTTCCTTACAACTTCCAGTGAGTCACACTGTCTTGTACTACAAATTCTCTGTTTTTGCCTACTAGCTAGCTACATGTTTTTGCTTACATATGCCCGCTTAATTAAGACATGCAAACGTGTGTGCATGCAGATATCACTGGGTCTTGTGTATCATTAAAGTTGACGCCGAAACAGTTGAAATACTGGACTCACTACTCAAAAAAAAAACTGACTATAACATCTTGTTTGGGATAGTCAACAGGTAATTTCAATCATTATTAACTATATATCTCGGCCTATTTAGTTCGTCATTTCATGATATGAACCATTTAATAACCCCTTTATTCATTTTCTTTTTTGGCGGGCAGGGCTTGGGCAAGGTTCATCAGGGTTACGGACGGCGAATGGAAAGAAAGGCTTAAATGGGGAAGACCCAAGGTAAGTAATTAAGTAGTACTAGCTAGCTAGCTAGCTGCCATCTCTTTAATTATCATGCTTGATTAATTATTATCTGATCAAATTCCATTCTCGTAAAGGCCCTGAAGCAGGCGCAGGGGACTGATCTGTGTGCATTCTGCGTTTGCGAGAACATTCACATGATGGCGTCCGAAAGGAGCAGATCTCAAAGACAGGAATGGGTACGCTTGTCAAAACACTATTCACAATTTTTACACCATTATTGATATCTAGTCACACAACTAATACACATGCATATTGATCTCCTTCTTAACAGTTCAGAGAGGTGCGGGCAAAGCTCCTAGAAACGGAGCGCGTAGAAGCACTTCAAGAGGAAATAGCGGGATTTTTGCTCGACCAGGTCATAAATCCGAAGGGAGAATACTATTACCCGCTACCGCCCCAATGAAAACCACTTCCAATTGTCATCGTGCTCCGAAGGCACCAATTAGGCTATAATGCCACTGGCTCCGAAGGCAACATGCATATGTAGGAGAAATTGTATATAGCTATACATGTGTGTATGTGTGAATTAATTAATATGATGGTTTGTGAGACATTGATGATATATATATGCATGATTGGTTCTACTAGAAATTCTATATATATATATATATATATATATATATATATGCATAACGTGTACAATGTGTAGTATCGTAAAATACCAGCAAACGAAAAAGAATTAAAATGGAAACACAAAATTAAATGAAAAAGAAATCATAAAACTAAAACCCCCCAAATCTTATAGTACCGGTTGGTCTTACCAACCGGTACTAAAGGACTCCAGGCCCCTGGAGCTGGCTCGTGCCACGTGGTTTCCCTTTAGCACTGGTTCGTGCTGAACCGGTACTAAAGGGGGGGGGGG
>NC_041391.1:14642657-14659488 GCF_002162155.2 Triticum dicoccoides | reverse complement strand
ATTTGAGATTATATCTATTATTCTAGATGAAGTATTCGAGATTATATCTATTATTCGAGACGATGTAATTTGAATACTAAATTGTTTTATATTTCTTTTGAATTAGTTAAATAAAAGCTATGGCAGACAATACCGACAGAGAGGGAGAACAGACCATGTTCGATATGATACGCGGGCCAAATGATGATCAGAATGAAGAAGATTATGACGGCTCCGAATTTCTAAACAACACCGGAGAGGGTGATATGATATTCGATCGCGACGACCGAATTGATGAAATCATGAACTACGATTATGACGATGACGAAGAACATGTTGATCCTGAAACAACAAAGACCGGCGAGGTATATATATTTATATAAGCAGGTATCTGGTGATCATCACATGTTTTAAATGACTTGAAGATATATTAACAAATCGATCTTTGTTCTTTCAGCCATCCGGATCGAGCAAATCTTCAGGCAAAAGGACGAAACGAGGCCCGAACAAAAAGTTGAAGGAGGGCGTAAAGTACAATATCAAGGCAATCAGACCTAGTGGTGAACCATTAGCGCCTAAGAAGATTGCGGACAAGTTTGTTCGTCAGTGCGGAGTTCTTGTGAAGGACCAACTCCCGATCTCCCTTCAAGAATGGAGAGAGCCAGCAAAAGACAAAAGACAAAGAGACAAAGAGGACGCTGCTCCACGTCCAGATGTTACTTTTGTTGACAAGAATCAAAAAGATCTGCTTTGGGATACTCTCATGGAACATTTCACCCTACCAGATCATTTCACAGAAGCAGATGTGCAGAAAGTCAAGGACGCTGCTCTTAGGAAGATGGCGGTTGCATTCAAGAACCACAAGAATCGTGAATGGGACAAGTACGTCAAGGAAGGAAGGAAGACTCCAGTATTCGAGGGAACACTAGAGAACCAACATGCTCATTGGGACGATTTCGTGAAATTCAAGGATTCGGAATTAGCTAAGGAACGGTCGAGAATAAACAAGAAGAATGCCAAAAAAAAGGATAAGTTCCATAAGCTGGGGCCAGGTGGCTATGTGGTGGCAATGCCTAAGTGGGATAAGTCTGAGAAAGAGATGGAGGATGCAGGTGCCACTCCGGTTACTAAGAGCTGGCCCCCCAGGGTCAGGACTTGGTTCTATGCGCATGGGGGGGAGTTGGACCCGAAGAAAGGCAATGTTTCGACGAGGGCAAGTCTGAAGGGAGCCAACGATGCGATACTTGTTGCAATAGAAGAGGCACGATCGGGGGTGTTCCAGCCCAACAGAGAGAACGACGAGCTTACGCGTGCCCTGGGAAATCCTGAACACCCGGGAAGAACATGAGGCAAGGGCGCTATTCCGTGGTATGAGGGGTTCTCAGACTGGAACACCGACTACAGAACCCGTGCGAGAAAGAAGATTGCGGAGGAGAAGAAGAGGAAGATGGAGGAGGAGCAGAGGAAGCGGGACTATGAACGCCTTCAAGGCCTAGAAGCAAGTCAAGCGGAATTGGTAGTCAAATTCCAGCGGCAGCAGGAGCAGATCGACTCACTTACCCAGCAAAGGGTGTTCGATGGAATGTCTGAGGCATACTACTTAAGCTTTCTCCTCTCCAAACTTCATTTTCCTCAATATTTGTCTAGGTTTAGCGGTCCGTCACGTCCCGTCCCCGTCTTCACCGCCGTCGATCGCCCGCAGCGATCTCGTCGCCGGCACCACCGTGGTGAGCCTCTTGTTCTTATCTTCTTTCTGAAAGGAAAAAAAATTCTTACTTGTATGTTTATATAGATACTTGTATAACTTTTTTACTTTTATTATTGCATCTTATATAGTGCGATGGTTTTGGTATCCGCCCTCGTCGGTCCTTGTCCCGTCTATGATTCGGATGTGGTATATATTATCTTTACATAACTATTGTTTCATCTATTGTTTATGAAAATTATGCCGACCAACGTGACATAGATTTTATTTGTCTAGGAGGTTGTTGAACTGGAAATTCCAACCGACCCTATTGTCGAGAGGTTAAATTTAGTTGAAGAAGAAAACAATTTGTTGAAGGAAAAAAATAGAAAAATTGAGGAGGAGAAGATGATATTGGAGTTGCATGTTGCGGATGTCGTCGATGATCACAAGATCAAGATGGATGCAATGCACTTGAAGATTAGAAAGATTAGAAAATATACCATTCATACCGAGGCTTGGTATCATTATGCCGTTGGATCAGTTGTTATATTGGTTGCGATTATGGTCGCATTTGTTTTCGCATTGAAATGTTTTACATAGTTTCAGTGTATAGTTTAATTAATTTAGATGCTCTGCAGAGCTTTATGTTGTTAGATGAGAACTATGTATGTACTTTGGTTTTAATCATTGTTGAGGAAATCGTTAACTGATAGCTGCTCGGTAGGCTGGTGAGTAGGGGATTAATCGGCTAATCGGCAAATTAATCGGCCATTTACTCAATTAATCGGATGATTTATCGGTTCATAGGCTACTCGGTGACCCTACGACTAGGGATTAATCGGCAAGTTAACTGGTTAATCGGATGAATTCTTGAACATGGGTTTTAATGTGATGATGAACTTCTATTAATTTGGTCACTTAATTATCTATTCATGATGTTCTGTAATGATTTTTGACATACTTAACTATATATAATGCACGCAGATGAACCGGCAATGGATGTACGGTTCAAGACACACCTCCGAGTACATTAAGGGCGTGCATGAATTTCTCGAAGTGGCTGAGGCAAACAAGCAGAATGGTTTTATGTGTTGTCCATGCCCTATATGTGGGAATACGAAGTCTTACTCTGACCGGAAAATCCTTCACACCCACCTGCTTTACAAGGGTTTCATGCCACACTATAATGTTTGGACAAGGCACGAAGAAATAGGGGTTATGATGGAAGACGGCGAAGAAGAAAAGTACGATGACAACTATGTGCCCCCTGAATACGGTGATGCTACTGAAGATCAAGAGGAACCAGACGATGTGCACGATGATGCTGCAACAGGCGAAGCTGCTGAAGATCAAGAGGAACCAGACGATATGCCCGATGATGATGATCTCCGCCGGGTCATTGTCGATGCAAGGACGCAATGCGAAAGTCAAAAGGAGAAGCTGAAGTTCGATCGCATGTTAGAGGACCACAAAAAAGGGTTGTACCCCAATTGCGAAGATGGCAACACAAAGCTCGGTACCGTACTGGAATTGCTGCAGTGGAAGGCAGAGAATGTTGTGCCTGACAAAGGATTTGAGAAGCTACTGAAAATATTGAAGAAGAAGCTTCCAAAGGATAACGAATTGTCCGACAGTACATACGCAGCAAAGAAGGTCGTATGCCCTCTAGGATTGGAGGTGCAGAAGATGCATGCATGCCTTAATGACTGCATCCTCTACCGCGGTGAGTACAAGGATCTGAACGCATGCCCGGTATGCGGTGCATTACGGTGTAAGATCAGACGAGATGACCCTGGTGATGTTGACGGCGAGCCCCCCAGGAAGAGGGTTCCTGCGAAGGTGATGTGGTATGCTCCTATAATACCACGGTTGAAATGTCTGTTCAGAAACGGAGAGCATGCCAAGTTGATGCGATGGCACAGTGAGGACCGTAAGAAAGACGGGAAGTTGAGAGCACCCGCCGACGGGTCACAGTGGAGAAAAATCGAGAGAAAGTACTGGGATGAGTTTGCAAGTGACCCAAGGAACGTATGGTTTGCTTTAAGTGAGGATGGCATTAATCCTTTCGGGGAGCAGAGCAGCAATCACAGCACCTGGCCCATGACTCTATGTATGTATAACCTTCCTCCTTGGATGTGCATGAAGCGGAAGTTCATTATGATGCCAGTTCTCATCCCAGCCCCTAAGCAACCCGGCAACGACATTGATGTGTACCTAAGGCCATTAGTTGAAGAACTTTTACAACTGTGGAATGGAAACGGGGTACGTACGTGGGATGAGCACAAACAGGAGGAATTTCACCTAAAGGCGTTGCTGTTCGTGACCATCAACGATTGGCCCGCCCTCAGTAACCTTTCAGGACAGACAAACAAGGGATACCACGCATGCACGCACTGTTTACTTGACACCGATAGTATATACCTGGCAAGCTGCAGGAAGAATGTGTACCTGAGCCATCGTCGATTTCTTCCGACCAACCATCAATGTCGAAAGAAAGGCAAGCATTTCAAAGGCGAGGCAGATCACCGGAGGAAGCCCGCCATGCGTACCGGTGATCACGTACTTGCTATGGTCAATGATTTACACGTAATCTTTGGAAAGGGTCCCGGTGGACTAGCTGTTCCAAGTGATGCTGGGGGACACGCACCCATGTGGAAGAAGAAATCTATATTTCGGGACCTACCCTACTGGAAAGACCTAGAGGTCCGCTCTTCGATTGACGTGATGCACGCGACGAAGAACCTTTGCGTGAACCTGCTAGGCTTCTTGGGCGTGTATGGGAAGACGAAAGATACAGCTGAGGCACGGGAGGACCTGCAACGTTCGCACGAAAAAGACGGCATGCCTCCAAAGCAGTATGAAGGTCCTGCCAGCTATGCTCTTACCAAAGAAGAGAAGGAAATCTTTTTTGAATGCCTGCTTAGTATGAAGGTCCCGAATGGCTTCTCGTCGAATATAAAAGGAATAATAAATATGTCAGAGAAAAAGTTTCAGAAACTAAAGTCTCATGACTGCCACGTGATTATGATGCAACTGCTTCCGGTTGCATTGAGGGGGCTTCTACCGGAAAACGTCCGATTAGCCATTGTGAAGCTATGTGCATTCCTCAATACAATCTCTCAGAAGGTGATCAATCCAGAAATCGTACCAAGGCTAAGGAGTGATGTGGTGCAATGTCTTGTCAGTTTCGAGCTGGTGTTGCCACCATCCTTCTTCAATATCATGACGCACGTCCTAGTTCATCTAGTTGACGAGATTGTCATTCTGGGCCCCGTATTTCTACACAATATGTACCCCTTTGAGAGGTTCATGGGAGTCCTAAAGAAATATGTCCGTAACCGCGCTAGGCCAGAAGGAAGCATCTCCATGGGCCATCAAACAGAGGATGTCATCGGGTTTTGTGTTGACTTCATTCCTGGCCTTAAGAAGATAGGTCTCCCTAAATCGCGGTATGAGGGGAGACTGACTAGAAAAGGCACGCTTGGAAGGGACTCAATAATATGCAGGGACGGATATTCTTGGTCTCAAGCACACTACACAGTTCTACAGAACTCTACCTTGGTGACCCCGTATGTCGATGAACACAAGAACAGTCTGCGCTCCAAACACCCGGAGCAGTGCGACGACTGGATTACATGTGAACACATCAAGACTTTCAGCAGTTGGTTGGAAGCACGTATCAGAGGTGACAACACTGTTTGTGATGAGCTGTACTTGTTGTCCAGGGGACCATCTTTGACTGTATTGATTTGGAAAGGATACGAGATAAACGGGAATACATTTTACACGATTGACCAAGATCAAAAGAGCACCAACCAAAACAGCGGTGTCCGCTTTGATGCAACTACCGAGAGGGGAAAGGACACATATTATGGTTACATAGTGGACATATGGGAACTTGACTACGGACATGATTTTAAGGTCCCTTTGTTTAAGTGCAAATGGGTCAATCTGTCAGGAGGCGGGGTACAGGTAGACCCACAGTACGGAATGACAACAGTGGATCTGAAAAATCTTGGGTACACTGACGAACCATTCGTCCTAGCCAATGATGTGGCACAGGTTATCTATGTGAAGGACATGTCTACCAGACCGAGAAAGAGAAAAGATAAGGAAGCGAATACATCATACGATGAGCCAAAGCGCCACATAGTTCTTTCAGGAAAAAGGGACATCGTGGGAGTGGAGGACTAGACAGACATGTCTGAAGATTATGAAAAGTTTCATTCCTCCCTTCAAAGTCAAGGTTGACCCCAGCATCCTGATAAACGATGAAGATTATTCATGGTTACGGCGCAATAAGCAAATGACACAAGCTAAGAAAAAGTGAAGACTTTCTCCCGCAACTATTATGATGATACCATGCCAACTTTGTAACTGACGAGTATGATACCATTGTCCGTTTTATACATGCACATGCTATGTGGGTCAATTTATGATACCATGCCAACTTTCAACTTTTTCATAGTTCATTTGAAATGCTTTAATGTCTTATGGTTCGGCCCTCGTAATAATTAAAAATAGCAACAATAAGTATTTTGTTGTAAGTAGAAACAAAATAAAATAAATAAAGCAAGAAAGAAAACAGAAAAACAAAAAAAGTGTTTTCAAATTTGAAAACTAATGGCACTAACAGAAAGTTTATAATTTTCCTAAAACTAAAAGCAAAAAGAAATGAAAAATAAAGCAAAAAACAAAAGAAAATAAATAATGCAGAAAACAAAACAAAAAACAATTAAAAATAGCAACAATAAGTATTTTGTTGTAAGTACAAACAAAATAAAATAAATAAAGCAAGAAAGAAAACAAAAAAACAAAAAAAGTGTTTTCAAATTTGAAAACTAATGGCACTAACAGAAAGTTTATAATTTTTCCAGAACTAAAAGCAAAAAGAAATAAAAAATAAAGCAAAAAACAAAAGAAAATAAATAATGCAGAAAACAAAACAAAAAAACTAGAAAATAATTAAAAATAGCAACAATAAGTATTTTGTTGTAAGTAGAAACAGAATAAAATAAATAAAGCAAGAAAGAAGACAAAACAAATTGCCTCCTACTGGGCCTCCACGGCCTGAATACGACTAGAAACCCTACCATGGGCCAGGATTCAGGCCCGCAGTAGGCCCAGCAGGCCCATCAGGAAAAGCAGTAGCATATAGGCCCGCAAGCCTACGGTGGAGAGG
This sequence comes from Triticum dicoccoides, assembly GCF_002162155.2. Lineage (NCBI taxonomy): Eukaryota > Viridiplantae > Streptophyta > Magnoliopsida > Poales > Poaceae > Triticum > Triticum dicoccoides. Next base: position 14,652,640 of record NC_041391.1, on the reverse strand, counting down.
AGCTCGAGAGGGGTGCGGCAGTGGGGCTTATAAACCACTGCGCGCCCCTCTCAACTAGCGAGGTGGGACTAAACTTTGGCCCCGACGCGGGCAGCACAGGGCCCTTTGGTCCCGGTTGGTGGCACCAACCGGGACTAAAGGGGGGGGCATTAGTCCCGGTTGGTGCCACCAACCGGGAGCAAAGGTCGCCGCTTCCCGCCCGTTGGGCTGCTGAAAAGAGGCCTTTGGTCCCGGTTAGTGGTACCAACCGGGACTAAAGGGGGCATTAGTCCCGGTTGGAGTCACGAACCGGGACCAATGCCCTTGGTATATATACAACACTTAGGAAAATTTGACGAACACATCGCCAGTTGCCGCCCGACGACGCCGCCAGGCTGCCCAGATCGACGCCGTCCGCTGCCCCGACGCCGCCCGCTGCCCAGACGCCGTCCGCGCGCCCCCGATGCCGCCCGCTGTCTGACCCGCCGACGCCGTCGTCGCCCGCGCCCGTCGTCGCCGTCACCCGCGCCCGTCGTCGCCATCACCGTCGCCGTCGTCGCCGGCCACGCCCCTGCCCCGGCCTGCCGTACGTGGTTGTCGCCGACGCCCTCGCCGCCGCCGCCGTCGCCCTCGCCGGCCGCCCCCGTTGTGAGTCGCCGCCGTCGAGGCTCTGTGTTCAGTGCTTTTTTTTCATACATACATGTGTATTTTTTTGTTCATTGCTTTTTTTTCATATATATAATTAATGTATATATGTATGTGGTATAGCTATATGATGAATCGATGTGGCTATATGTATGTATGAATATAATGTTCATATCATTTTTTGTTTATATATGTTTTTTCATATATGTATTAATTTTTTATTTAGGTTGTTAGTAGATATCGATTTTAGGTTTGTGAATTTTAATTAGGTTAGTGTAGAGGAAAAAGTAAAATAAGGAAAAGGAGGAAAAGAGGAAGAAGGAAGAAGGAAGAAGAAGAAGAAAAAGAATGAGAGGAAAAAGGAAAATAAGAAGAGGAAGAAAAGAGAAGAAGAGGAGAGGAAAAGAAGAGGAGAAATAAATAAGAAGAAGAAAAAAGAAGAAAAAGAAGAGGAGAAGAAGAGAGAATAGAATTTTTTTTCTATTTTTTCTTCTTGTCCTCTATTCCTTTCTTCTTCTTCTTCCTTCTCTTCCTTCTTCCTCTTTTTTTCCTTTTCCTTAATTATTTTCCTTTCTCGAGGGAGAAGAAGAAAAAGAAGAGGAGAAGAAGAAAGAAAGGAATAGAGGAGAAATAAATAAGAAGAACAAAAAAGAAGAAAAGGAAGAGGAGAAGAAGAAAGGAATAGAGGAGAAGAAGAAAAAAATAGAAAAATTCTATTTTTTCTTCTTCTCCTTTATTCCTTTCTTCTTCTCCTCTTTTTTCTTCTTCTTTTTTTTCTTCGATCTTCTCCTCTATTCCTTTCTTCTTCTCCTCTTTTTATCTCTTCTTTGTTTTCTTATGTTTTATCGGGTTTGTCGCCATCAGGCTGCTCGCCTTCGCCCTCGCCGCCCCCTCGAGATAACGTCGACATGAGGGGCGGTCGATATATATACCCCCTCTCGACCGTGATAACCTATACAATGGCAGCACCCCCCTTGGCCCTCTCGCTCGACCAAAACTCTCGAGGCCACCCAAATTTACCAAGTTAAAAGAGTGTTATCGTCGAGGCCACCCCAAACCCTTGAAGCGTTGTGTCGAGGCGATCCCAAACCCTAGAGAAGCAGCGTCGAGGCCACTAACATGATTCCTTATTGTGATTAGCTAGCTAGTTCTATGTTTTCCACTAATATATATCCATCTGTACCATGCTTTTGAATAATAATTGACATGTTGTAAATATTTGCAGAAACTATGGAGCACTACCGAGACGAAGCAACAGAAGCGATGTTGGGGGAGATGATCGCAGAAGGAATTGATGTTGTTGCGTCATTTTTCATCGACGTCGTTGGTGAGGAAGGACTGGGTGAAGAAGAGGGCTATGTTCATGATGGCTCCGGCCCATTAATGCCGGTACAAGAAGAGGGCTATGTTCATGATGGCTCCGGTGATGACCCAATGGAGGTACAAGAAGGAGACCGTGCTGACTGCTCCGGTGACCGAACCGAGTCCGGCCAGGTATATATATATTAGTTAAGCCCGTGCTGACTAGTTAATTGATGCATTCATTGTTTTGGTATATGTACACATATTAATTACTCTCGTCTTTCTTCCTTTTAATTTCTAGCCCTCCGGATCGAGCACAACTTCGGTAAGGAGACGAGACCAGAAGAAAAAGTTGAGCTCGGATGAAAGGTTTGAGATCATAGAAATCGCGCCCGACGGCGAACCGATTGAACCCATCCGGACAAAGAACGCATTTTCTGTTCAGTGCGGGGTTCTTGTTAGGGACAAGATCCCGATCAGCATCCAGCAATGGTATAAGCCTAAGGACGACCCTGAGGTGTCTTATGTCAATGATATGTAGAAAGAAGATCTTTGGACTCAGCTGAAGGCAAATTTCACCCTACCGCCAGAGGAGGATCTGGAGAAGCCAGTTAAAGAGCAATTAATCAAGTCTTGTGCTCTTAAGAAGATGGCAACCCTATTCAGGAGGTGGAGGAAAGAGTTGAACCATTTTGTCGAAAAAAAGACACCAGAATTCATTGGCAAATATGAGAAGATCAAAGATCACTGGCCCGCATTTGTGGCCCACAAGACATCGGAAAAGAGTAAGAAGATGTCGGCGACGAACAAGCAAAATGCTGCGAAGAAGAAGCTTCACCATCGTACGGGGTCAGGTGGCTACCTCAAAGCCCGGCCTAAGTGGTCCAAGGCTGAGAATGATCTGCTTGAAAAAGGGATCGAACCAGAGACAATGAGATGGCCAGACCGTTGCCGGACTTGGTTCTTCGGGGCTGGCGGAACCTTGGACCCTGTATCAGGGATGTGCTGTTGGACAGACGAGCAACTGGAAATACCAGTCAAGAACCTTCGGAAGTATATCAATGCAGCGCAGAAAGGGACGTTCGTACCAGACAGGGAGAAGGACGAGCTCACAATGGCCCTCGGGAATCCTGAGCACCCTGGACGGACACGAGGCACGCCAGGCTCCATTTCGTGGAAGGTTGGTTTTCCGGACGCAGGGGGTTACAAAACCCACGAGAGGAGGAAGAAACTGGAGCAGGGCCAACTGCAGGCGCTGCACGAAAGGGTAATGGGGCTAGAGGAACGAGAAGAGGAACGAGAAGCAGCAGATCGCAGCAAACGACCTGCCGAAGCTTCCCCCGAAGCTACCCCGCCATCTCAGCGGAGAAGCAGCATGGCTTCCACCGAGCTGCTTTAGCCGGAGCATGTCTTGACGGCTCCTGCCAGCTATCCCGTGGATGCTATCACGGAGTCTCAACATTGCCACATTATGGCGCGATGGATGAATTTGAAGGTCAAGGCGGCTGTTGGCTCTGTTTATCCTAGTGGATCCAGAGCAACTTATCACTGCTGGCCGATTCCATAAGGATATGCTAAGGTGATGGTGGATGAAATAACGGAGGGATTTGAGGACCTCGTGCTTGACCACCCTACCGGTGAAGGGGAGATTAGGCTGGGTTCTGCTCTGAAGACTCCATGCCTATGACGGAAGGAGCTCATCAACCTTCCGAACTGGCCGCCTCCGCCTCCTCCTCCTCCTTCGGTGAGTCAGGGCACTCCGCCTCCTCCACCGCCTCCTCCTCCGGCGAGTGACGATCAGGGCACGTGTGGCGGCACTCCGCCTCCTTCTCCGGCGCGTGGCAGCACTCCGCCTCCTTCTTCGCCTGCGCCGGCGCTCCCGAGCAGCCAGTAGCCTCCTCCTTCTCCGCCTTGCCAGCAAGGGCGGAAGAGACCCGCCGCCGCCCCGGCTGCTCCGGCGCGTCGTACTCCTTCTCTCCGCCTCGTAAGCAAGCACGAAAGAAGACAGATGCCGTAGCCGCTCCGTCTGCTCCGGCGTCTAGCAGCACAACCAGAGGCGGGAGGCAATACAGATACGGTCCACCTCTCAAGCCTCTAGAGAAGTTACCATACGAGAGGACCAAGGAGGAAAATGATAGGATTGTGCGGACCCACGTGAAGGAGTTCTTTGAAGGGGTGAAAGCAAAGAGACATCCACCTCCGGAGGAGAAGGTAGATCCGATGAAAGCAAAGCGCACTATCGATGCCCTGAGGAAACCACCAAAGTCTCCACCGAGAACTAACTTTGAGCGCATTACTGAACAGACATATCTCCAAGCCCGGCGGTCGGGAACTACTGTCAGTGCTAAAAGGTCAAAAGAACGAGCAAAGGGGAAAAATTGCCCAGCTCGGCAAACAAGCACAGCAATCGTGCCCCTCGCTCAATGTGTCTAATGCTCCGGGGACGGTGGCCGGTTATGGCAATCTTGAAGATTACCTGCCTGACGATGCACTTCCTGATTTCTTGGAGGTGGACGAACACAGATACGAGTACGGGAAGCCTCTCATCAAAGATGAAAAATCTCTGACAACAATGATGCGAAGATTCCATAATTGGTACATGGAAACCTGCAGAGAGTCTGAGGGTACGAATGCTTTGTATCTGAATATTAAAGAGGAGCACGACCTCGTTGCAAATGATCTGTTGACTGTTCCATTTGATGAGTTCTTCGCGTTCTTCAATCAAAAGGCCCTCGATAAACTAATGGTCTTTTGCTACTGTCTGTAAGTACTATTTCTGTCATTAAGTCTCTATATATAGCTCGGCTCTTTCATTTCATGTATTTATAATTAATTATCCTCAATATATTATGGAGATTGAAGATCGTCGAGTGCAAAAAACAAGAAATTTATGATATTGGGTTCATTAACACAAATATCATAGATGAATTTCTGGTTAAAAAGGACATCAAAGAGGCCGAGGACAACGTGGTACAATCGTTGATCAAAAATCAAAACAAAGATACCATACTCTTTCCTTACAACGGCAAGTGAGTGTTACTGTCGTGTGCATATTCGGTTTCCCTTATTACTCGAGCGAGATTATAGTAATGTAATTGATGAGTTATGCATGCGTGCGCAGGTACCACTATATTCTTCTGGAGATTAAGCTTGAGCGTGGACTAGTAACCGTCTTAGACTCGATACGGAAAAATCCCAAATCCTATGCGGACATGACTGAAATGCTCAGCAAGTAAGTTCAATCGATCATTATCGCACCATATCGGCAACTTTTTGTTCATTTCCTGATATCTCAAGTAATAATAATTTTTTTTGTCTTGCAGGGTTTGGAAACAGTTCACCACACAAGCTCCGGGACTGCCGAAGGAGCTGCGATATACATACCCGAAAGTAAGTACTACTGGCTAGCTAGTTGCGCGCATCTCCCGTTGATTCTATAGCTATACTTTCATCAATGCCATTTATAATGCTTCATTATCAGTTTGATTGACCTCTATTTCTCGTAAAGTGCTTGTGGCAGGAAGAAGGGAATGATTTCTGCGGATACTACGTGTGCGAGTTCATCCACAACGCGACTTTGAAAAACAAGTGGGGCTACTCTCAAAGACAATATGAAGTGTGTAAGCAATAATATTCACAATTTCATTTTATTACACCATCATTTCTGTTGAGTTTCATTCATATATATGTATTAGTTAACCCCCTTCTTCAAATTAGACGTGGCAGATGCGGAATGAACTCCTAGAACCAGATCGCATGAAAGCAATTCAAGAGGAATTGGCGGGATTCTTTCTTGACCACGTCATCAATAAAGCTTTCAATTGCTAGGGGATTGTAATTAAGAGATCGTATACATATTGTACATGTACGTAGCCAGTAGCGTCAGATACATGATATACGAAAACTTGTTGTTCGACCAATCTCTCGGAGAAGGAGAGGTCGATCGATCACTTCTCTCGGTATGCATGACGAACTTCTGTACTGAATGGTTCTCTCAATCACTTATGTATATATAGTACATAGCGTCGACCAAGCACGGACATAAGAGAGGACACTTCTCTCTATTAATTAGCTAGCTAACACAATATATGAAACACCTAAATTAACCCCCCAAAACCCCAACCCCCCCCCCCTCCTTTCAAAAAAAAACAAAAACCCCAGCCACTGGAATGCTGACGCGTGGATGCCTTTTGGTCCCGGTTGGAGCCACCAACCGGGACCAAAGGCCCCCTGACTGGGCTCGGCGCACAGGGCCACGTGGAGGAACATTGGTCCCGGTTCGTGTTTGAACCGAGACTAATGGGTGGAGGTATTAGTAACAACCCATTAGTCCCGGTTCATGTACCGGGACTAAAGGCCCTTACGAACCGGGACTATTAGGTGTTTTTCTACTAGTGGAGGCACCTTATCCACGTATGCAAGATTAATTTGGCCTTTAGATTTTAAAATTGATGGCCAAGATCTAATTAGTCTTATTTACTAATTGGAGGCACCTTTTAAGCCTCCATGTTAATCCACATATGCAAGATTAATTTGGCCTTTAGATTTTAAAATTGATGGCCAAGATCTAATTAGCAGGATAACAAAAATTCATATGTACGTAAACGGATTGGACCTACACGTATACAGAAGTAAGAAAATAAGCACCACCTCTTCAAGGGATTAAACCTACACGTAGTAAAAAAAAAAGGTGACGTGCACACAGGAAAAAGACCTCTCATCACGTACATGTAAAATATAAACTCAAAGTTCAAAAAAAAATGACACTTCATACAAAATAGTAGTACTTAATCTGCACCACCTACGTTCAGAAAAACAGAGTCCGGTGTTAAAAAAACAAATAGAGCCCGGAGCACCAACGTCTAATCTAAGATTTAAAGAATCAACCTGCAAACGGAAATAAATAGACACACTTTTTTTGGACAAAAAAACGGACACACGTACAACCAATACTCTTCATACACCACATAAGTAACACACCCCATTTCCCAATTCCCAAGAAAACAAAAATACGTGCATGTCTGCTCAAAGAAATAAAAGTTACAAGGAGTCCCAAAGCATACCCTCAAAAGAAAAATTGAGTCCTAAAGCGTCACGTTAAAGAATAAGTGAAAAAACAGTCTTCGGCACATGCATTAAAAAATAGTCAGGAAAACCCACGTCCAAGATGTCAAATGGAGAAAAAGGATTTTTCTTTAGAAAAAAAAGTGACAGTCACGTACAACCAAATATTCTTTGTACATAACATATAAGAGAAACCACATGTCACAATTCCGGAAGAAAACAAAACCGCGTACATGGCGGCTCAAAGAAAATAAGATGATCCATACAAATATGGAGTCATTGACCTTGACGTCAAAAAATGAGTCTATGCCTGATATAATTAAAAGGAAATTTCAAGCCCGCTGTAAAAAATAAGATAAGCAACGATATAATAAATCTGACATGAACATACAAAAGTCTCTCCTTAATGGCTTACAGGTATCACCACCGCTAAGGTCACTAATTCAATATTTGAAATCTCCTAATTGTACTACTGGTAGGAACATTTGCACAAATTCCCACACATCAAAAATAATTTTCGAACCTAAACATATTAAAAAATATCAATTGAAGGAATATCATTAATTTCTTCTAAAAGGGGTTGGCACGCAGACTGTTGTGTATTTCAAACAGGGATAGTTCACGGTTTAATTTGATGCTAGGATACATTTTTAGTTCCCACAATGAAAAAAGAGCACGCATTGCAATTTCCACAAAATCCAAAACCACTTGCACATCCTTCTGAACAAGTAAAATGGCATACAAATAAGGTTTCCTCAAGCCTCACACCAAAAATAGAACCTATGCCGGTTGAAAATAAAATTCAATTCCAACATAAAAAAGAAGGCTTATCCACGATAAAAATATTTCAGACATGAACATACACAAATCCCTTATTGCTTCCTTATATCACTACTTCTAATGTGATTAGTTTACCTCAAATCACCTAACCATAACACAAGTAAGAAAAAAATGCATACATTACCACGAATATTAAGAAATCATATACGAACACGAAACTATTAATAATATCAGTTGAAGGAATACCATTGCCTTTTGTGCTAATATAAGGTTGGCAAGGCACACTCTTGGTTATTTTAAATAGGGATATTTCACAATCACATCCAATTTTTTTTTGTAAAATAACGTTCCAAGTATCACAAAGCTCTCTACTGTTGAATTTGATGCTAGATAGATACATTCTTAATTAAGTATAGCATTGTTTTGTTTTGTCGGACTAGAATTTCTTTAGCCTCTCACACCTAAAGATGTGTATCTTGCCATATGCGTCAAATTAATTCATACTCGCTCCATCACATATGGTGGCGTAAAATTCACAGAGAGGTTTAGCTTGCAACCATGACATGGATGCCTCATTCAGACCAGCGATGGTGGTTTGTGGAACATAAATGATAAATCAGATGCATTGAATCCAATAATTGAGCTTGCAATACATGTGGTAGTATCTGTTATCATTGTTTCAATAACTTAGCATGTGTTTAGTTGTATGATATATGCAATTTAAAATATTCAAAATTTACATACTAATAGATTTGTAATAACAATTAAATATCCAATAATAGCTAGGCCGTGCAGATGCACGGGTTGATGCCTAGTGGAGATAATGGAAATCCAGAGATATGAAGTCACTTGTTGGGAAGCAAGAGATTTTAGAAGGGAGAAAATGTGAGAATTGAGAATCCAACATTTCACATTTTAGAGGGGAGGGCATGAGAGCCGTGAGGGGAATTGCTTTACAACAAACATTTTGACCATTCATCATAAATTATGTTATCATTTATTAGAAAATCTCTCATAAATCCTCACTCACCAAATAAGGGAATAAACTCCCCTCGAATTCTCACAGACCGTTTCCATTTGATACCAATAGAGGATTGGGATTAGAAATAATAATCAACGTCTATCCTCAACTCCCTCCTCTAAACCACCGTTGCACTTTCTGGTATATGCCAAATGTGTTGTTGGAATATTTCTACGATACTTGAGAAGTTGCCTAACAATCCAAACTACATGCATCCAGTTAATAAAATTGCAGAGTTGGCATAGTTCATCATTAATATAGGTTGGAAGACAAGTCATGTTGGCTAATATTGATGATTACATTACTGTACAAATGTTTTGTACATTTTATTGGCACAATCTCTTTAGATGATTACATTACTGTACAAATGTTTTGTACATTAATGCCACTTTTAAAATGATACATTGCATACCTGGCCATATGTAATGCTAATTAGGGGTGGTCCAAGAAATGTACTCCCTCCGTCCGAAAATACTTGTCGGAGGAATGGATGTATCTAGACACAATTTAGTTGTAGATACATCCATATTCATCCATTTCTCCGACAAGTATTTCCGGACGGAGGGAGTACAAATTAGGGGACTGAGCGGGGCCTAGAGGTGCTAGATTGTCCATACTACAGTAATTTGGTAAACAAAGGTACATGCATATGAAGTGCCATGATTTGGCTGACAAGCATCAGGTAGCTTATCAATGTCATTCACACAGGTCTTGAGATATCAACCTGTCAGGGCACTTCCAACAGGGGCGCTAACAGTAGGCGACAGGATGATTTCCATGGCCTTTACACTATATTCCCTGCCAATCCTATGATTTCACTTTGCGTCGATGCTAACTAAGTTGCCTGGCGCTTGCGGGAGATTTGCATGCACGAGTACAGGAAGAATTTAGGTGAAGCGCCTCAGATGGTTTCTTGCGTTGGGAGCTGGAGCACTAATAAATTTGTTAAGTTAATAAGTTAAATTTTTGTTAATTTAAAGAAATTGATTTATATATTTTATGGGCCTGCCCAAGCGCTTTGTTTTGGACAGACTGCACTATGCCAATATGATGATCTTCTCCGGCGACATCCGCTGACTAACGAGCAAAGTACTCCTCGTCTATCCACTTCATCTCTTCCTATATCGAAAGAATAAATAAATAAAAATTGATTCGAGGTTGAGCAAATTTTGGTGAGATCTGAGCGAGGGGA